>NC_091066.1:143120846-143456274 GCF_000393655.2 Nicotiana sylvestris
AATTCCGTACCGTTGATACAAGAATTGGAGAGTACAACATCCCTTCGACAAATCATCATTCTGTACCTTCCGACTAATGCTTAGCAAATCCAAGAACGCGTGCGGAGATACTGGTCTTGGTGAAAGTAAATACTGCCCTCTTAGTTTCCCATTCAACCCCGCATATCCGGCGACTTCCTCTAGTGTAGGTGAAAGTTCAAAGTCAGCAAAACGAAACACGTTGCGTGTTGGGTCCCAGAACGGTATTAGAGCCTCGATGATATCTGTCCTTGGCTTGATATTCAACAGATCGACAAAACCTCCCAAAACTCTTTCCACTATCTTTATACTATCCTTTCCCATATCATTCCACCACATGTGGAGTTGCGAAGGGACCTCGCTACACACTGAGAATGGTTCATTTTGACTTGTGCTCATCCTGCACATTTATTATAGTGATTAAAGAAGGAAAAACTTTTATTTGACTTAAAAACTATCTATATTCTAAAGAAATATTTTTTTGGATTTTTTTTTATTTGTTTTTTGAAAAAAACTTTTAAGGAAAAAGGAAATATTTTTGAACTAATATTCTGAATTTATGAAAGAAATACTACAGAAAAATATTTTTTGAATTTTATTTTGAATATCTTTTAAACAAATAATTGGGATTTTGAGATTAAAAGGAAATATTTTTTTTAAAATTTTTTTTTGAGGTCTAAAAGAAAAACTTTCTAAAGAAGTGAGTAATGTTAAATATTTTTGGATTTTTTTTTTTTTAAAAAAAAAAATAAAATTCGACAGCATTTCGACAGTACTTGGACACTGATTTTTCTAAATTAATCAAATAACTTTCCACTTGCTATTTTTATTTTATTTTATTTTTTACACTCCCGAGACTCAGAAGCCAGTCAACATGCAAGACCGAGCAAATAAATGCACATAAAACAAATAAGATGCATCAGGATGGTCATTTTCATTTTTGGTGCACCTGTCCTAGACAGACCCAACCCCTGTGTTGAGCCTCCAAAGTCAGATGCACGTGATGCAAACAAACGTTCCTACTAGGGATCCGACATGTGGTTTTGTTATACTAGGTTCAGAACCTGGGTGTTTGTTCTAGACCTGGCTTACCCGAGCGGACAGCTCGAGCCGAGGGGGGTAGCGTACCGGGAATACAGAAGCTTCACCGGCTTAGCAACTTGTCCGAACCTCGTTCTAAATTGGGATTTTACACTATACAGAAAAGAAGTCGTACGAAGTACACCCTTCTTCATGATTTAGAAGACTCAGAGAGGAGATGGGTTTCGGCACAGTTTATACACAGTTCACGTAATATCAAAGCGGTAAAAGCAGCATTTAGCACATTAGGCTCAAACATGTAAAAATCAGATAAAACCAAATATAACAATTTATATGAGCTCGAATTTCTAACCCTGAACCACCGGTTCTGGGTAAAGTCCCCAGCAGAGTCGCCAGAGCTGTCACACCTCCTTTTTCCGGCACCGCGAGGTGCGTAGGGAGTTTTTTCCAATTAAAGGACAGTCGAAACGGGATTGGTTTAATTATTTCAGAGTCGCCACTTGGGAGATTTAGGGTGTCCCAAGTCACCAATTTTAATCCCGAATCGAGGAAAAGAATGACTCTATATTACAGTCTGCGTACCAGAAATCCGGATAAGGAATTCTGTTAACCCGGGAGAAGGTGTTAGGCATTCCCGAGTTCCGTGGTTCTAGCACGGTCGCTCAACTGTTATATTCGGCTTATTTATCTGATTTTTAATACAATTATGAACCATGTGCAAATTTTATCTTTTACCGCTTTATTATTATAATTATTATTTTTTAGGAATGTGAACATCGCTTAAAACATATCTTTGGATTGTGTCACATGAAATGCACCCACAATACGAAACATATTTTATTTGATGTTTTAGGATTTAGATTTGGGTCGCATGAAATGCGCATCCGAGTTTAAGAAGGTAAAATTAATTAAATCGCGCCTAAAGAGTCTAACGCGTCATTATCTTTTGGGAAGGAAGTGAAATTCACTAAACAATCCATCCCAAATTCTAAGTAATTTTTTTTTAAAATAATTAAATAAATAAATGAGATTGGAGAATCCTATACATTTGTATTATTTACATCTATTTATTTTTAGCGAAATCCTTTAATAATATCCTTTAATGACTACCTTTTTATTATTACTAAGTTTTTTATAAATATAAAATCAATATCTACATTCTTGAAAATGACATATTAAATAGAAGAGAAAAACAAATATTAACAGAAAGTAATAAAATTATAATCATAAATACAACATGGAATTATCGAAAAGTAAAAAAATAAAAAAAAACTAATTATCCCATAGTTGGATTAAAATTCAAATTATTAGTAAGACTTAAGCTTATTGAAACTAATTATTTACAAATACTGAAAATTGAAAGAAATAAAAATAAAAACTTGAGTACTAAATCATATTTCTAAAAATTTAAACAATTTAACATTAACTAACTTTGTTTTAATTCATCATGTCCTAATACTTGTTTGCAAACTAATTCATGTTATAACTGAAATTGACTACATGATTCGGATTAACTTATCGTTGACGAAAAACCTTATGAATAAGGAACTTAGTTAATTTTTGCCAAACTGATTCAATAACGCCATTTTTACGTTATTTCTTCTATTTTTTTTTATATTTAAACAATTTTAATTAATAATCAGGTTTAAATATATTTCCTAATAATCTGGTAAAGACGTTATTTAATATGTCGCTATAATATGCCTAGTTATGCCGATGACAGTGATTTACGGAATAATAATACATGAATAACCTAAATACAATACAAAAAATTAAATTAAACTAAATTAAAAATTTAACACTCCATTCTTCATTTCAGCTTACAAAATGCCAAAATTACAGTTGTGTACCTGATATTGTCAATATAAGAAGAAGAAAGTCAGCAACGTAATACGTAACACAGCAACAACAACAATAACCAGCAATAACCAGTCAACGAAAATCCCAGTGACAGCTTTGAAAAATTCAAAATAAAATCCAGGAATGCCGAAAATAACGGACAGAAACCAAGGGAAATTTTCAGATTTTTGAAAGGCTAGTTAATCTTCAACCCTTAATTTCTACACATGTATACCAGAATATTTATCAGGTGTGTACTACTTTCTCTTCTAATTTTCAATTTTTTTTTCTTTGTATGTTTTTCTTTTCTTGAGAGTTTCAATTTTTTTTTCGGAATAAATGTTCAGCTTTTTTTTTCAATCTTTTTTTTTTCTGTCTCTCTCCCTCTTCTCTCTTCTGTCCAAGACTTCACATATATATATACCATCCCTTTAATCAATTAAAATCAATCCCTTTCTCTACCAAACCCATTATCTTCCCACTCATCCCCATTACATTAAATAAATATATCACACCACCCCATTATATTTTGTCCCCCATGCTTTATTTAAAATAATGCAAGATTCCCCTTTAATTTAAATCTTGTCCCCCCTTTATATTAAATAATCATATCACAACCCACCCCATTTCATTTTGTCCCCCATGCTTCAAATAAACAATTACAAAATGTACAATTCCTAAACTACCCCTTCCGACCTTACTGAAATTACCAAACTACCCCTGAACGTATTACAAATTTACCAAACTACCCATCAGCTATAACACATCAATTAATCAAACTTAACCAAAATATAGACAATATGATCAATTTCTAACAATGTTCAAACAACAATATGAACACGGATGAACATCATAACAACAATATCACATGAACATGATTTTAACAACATTTCAACAACAAATCACATGAACACAAATTGAACAACCAAGAACAACTAAAATTTGATTGAACAATATTTTTAGCAACAACAAACCTATTTTTCGGATTTAAACAACAACAATAATCAAACAAGTATATTTAGATTCTTAAATTCAATAATATTGAACTTAAAATCAACTCTAACAACATTACAACAAACAATTCTTATATTAAACTTTAAACAAGATTATGAGACCAATTCAAGAAACAATCACAAATGATAAACAAGAAATCAAACTATACAAAATTCGGATTCAAGATCATCCAAACAAAGTATGAACATGAATGAATCTATTTAACACAACAAACATGACGGATTAAAAGATTAAATCAATATATTCCTTTAACACCACTAAATTCTTTAAACAAATAACAAGATCTACGAAGAAACAATTATGAACTTAAACTTGAACTTAACAATACTAACAATTTCTAACAATACATAAACACATGAAATAAATTGAAGAAATAGTTAATTAAATTTCAATTTGAATCTAACAAACAACAAACTAACAAATATTCACTTAAACAATAATACAAACATGAAATGAATATGAAAACAACTAATTAAACTTCTATTTTGAAATCTGAAAATTAATTTTAACAAAGCACATGAACATGAACAAACTAGAAAAAATGATTTCAACAATAAACAACGAACAAAACAAGAATCAAATATTCTTTAACGATTTTGGATCCGAAAAATATCAAACAAAATAAACGGACGAAATAAAATTTAAAAACTACTAACCGGATTAAAACGACAAACAACGACCAAACAAACAACGAATCTTGACGAGCCTCGACCAAAGCTCGAACCAACGATGACTAACACGAGCAGGCGACGACGAACATGAACCTACGAAGTAACTGGCCATGGAAGCAGCTGGTCGACGCGACAGAAGGCAATGGACAGTGATGAACGGAGGCAGCTGGAAGTGAATAAGAAGGTGGAAAGGGAAGCCGCTGGTCGACGTTTGGACGCCATTGACGTGAAGCAAAAGCAGCAGCTCGGAGATGGATTCCATGGCGAAGCTCAAGCTGAAGAAGACGAAGAAGAACAGCAACAGCTGAGTCTTGTTTTGGCCTCAAGCTGCTCGACGGAAGCAGCTGATCGATGCTCATCCATGGCGGACTGAGCTGGACGACGAGGGCAGCGACGGGGGGGGGGGGGGGGGGGGTTCCGGCGGTTCAGGCGTCCATGGTTGTTTGTTTAAGGTGGTGTTGATGACGGACAACGACGACGAGGGAGGGGACTGTTTGGTCGAAGGTCTGGATGATGCCATGGGAGGGGTTTTTCTTGAGGAAGAAGAAGAAGAAAGATAGAAAGGGGGGGGGGTTGGTTAGCTCTTTAGGGTTTTCCCTTCTTTTTTTTTTGTTTTTTTGTTTTTTGTAAGACAAAAAGGGTTTGGGTCTTTTGGGTTATGGACTGGGTCGACCCAGTTCGAAATGGACTGGGTCGTAGGGAAGATTGGGCCATTTTTTGGGCCTATGGCTTGAAGTTGAAGAAGAGGCCTAATTCCGACTTTCTTTATATTTTCGCTCTCTTTTCTTCTTTTATTTTTCTAAAACTAAATTATAAAAATACTTAAACTATTATTAAGAACTAAATTAAGTTATAAAAGCGCAAATTAACTCCCAATAACAATTAACGCACAATTAAGTAATAATTAAGCATAAAATTGTATATTTGGACATTAAATGCTAAAAATGCAAACGATGCCTATTTTTGTAATTTTTATTTTTTGTAAAACAAATTTAATTACTAACAATTGTAGAATTAAATCCTACATGCGAAAGGCGACATATTTTTGTATTTTTTATTAATTTAGCAAATAAACATGCACAAACAAATACAAATAATTATTCAAAATGTCACAAAAATGGCACACCAAGAAAAATTATTTTATTTTTGAATTTTTTGGGAGTAATTCTCATATAGGGCAAAAATCACGTGCTTACAACAATAAACATACCAACATAATTTAGACATGCTAATCACATATGGTACCAGGCAATATTAGTCATGTTAAATAAATAATAGACAAGCAAGTAAGTTAAGACATACTAATCACATATTGAACAAGGTGTATTAGGCATGCTAGATAGACAGTAAATAGGAATAGGAATGAACTCAGGACTGATGGACTAAGGCAGTAATGAAACACATAAGGTTTAGGTTCAAAAATTTAATCATAGGCATATCAATTAAGGAAAAGAGAACACAAGAAGTAAGACAGGTGTTGTGCAGTTTCCAACCTCGGCTTACAACTGACAAGACTAATGAAGACCACAAGTAGCAGAAAGAACAGAGAGCTTTTAGAGTGTAAGAGTAGTGATGAACTAATGTTCGTGTCTTGAACCGAGAGTAAAGGAGAGTATATATAGCAGTTTAGGAGTGGAACAAAATAAGGCAAAAGAAATCATAATTCAGCAATCAGGGAAATTACAAAATCAATCACACACAAAATTAGCATAGTCTTCCTTCAATTAAGGACAACTACCCAACGGTTAAAGGACATGAGTCACTTAAGGAAAGAAAATCAAATCAGACCTAAGTAAAGAGGTAAACAAACAGAAGTTTAATTAAGGAAATAATTGTGAAGAATTGGTAACATTACAGACAATAAGGTAATAAGAATAATTAGAGTTGTAAACAAGGGAATAAATCAATAATCAGCACATAGGTTTTAACCAAGCAAATCAATAAATCGAGATTCAAAATAATACTGATTTAAAGAGAGGGAAAATATCAGTTTTCCACAAATAGATGAGTAGGTTGAACAAAACTTCATAAACACCCATAAATTTGCTAAGAGATCGACTCAGAAACCCTGGTAGAGATGAACTAGGGTAAAAGTCACATGATACTGAATTAGACTAAGAAAAATCATGAAAGTCAAAGCACGGAAATAAACAAGGTACCAAGTAACACGGAAAGACTCAAAATCGGAAAAAAAATGTAAAAAACTATGGCTTTAGCATAAATCGACTAAGGTTCAAACAATATTAACACGAATCAGTCAGTAACACTTAAGAACCACGATTAAACACTTGAAAATCAGAAAGTCTTTGAAAAAGATGAGTTCAGTAAACCTTAGTGTTTTTAGGAAAAATAGAGAATCGATTAAAAACCATAAGACTTTCGTGAAAACATGTGAAATGAGTTCGATCCATCTTAGATCTGGAAAGATCTGAGAAGATCAAGGGGTAAAAAATTAGAGTTTTTGGAAAGGCAACAGAGACATGCACAGACTTAGGAAACCATGGATTCAAGACAGAAAATGAGAAATAACTTACTCAAGATCAAGCTAAATAGCGTGAAACCAGCAAGAAAACCCAAGGTGTAAATAGATCGCCTAGGTCCCTTGAGGATCTCTTGAAGGATCCAAGAAATGGAGACACCATAGCAGGTAGGAGGCCATTATAGGCCTGAGGTGGTGGAGAACCACCATAGGAGGGCAGTAGGTGAGTGACGACGTTTGGAGATTAGGGTTTAGGTAGAGAGCATTTGAGAGAGGAGGGGAACAGATGACGGCAGGGAAGAGCGGGAAATGATTAGGGTTTTGGGTCATTAGGAATAAAAAAGGCAAGTCTTAATGTGGACCGTTGATCTAAAATATCAACGACCACAATTGATGGGATTTTGGGTAGGGTAGGTGTCTCTAGGTTTGGGCTAGATGGTTTTTGGGCATGGTTTAATTGAATTGAGGTTGAAATTGGGCTAAATCCGAAAATAAAAGGGTCATTTGTTAAATACCCATTTAACTGATAAAATATTTTTTAAAATAACTAATAGGTTGTAAAAATGATTTTCATGCCTTGAAATATTTTAAGATAATTACTTAATATTTTAAAAATATAAAAAGCTATTTTCTAGTAATATAATGTAATAATGCATGCATAGGCTATAATTGCAAAGTAATTGCAATTGCATCCTAAAAATACAAATGTGTCTATTTGTGCAATAATTGAAACTTAGTACAAATGAAAATGATAAAATTAAGCCACAAAAATTATTATAAAACTATTTGTGATGCAATCAGTGATTGTTTTATAAATTACATGCTGGGATAAATTAATAAAAATATTATAAAAATGCAGAAATTGTATGAAAAATACTAATTGATGCCAAGACACAATTTTGAAAATATTATGGGAAAATTAGGTATCAACAATCTTCACGGTTTGCCCGTGTCTATCATTTCTAATCGAGGTACGCAGTTCACCTCGCACTTCTGGAGGGTAGTACAACGTGAGTTGGGCATGTAGGTTGACCTGTGCACAGTATTCCATCCTCAGACGGATGGACAGTCCGAACACACTATTAAGATACTGGAGGATATGCTCCATGCTTGTGTTATAGACTTCGGAGGTTCTTATGATCAGTTGTTGCCACTTGCGGAGTTTGTCTATAACAAAAGCTACTAGTTGAGCATTCAGATGG
Organism: Nicotiana sylvestris; assembly: GCF_000393655.2. Lineage (NCBI taxonomy): Eukaryota > Viridiplantae > Streptophyta > Magnoliopsida > Solanales > Solanaceae > Nicotiana > Nicotiana sylvestris. The sequence goes on from NC_091066.1 coordinate 143,129,111, forward strand.
CTCCCTATGATGCATTATATGAGAGGCGGTGTCGATCGCCTGTTGGATGGTTCGAGTAGGGGAGGCTCAGTTATTGGGTACAGATTTGGTACATAATGCCTTGGATAAGGTCAAGATTATTCAGGATCAACTTCGCACAACTCAATCCAGGCAGAAGAGTTATGCCAACCGTAGAGTTTGTGATGTTGCATTCATGGTCGGAGAGAGGGTATTGCTCCGGGTTTCACCTATGAAGGGGATGTGATAAGGTTCGGAAGGAAGGGCAAGTTGAGCCCTAGGTATATCAGAGCTTTTGAGATTCTTCAGAGGGTGGGTGAGGTAGCTTACAAGCTCGCATTTGTGATGACCCAGCCAGTCGTCTCATGAGTTACCTCACCGTTTCCCCCATTTCTGCTTTTTATTGTTTGTCTATCGGTTCTATATGTGATCGGGTTGGTTGGTTCGGGTTCGGAAAGGATTTGGTAAGGTTTGAGACACTTAGTCTCTTTTGAGGAAGCTTAAGTTGGAAAAATTAACTGAATATTGGCTTATGTGTTAGAGGGCTCGGATATGAGTTCTGATGGTTCATATAGCTTCGGGAGGTGATTTGAGACTTAGGAGCGTGATTGGAATGTATTTTGGAGGTCCGGAGTAGATTTAGGCTTGAATTGGCGAAGTTGGTATTTTGGCAATTTTCGGTTGATGGGTGAGATTTTGATATAGGGGTCGGAATGAAATTCTGAGAGCTGCAGTAGTTCCGTTGTGTCATTTGGGATGTGTGTGCAAAATTTCAGGTCATTCAAACGTGGTTTGGTTGGGTTTTTAGATCAAAAACGTAATTTGGAAGATTTTGGAAACTTAGGCTTGAATCCGATGTGTTTTGGTTGATTCGGTGTTGTTTGAGGTGTTTTGAAGATTGGTATAAGTTTGAATAAGGTTTTCTGTTATGTTTGAGCTTTTGGTTGAGGTCCCGGGGGCCTCGGGGTGATTTCGGATGGTTGACGGAGAGTTTGAGATTTTGTTGAAGGTGTAAATTTTTCTACTTCTGGTATTTCCGCACCTTCAGATTGGGGACTGTAGGTACGATGCCGCAGGCTCGAGGAAAGGAGTCGCAGAATTGGAAAGGAGCTAGGGAGGCAGAAACCACAGAAGCGGTTAACCCTGAACCACTGGTTCTGGGTTAAGTCCCCAGCAGAGTCGCCAGAGCTGTCACACCTCCTTTTTCCGGCACCGCGAGGTGCGTAGGGAGTTTTTTCCAATTAAAGGACAGTCGAAACGGGATTGGTTTAATTATTTCAGAGTCGCCACTTGGGAGATTTAGGGTGTCCCAAGTCACCAATTTTAATCCCGAATCGAGGAAAAGAATGACTCTATATTACAGTCTGCGTACCAGAAATCTAGATAAGGAATTCTGTTAACCCGGGAGAAGGTGTTAGGCATTCCCGAGTTCCGTGGTTCTAGCACGGTCGCTCAACTGTTATATTCGGCTTGATTATCTGATTTTATACAAATATGAACTTATGTGCAAATTTTATCTTTTAACCGCTTTATTATTATTGTTTTTAAAAGAAATGTGAACATCGCTTAAAACACGTCTTTGGACTGCGTCACATGAAATGCACCCACAATCCGGAACACGTTTTATTTGATGTTTTGGGATTTGGATTCGGGTCGCATGAAATGCACACCCAGGCTTAAGAAAGTAAAATATTAAACACGCGCCTAAAGAGACTATCGCGTTATTATTTTGGGGAAGACCGTGAAATTCGCTAAACGGTCCTTCCGAATTCTAATTAAACCATACATTTTGTGAGGGCCCCGCAATCTATACGTTTTATTTGGCGAGGCTCGTCTCATTTTTATTTTTAAAGGATAAACCTACAATGACTATATTTTCTATTAAGTTCGTCTCTAAAATAAAAGAAAATCTCTTAATTATTTACATGCTGAAAAACGTAACTTATTAGTTATTAGTTTACGGCTAATGCGAATGGAAAATTGCGATCGAGTTTGTACAAAGAAAAACTGCTTTCATTTTATATTCTGTTATTCAATAATACTAGAACATGAGATTGACCATAATATCAAAACAGATTAATTATTCTCCGTAATTTAAACTAACAGCCTTGTTCATCATACGGACGGGGTTCAGTTAATTACTCCTTACATGCTTGATGCTTGAAAAAAAAACGAGGCATTTGAAACGAACCTATCTAACTTAATGTGATATTACTACATGTTTGACTACACGATTTTTCCTTTTTGCTTTAACCCAAATTGCTTAGTGCATTCGAATTGTGCATTGCCAACTGATGAGTTAAGATGAAGCTAATGTGCTTAATGCATTTCCAATTCAACAGACCCTATGGGAAACCACTGTTGGCCGATAATCGTTACTATCCAACTAGCTTCTTCCTGATTTATATACAACCATAGATTACCAGACTAAATTCCTTATGAAATGAACACTGTTTTATTACATGGTTTAAAAGCCAGTATCTACCTGTTGAACACACAAATATTCTAAACTACCAGCAGCAGAATACAGGTAACTGTATTGATGTTTAGACTACAAAACTCTATATGCCCTTATTCAGCTCCAAACTCATCATTACATCAGTGAATTTAGAATGTGTACCTGGATATTAGGACAATAAGAAGAGGAAGAGAAAGAGTATCAGCAGCAGGCAACTAACAGCAACAACAACTTAGTCACAACATAGCAATGACAATGCAGCCCACAGATGATCGAGCATCAAACAGTCAAATCCCAGAAACAGAGTAGAAAACAACAGCGGGAAGCCCAGAATATTGAATGTAACAGCACCAACATTTTAACAATCACACACAGTTCGGCAAATAACCAACAACAATTGGCCAAGACAGCTTGGCCAGCTTAAATTCTTATGCTGTTTTCAGACAGTCTTTGTTACAATGTTCTGAGATTTCTTTTTGTTTCTTTCTTTCATTTTTTTAAGAAAACCTTCTCTCCAGGCTCCAAAAATTCTCTCCTCCTCTAATGGAAGGTCTGCCTCTTTTTATAGCCTAAACTCAGCACTTTACAGTCTGTTTGACAACTCAGAATTTCCCCCTCCCTGCTGTTTTTCCCACTCAGCTATTTAAATTAAACAAAAACTCCCACGAGATTCCCTCACAGCTCCTCTCTATTTGGTTGTTAAAGTGACCTAATCTCTTATTCATTTAGTAAAGCATGGGCAGCAGGAATATAATCTGACAACACATGCTGTCCAATTATTTAAATTCCTTAATCAGCTGACCAAGCACATGCTGTCCGAAATCTGAACCAAGTAAACATGCCATCCATTTAAGACCAAAGTCTGAACTGCCATTATAACTTACTCCTAAATGTTTTTTGATTCAAATTGAACAAAATTAATAGGCAACACACTCCAGTTCCTAATGGAATTCAAATACGATCACAGCAGAAACAAACAACATGAATCAAGTTGTTACCATTTAATGGCTGAAACTAATTGACGACATACATCGACTCGACTATATTAATTGTAACAGGTAATAATCAGTCGTTCATATAAACAATACGTACAGGCTCCTGAATGGCTTCAGACAACTTTTGTTCAATTACTGGGAACCTATATGAATTAACTATTGGACGACTAATCTAATTGACGAGAATGTATATCACCAGATGTATTCACATACACAGAAGAACAAACGACCAAGTAAAAGGTCTTTGACAGAGATGGAAGGAATTAAGAAAAATACCAGAAAATACCAAACAAACACAACGACACATGCTGGCAATCCTCAAACAGTATTCAAATAAAACAAAAAAAATAGAAAAACTTACTGAAAATTTTAATAGAAGTCAAACCAGGTCCGAATCAGATTTGGCCTTTTGAAGCCGAACAGACTTTAATCGGGGTGTTCTCAACCGAGAACACCCTGATTGAAGTCTATTAGACCCCAAACCCTCTATGAAACAGGTCAGATTCCCCAGGTTCTGGTGTTCTAGGGTTTGGATCTTCAAATTTGAGATTCTAGGAGTTGTGGGTAGATTCGGACCAAACCAAGCTTGGTTTGGTCACGAGGGAGGTTAGGGGAGTGTCTGGTACGAATATGGTGTGGTTTGGTGTAGGTCAGAGTTCGACTCGAATCTTCAAATGAAGATTCGAGAAACTAGGGACTGATTCGAGGCACAAGGATAGCAGATCCATGTTCAGGGCAGTGAGGTGGTCCTAGGGTGTTAAGGAGGTGGTCACTGGCGTCCATGCCGCCGGGTTCAAGTGAAAGGGAAAAGGGGGCGGCGTTAGGGTTTCATAGGGTTCAGGGTTTGGTGAAGAAGACGAGTGAAGGGGGGTTTGGATAGGGGCGTGGGGTATGATAGAGGGCTTATATACGGAAGGGGAAGATAAATCGGAGCCGTTAGATCAAGTGATCTGAACGGCTTGGATCTATTGGTGATGGACGAGACGGGGTCGTTTGGGTTTAAGTGAGGGGTTGGGTTGAACCGGCTAAACAGGTCGGGTTACGGGTACGGATGTGGACCATTGGATGAGTGTGATTGAACGGCTCAGATCAGACGCCTTATGCGGCATCGTTTCGGGATGTGCCTGGGCAGGCCTGGCTTGGACTGGGTCTTGCATTGGCTTTGGGCCTCATTTTGGGGCCCAATCCGATTTCTTCACTTCTTTTTTTTTCTCTTTTTTTTGATTTTAAAATACAACTAAATTAAAATGAATTTAAAACACCCATTAATCAACACCTAAACAATTATCACACACATACTAAAATTTTAAAAATGGTTAAATCACAACCTAGAATAAAAGCTGCATATTTTTTGGAATTTTCTTTTAAAAACCGAATTACGGCCCGATTACACACGGTATACTTATTTTGTATTTTTGTTTGATAAGATTCAATGAAAAATGGATAGAAACACAAAGGACTACCAGCACATGCCACGTAAAAATTGAAAATTTGTACGGCGAGGCCATTTGCAATTATTTTGATTTCTTTTGGAGTGATTGTTCGTGAAGCAAAAATCACGTGCTTACAGCTGCCCCTCTTTGCTCGAAGACACGAAAGGTTTTCACGCAAAGATAAAACGGGCGATTTTTGCTCGTCCGAGTACTCCGTGTGAAGCATTTTTTGAAAAAGATTTGACCGAACCTTTGCTTCAGAGGTTTCCTACATATCCTGGGCTGAACAGGAATCAGGTCAATGTAGTTCGGGAAATTTTGGTAGCTGGGACTACCGTATGACTGTAGTGTTCGCTGCTGTTGTGCGCTGTTGCATGCTGCTGTAGGATGCTACCGCTCACTGATCTCCTTGTTACGTTGTTCTGAAAGGAAAAACAAGAAGCTACGCTAGACTAGGGATCATGAGATCTCATCTATATTCAACTTGTTCTTGTCGCCTTGCTTTCTTGTCGGCTAGCGCTGTCCTCCTATGCCTTTATTTTGTGAACTTGGGGGGATGATACTGGTCTTTTGCTTTTTCTGAATGCCAGTTTTCATCATTTCGCTTGGTCTGCTGGGGACATGGCCCTCTTCCTTAAGCCTTTCAATGGTTTCTTCAGTGGTGTGGCTTTCTTCATCAAAATTGTTATGCTTGGCATGCTATAACGTTCCCAAACTGCTTCTTTCAAGACGCGTCCCTTCTTCCTTTTGAATTGCGCGCTTGCCTTTGCAGCCTTCTGCTTCTTGGTGCTGGGGATTTTATTGTTTCCTGCCTGGGGATCTCTGTTGTAACCTTCCGCCTTCTGGTGGGGTTACTGATTCCAGAATCTGTAATATAAGACCAAAAAATTGCTTAAATGCAAAATTATGAAATGCATGCCCGCATTTTACTGGTGGGCGACCTAGAACTGAAATGTATTTCCGCATTTTACTGGTGGGCGACCTAGAACTGAAAAGTATTCCCGCATTTTACTGGTGGGCGACCTAGAACTGAAATGTATTCCCGCATTTTACTGGTGGGCGACCTAGAGCTGAAAAGTATTCCCGCATTTTACTGGTGGGCGACCTAGAGCTGAAACGTATTCCCGCATTTTACTGGTGGGCGACCTAGAGCTGAAAAGTATTCCCGCATTTTACTGGTGGGCGACCTAGAGCTGAAAAGTATTCCCGCATTTTACTGGTGGGCGACCTAGAGCTGAAAAGTATTCCCGCATTTTACTGGTGGGCGACCTAGAGCTGAAAAGTATTCCCGCATTTTACTGGTGGGCGACCTAGAGCTGAAAAGTATTCCCGCATTTTACTGGTGGGCGACCTAGAACTGAAACGTATTCCCGCATTTTACTGGTGGGCGACCTAGAACTGAAAAGTATTCCCGCATTTTACTGGTGGGCAACCTAGAGCTGAAAAGTATTCCCGCATTTTACTGGTGGGCGACCTAGAGCTGAAAAGTATTCCCGCATTTTACTGGTGGGCGACCTAGAACTGAAAAGTATTCCCGCATTTTACTGGTGGGCGACCTAGAACTGAAAAGTATTCCCGTATTTTACTGGTGGGCGACCTAGAGCTGAAACGTATTCCCGCATTTTACTGGTGGGCGACCTAGAGCTGAAAAGTATTCCCGCATTTTACTGGTGGGCGACCTAGAGCTGAAAAGTATTAAAATTGTTTCCTCGTTCTTCTGAGAAAATTTTTGACAATCGGCAGAAAATTTTCTGCCCCGGTTTTGGTGATTTCCCTGGCATCGCGTCCTGCTGCCATAATCAATCCTTTGTTTTCCTGCAGCAGACAAAGAGGATTTAGTTAGTTTTAATCATGGTGGGATGAGGTGCCTTTCCGGTGGATGATTTTTCCTCTCTTTCCCTTTTCTTGCTCTGTGCCCCCCCATAACTGGTTGGTGGACAAAGTTGCTTGCTGGGGGTTTCCGGCCTGCTGGGGATTGGTTTTCAATTTATCCCCTTTTCTGCTTTATCTTTACAGTACATGCTGTGGGAGTCTGCTTTTACTCCCGAAACCACTCCCTTTAGGAGTTTACTTCCTCCAAAACTGCAGGGCACAACATTGCATTGCTTGGGGCTAGCCTTTAGGACTGTTGGGGTTACCCTGCATCGGATGAACCCCCTTTCGGTCTCTGGTAGTAAGCTTTGAAAAATCCTTTTCAAGACAAATTTTTAGAAAGAGAAATAAAAAGATAGAAAAGGAGAAAATCTTTTTGAACCAATACTTGGTGGGAAAAGAAATTCAGAAGAACTTATCTGGATGACATGACTGGTCCCCGTGATCATGACGTGCACCATAGATTCCCAACCCAGTCTATTTGTATCAATCGACTTGCCCGATGGTCTGACTTGCTGGGGATAAATGAGTGTCCATTTCTTTGCGAATGTGGACCCTTTTGTTGATTTGTCTTGTCGCCTCATAGTGCCCTTCGAGGGGTTTTCACTAATGAGACTCTCTCTTTCCTCTCAGCTCCCGGCGCCTTATGGTGCCTGTGAAGGTTTTCACCGATAAGACTCTCTCATTTTATATCTCTCATCTTTCGTCGCCTTATGGTGCCTGTGAAGGTTTTCACCGATAAGACTCTCTCATTTTATATCTCTCATCTTTCGTCGCCTTATGGTGCCTGTGAAGGTTTTCACCGATAAGACTCTCTCATTTTATTTCTTCACCGGAGAGTTGGAGTGTTGTCAGTATGACCCTCTCTTCTGGAGATTCCTTTGGACTATCAATTCATTTCCAGTTTTATGATCCTCTTCTTTGCCGGGGATCAGTGTATTATTCTCGGCTTCATTTGCCTGACTTGGCACCTCTTGGATGTTGATCGGGAGGTCTTTTGGACGTCGATTTTCGTTTTGGTGTGGGGCTAAAGAAAGGCTATCAAAATGAAATAATTTGATGGGTGATCTGCTATAACTTTTGGAATCAAACCTTTGTTGGAATTGTTTTTAAAACATAACCTCTGCCCCAGTTTTCTTGCTTGGGGGATTTTATTTTTACTCTAGGTTGAGCTACGTGCGTTATGCACATTGTGCCTATTATGCATTCTTATGGACATTATGCACACTATGACCGAGCCGTGAGGCACCTACGTATCCTCTTCGAGGAATCAGGTCAAACGTAGTTCCCACGGTTTTGTATTTCTTATGATTTTTATCTTCGTTTTCTTTTCTTTCACCTTCTTTTTTTTTCATTTTCCTTTAATGATTTTTTCTCTTTTTTTTTTCTTTTTCTTTCATATCTTTTCCATTAGTGATTCCAAAAGAGGGGTATGAAAGAATAACTTAAGGCTCAAAAGGGGGAAACAAGGGTTAAAAGTGTTTGGATAGAAGAAAGAACTGCCTCTGTCATTTCATTATCCAATAAGCACCAAGTACAAACAAACGAACCGATAATTATCATAATTAAAGAAATTACGCATAATATCTCTTGACTGCGTCAGAATTGATATCCATGTCGACACATCTCCCCTCGATGTCTGTCCAACACAAAGCACCGTTAGACAACACTCTGGTCACAATATAAGGCCCTTGCCAATTTAGGGCGAACTTGCCTTTTGCCTCGACCTGATGCGGGAGGATCTTCTTTAACACCTGTTGCCCTACTTCAAACTTCCTGGGGCGTACCTTCTTATTGTATATTCTCGCCATTCTCTTCTGATACAGCTGACCATGGCACACTGCTGCCAATCTTTTCTCATCTATCAAGCTCAACTGTTCCAATCGAGCTCTGACCCATTCATTATCATCAATCTCGGCTTCAGCGACAATCCGGAGGGATGGAATTTCGACCTCCGCTGGTATTACGGCCTCAGTTCCGTACACTAGCAAATAAGGAGTTGCACCTATGGAGGTCCGGACGGTAGTGCGATAACCCAACAGAGCAAAGGGTAATCTCTCGTGCCATTGTCTAGATCCTTCCACCATCTTTCGCAGTATCTTCTTGATGTTTTTATTGGCTGCTTCGACCGCTCCATTCGCCTTGGGACGATATGGGGTGGAATTGCGGTGTGTAATCTTGAATTGTTGGCATACCTCTCTCATCAGGCTGCTGTTAAGATTCGCACCGTTATCCGTGATGATTACTTTTGGGATCCCAAATCTGCAGATGATATGGGAGTGCACAAAATCCACCACTGCCTTTTTAGTTACCGACTTGAAGGTTTTAGCCTCGACCCATTTGGTGAAGTAGTCAATGGTTACTAGAATGAACCTATGACCATTGGATGCTGCCGGCTTGATAGGTCCAATGACATCCATGCCCCATGCAACAAACGGCCAGGGTGCTGACATCGTATGTAACTCTGTTGGCGGAGAATGAATCAGATCTCCATGTATCTGGCACTGATGGCATTTCCTCACAAAAGTGATACAGTCGTGTTCCATGGTGAGCCAATAATACCCTGCCCGAAGTATCTTCCTTGCCAATACATATCCGCTCATATGCGGCCCGCAAACTCCAGCGTGTATCTCTGCCATAACCGTCGTGGCTTGACCGACATCTATGCATCTCAACAATCCCAAATACGGGGTTCTATTTGACAAACGCCGAAGGGCTCTTTTTTGGTCTCCAGTGGCCTGTTCCGGATATATCCCCATTCTGAGGTATTCCTTGATATCATGAAACCAGGGCTCGCCATCTGGTTCCTCTTCTACAGCGTTGCAATAAGCGTGCTGATCACGGACCTGGATGTGCAGAGGATCAACATACATTTTGTCAGGGTGATGCAACATTGATGCTAAGGTGGCCAATGCATCCGCAACCTCGTTATGAACTCTCGGGATATGTTTGAACTTCACCGATCGAAATCGCTTGCTCAGATCATGCAAGCATTGTCGATATGGTATGAGATTTAGATCCCGCGTTTCCCATTCACCCTGAATTTGATGTACCAAGAGGTCCGAGTCTCACAAGACCAAGACGTCTTGGACATCCATATCCGCAGCCAATCGTAGACCCAAAATGCAAGCTTCATACTCGGCCATATTGTTGGTGCAATAGAAGCGTAGTTGAGCCGTAACAGGATAATGGCATCCTGTTTCAGAAATGAGTACTGCTCCTATTCCAACCCCTTTCGCGTTTGCAGCTCCATCGAAGAAAAGCTTCCAACCCGATTCCTCGGGTAACTCCAGCTCATTTGTATGCATTACCTCTTTGTCGGGAAAATACGTTCTTAAAGGCTCGTATTTTTCATCAACGGGATTCTCTGCCAAATGGTCGGCCAGCGCCTGGGCTTTCATGGCTGTCCTCGTCACATAGACAATATCGAACTCTGTGAGCAGAATTTGCCATTTTGCCAACCTCCCTGTGGGCATAGGTTTCTGGAAGATATACTTCAATGGGTCCAAACGGGATATGAGATAAGTAGTATGCGAGGACAGGTAGTGTTTTAACTTCTGAGCTACCCAAGTTAGGGCGCAACATGTTTTCTCGAGTTGAGTGTACTTGACCTCATATACTGTGAACTTCTTGCTAAGATAGTAGATGGCCTGCTCCTTCCTTCCTGTGTCATCATGTTGCCCCACTACACAACCAAATGAATTTTCCAGGACCGTCAGATAAAGAATTAAGGGCTTCCCTGGCTTAGGCGGGACCAACACGGGTAGATTAGACAGATACCCTTTGATTTGGTCAAACGCCTCTTGACACTCTGCTGTCCAACTTACCGCAACGTCCTTTTTCAACAGCCGAAATATGGGTTCACAAGTTGCGGTGAGTTGAGCGATGAAACTGCTGATGTAATTGAGTCTACCCAGCAAACTCATTACCTCTGTTTTGTTCTTTGGCGGTGGAAAATCTCGGATGGATTCAATTTTGGATGGGTCTAACTCAATCCCCCGTCGACTGACGATGAATCCTAGCAGCTTTCCTGATGGAACCCCGAATGCGCATTTGGCCGGGTTGAGCTTGATATCATACCTTCGGAGTCTTTGGAAAAATCTCCTTAGGTCTGCTACATGATCTTCCTGATGCTAAGACTTTATGATCACATCATCTACGTACACCTCAATTTCTTTGTGTATCATATCGTGAAACACAACAGTCATTGCTCGCATGTACGTTGCCCCGGCGTTCTTCAATCCGAACGGCATTACCCGATAGCAGTAAGTTCCCCATGGCGTAATAAATGCTGTCTTCTCCGCATCCTCCTCGTCCATTAGGATCTGATGATAACCCGCATAGCAATCCACAAAGGATCCGATCTCGCGCCCAGCGTAATTATCGATCAGGATATGAATGTTGGGTGTCACACCTCCTTTTTCCTCACCCGCGAGGGCGCAGGGGAGTTTTTTCCAATTAAAGGACAATCGAAACGGGGTTAGCTTATTTATTTCAGAGTCGCCACTTGGGAGATTTAGGGTGTCCCAAGTCACCAATTTTAGTCCCGAATCGAGGAAAATAATGACTCTATATTATAGTCTGCGTACCAGAAATCCGGATAAGGAATTCTGTTAACCCGGGAGAAGGTGTTAGGCATTCCCGAGTTCCGTGGTTCTAGCACGGTCGCTCAATTGTTATATTCGGCTTGATTATCTGATTTTATACAAGTATGAACTTATGTGCAAATTTTAACTTTTAACCGCTTTATTATTATTGTTTTTACAAGAATGTGAACATCGCTTAAAACACGTCTTTGGACTGCGTCACATGAAATGCACCCACAATCCGGAACGCATTTTATTTGATGTTTTGAGATTTGGATTTGGGTCACATAAATGTGCACCCGAGTTTAAGAAAGTAGATTATTAAATACGCGCCTAAAGAGACTATTGCGTTATTATTTTGGGAAGGCCACGAAGTTCGCTAAGCGGCTCTCCTGAATTCTAAGTATTTTAATATATACATCTAGAGGGCCCCGCAGCTTGTGCATTTTTGTTTGTCGAGGCTCGTCTCATTCATTATTTTTTAAAGAATTTGCAACGTCATGGAAATGCATCTCGGACCACGCCACAATCAATGCGCCCGTGACTAGAGACATATTTCGACTCCGTTGAGATTTGGATTTGGGTCACATAAATGTGCACCCGAATTTAAGAAGATAATTTATTAAAATAACGCACCTAAAACAACTACGCGTTTTCATTTTTAAATCGTAATCCTGGCACGCAACGCATGCACAATTACTTATTTTACATAGGCCATAATAGTCATTCAAGTTTTCTGTATATAAAAATATAGTACCCCACATAGAAAACAAGTAGAAGAAAGGAAATATGGAAAAGGAAAAACAAGGAAACCTTGGGCAACCAGCGATCCTTTTCAATTAAATATATGTTAATATGCCTTTACTGGTTTTAGTGTAGATCTACCATTTTGCATTCCTCTCTCTTGCACACGTTTTGCATATGTAAACATATGGAGATGCAACAAAACGCATAAGGCTTCCAATTTCATATAGGTGAAGAATATAAATGAGAAATCCTAATCTAATTAAAAAAAACAGTAACAGCAATTGAAATGTATTTCAGAGTACATATAGAAGAATAGTACATATCTTTGTTGGACAAACAAAACTATGATACAAAGTGCAATTTATAAGAAAAATCCAATGGTAACAAGGAGAGGCATAATGGGTATCAGGCAACACTTAACACAGGTAAAAGCTACAACTTTCTTCTTATCCCTTGGCCCAGCAACTCCTATTGCACGACAACTTTTTAAATCAGTTATTGGTGATATCAAATTTTATTTTATTTTAAAAGAAATATGTCACTCTAAGAGTACTTCAGAATTCATTGAACACAAACAATTCATCATCTGAAAGTAATCAAACATCATCTAGACCGTAAGAATAAAATCAAGCATTTAACCAAATCAAATCATATTCTCGTCGAAGAACAATTGGAGTGGGAAAGAAATGAACCTCAAAACAGAATTTGACCGTGATTGTTTCACTGCTCCGTACTCGAAAATGTAACGGACTGCGAACGAAAACTCGAATTGACACCGAAAAACTTGAAACCAAAATGACCTCAGTCAAACTCCATCGGATTCCTTGGTTTCAAATCGAAAGTTAGAAGAAGAGGTGGAATTGTTTTTGTGTGAAGGGAGGTGTGGTGACTGATTTTTGTGACGGGAGCAGAAGAAGCAGTGATGGAGGAGTGGTCGTGGTTGACGGAACTGGGCAGCAGGTTATGGAGGTCGACGGACTGGAGGAGTGTTTTTCCTAGGTTTTCTTGAGGAGGAAGAAGATGGGGAAGGTGACGGACTGATAGGTTGGAGTTTGGGAGGAAACGGGTGGTCGTTTGGATGGTGGTTATGGCGTCGGGGCAGGTGGTGTTGAGCGTGATGACGAGGGGTGCGACGGACTTGTTTGGTTACGACAGTGGGTCGACGGAGAAGCTGGAGGGAGTTGGGTTGCGACGGAGTTTGGGAGGAGACGGGCTCGTTTGGTGGTGGTTTTCGCTAGGGGAAGTAGGGTTTGGTCGTGGGTTTTTTGGACAGTAGGGTTCCTCTAGGGTTTTTTGCTTTTTCTTCTTGAGGAAGAAGAAGCGTGAACAGTACCTTTCCCAAAATTTTCAAAATCCTTTTTTTCGTTTTTTTCCCAATTCCCAAAAAAAATCCCCCCCCCTTCATGTTTTGTCCGTGTATTTGTAATGTTTTGCCCTAAAAAAATGAGCCCCACGCGTGGTGGGGTTCAAGGAATATGTCCCCCACGCGTGGTGGGGTTCCCCACGTGTCCTGGACACGGTTTATTATGGGCCCGGTCCGAAAATTAGGCCTAAAACCGGGTAGTTTAAACCCGAATATTATTCTTTTGCCAGGACCCGAGAAATAGGAACACGTTGCTTAACTAGTCCTATGTAAGCAAAATAACTACCAAAAATAAGACTAGTATTTAAACAAAACTATATCTTTTTAAATATTTTTCAAGGTTTAAAATAGCTACAAAATATTAATAAAACTATTTTTTTTTGTAATTTTCGTTTTTCTTAAATATTAAGATAAAATATGAAGTAATATTTTTGTATTTTTCAAAGTTAAAATGACTATAGAATATTAATAAAAAACTATTTTTTGTAATTTTCGTTTTTAATAAAGACAAAATATAAAGTAATATTTTTTGTATTTTTCCAAAATTAAAATGACTACAAATCATTAATAGAATTATATTTTTTTGTAATTTTCGAATTTTATATAAAGTACCAAAATAAAGTACAATTTTTGTATTTTTCAAGTTTATGAGAAATACATAAACTAAAATTTATATATATATTTTGTGATTTTTTCTTTTTGCAACAAAATAAGGTAAAATAGTTAAAATAGCTATACTAGACCCAATTTCACATATTCACGCTAAAAATGTGAAAATTCTCGGGGAGGGTTAAAAATCACGTGCTTACAGCTGCCCCTCTTTGACTGGAAACACGAAGAGTTTTCCGACAAAGAACGACTAGACGTGTTTTTGACCCGACCATTGCTTGGACGGACTACACTTAAGGAAATGGAGGGATTGTGACCGAGCCCTGGTATCTGAGCTGCCTACATATCCTTGGTTATACAGGAATCAGGCCACGTGTAGTTCGGAAATGAGAGAGATAGTGAAGTGTACCGAGGTGAAGAGCCGATCGAGGTGCCGTTCCGTCGAGGTTCCGGTCCGCGATCCTGTCATTACAACAAAAATGAAAACTGAAAAAGACTAACTAAGCCTATCAGCTACTAGTTACAAGGATTCCTATCTCTTAAGTCTTCTGAAGCTTGGTCTTGAGTCTTGAATGGTGCTTCACGCAGACTTTGGATCTGAACCTTGATACTTGCTAGTTGTAGGTGCTAGTTCTTGAGCAGACCACATTTGCTCTCCACTTTCGTGTTTTTCTCCCTTTTTGTTTTTCTCTTTTCTGACCAGCCTTTTGTGAATGCTGGGGATTTTTATTGCTTCTTGCTGGGGATTCCTGTTGTATTCCTCTGCTTTATTGATTATGAGTGTGCTCCTTTCTCATATGAGCGGGCTTTTGACTTCAATACTTCAATTGTATTCCCTTATTCTCCAGGTGGGTGCCTGATTTCTATTTCTTTTGTCCTTGTTCTCCAGGTGGATGCCTGATTTCTTCTTTCTTTTGTCCTTGTTCTCCAGGTGGACGCCTGACTTCTATTTTTCTTTGTCCTTGTTCTCCAGGTGGACGCCTGATTTCTTCTTTTCTTTGACACGCAACAACCTCCGTTCTACAGGCGGGTCCCTGACAATCAAAACAAACAAAACAAACAAAATTTCCTAACCCAGTTTGTACTAGGAAGATTCGTGAGTCGTTAGCAAAATTGTAACTCATTTATACTACTGATGCAATGATGAGTAAACTAAAGACTAGGCTAGGATGTGCATCTCCTACGGGTAAAACAAAACTTTTGTTAGCAAATGCGTCTGCTAAAATAAAACCTCAATGACTCAAACAAAAGTATTCCCGCATTATACTGGTGGGCGACCTAGAACTTAAATGTATTCCCGCATTATACTGGTGGGCGACCTAGAACTTAAATGTATTCCCGCATTATACTGGTGGGCGACTTAGAACTTAAATGTATTCCCGCATTATACTGGCGGGCGACCTAGAACTTAAAATGTATTCCCGCATTATACTGGTGGGCGACCTAGAACTTAAAATGTATTCCCGCATTATACTGGTGGGCGACCTAGAGCTTAAATGTATTCCCGCATTATACTGGTGGGCGACCTAGAACTTAAAAGTATTCCCGCATTATACTGGTGGGCGACCTAGAACTTAAATGTATTCCCGCATTATACTGGTGGGCGACCTAGAACTTAAATGTATTCCCGCATTATACTGGTGGGCGACCTAGAACTTAAAATGTATTCCCGCATTATACTGGTGGGCGACCTAGAGCTTAAATGTATTCCCGCATTATACTGGTGGGCGACCTAGAACTTAAAAGTATTCCCGCATTATACTGGTGGGCGACCTAGAACTTAAATGTATTCCCGCATTATACTGGTGGGCGACCTAGAACTTAAATGTATTCCCGCATTATACTGGTGGGCGACCTAGAACTTAAAAGTATTCCCGCATTATACTGGTGGGCGACCTAGAACTTAAATGTATTCCCGCATTATACTGGTGGGCGACCTAGAACTTAAATGTATTCCCGCATTATACTGGTGGGCGACCTAGAACTTAAATGTATTCCCGCATTATACTGGTGGGCGACCTAGAACTTAAAATGTATTCCCGCATTATACTGGTGGGCGACCTAGAACTTAAAATGTATTCCCGCATTATACTGGTGGGCGACCTAGAACTTAAAAGTATTCCCGCATTATACTGGTGGGCGACCTAGAACTTAAATGTATTCCCGCATTATACTGGTGGGCGACCTAGAACTTAAAATGTATTCCCGCATTATACTGGTGGGCGACCTAGAACTTAAAATGTATTCCCGCATTATACTGGTGGGCGACCTAGAACTTAAAAGTATTCCCGCATTATACTGGTGGGCGACCTAGAACTTAAATGTATTCCCGCATTATACTGGTGGGCGACCTAGAACTTAAAATGTATTCCCGCATTATACTGGTGGGCGACCTAGAACTTAAAATGTATTCCCGCATTATACTGGTGGGCGACCTAGAACTTAAAATGTATTCCCGCATTATACTGGTGGGCGACCTAGAACTTAAAATGTATTCCCGCATTATACTGGTGGGCGACCTAGAACTTAAAAGTATTCCCGCATTATACTGGTGGGCGACCTAGAACTTAAATGTATTCCCGCATTATACTGGTGGGCGACCTAGAACTTAAAATGTATTCCCGCATTATACTGGTGGGCGACCTAGAACTTAAAATGTATTCCCGCATTATACTGGTGGGCGACCTAGAACTTAAAATGTATTCCCGCATTATACTGGTGGGCGACCTAGAACTTAAAAGTATTCCCTCATTATACTGGTGGGCGACCTAGAACTTAAATGTATTCCCGCATTATACTGGTGGGCGACCTAGAACTTAAATGTATTCCCGCATTATACTGGTGGGCGACCTAGAACTTAAATGTATTGAAATTGTTTCCCCGTTCTTCCGAGAAAATTTTCGACAATCGGCAGAAAATTTTCTGCCCCGGTTTTTGGTAACTTCCATGGCATTGCATCTTGTTGCCGTCATCAATTCTTTGCTCTCCTGCAAAAGACAAAAGGATTTAGTCAGTTTTAATCGTGGTGGTAGAGGGTGCCTTTCTGGCGAGCAATTTTTCTCTCTTCCCCTTTTCTTGCTCTTTGTCCCCATAATTGGTTGGCAGGCAAAGTTGCCTGTTGGGGGTCTCTAGCCTGCTGGGGATTGGTTTTCAATTTATCCCCTTTTCTGCTTTCTCTTTAAACACATGATGTGGGAGTCTGCTTCTAACTCCCGAAACCACTCCCTTTGGAGCTTACTTCTTCCAAAATTTCCGGGCACAATCCCTGCATTGCCTGGGACCGGCCTTTAAGACTGTTTGTATTATCCTGCATTGGATGAATTCTCCTTCGGTTTCTGGTAGTAAGCTTTGAAAATCCTTTCAAGACACATTTTAGGGAAAGAAATAAAAGATACGGAAAGGAGAAAATCTTTCTGAACCAATATTTTTTGTGGGAGGAGCTAATCAAAAGAACTTATCTGGAGGACATGACTGGTCCCCGTGATCATGACGTGCACCATAGATTCCCGACCCAGTCTATTTGTGTCAATCGATTTGCCGGATGGTCTGACTTGCTGGGGATGATAAATGACTGTCCATGCTGTTGCAAATGTGGTAGCTTTTGTTGATTCGTCTTGTCGCCTCATAGTGCCCTTCGAGGGGTTTTCACTAATGAGACTCTCTCTTTTCTCTCATCTCCCGGCGCCTTATGGTGCCTGTGAAGGTTTTCACCAATAAGACTCTCTCATTTCATATCCCTCATCTTACATCGCCTCTCGGTGCCTGTGAAGGTTTTCACCGATAAGACTCTCTCATTTTATTTCTTTCGAGGATCCGGGGTGTTGTAGGTGCGACCCTCTCTTCCGGGGATTCTTTTGACTATCAACTCATTCCCAGTCTTACGATCCTTTTCTTTGCTGGGGATCAGTGTATTATTCTCGGCCTTATTTGCCAGATTTGGCATCTCTCGAACATTGATCGGGAGGTCTTTTGGATGTCGATGTTGGTTTTGGTGTGGGATTGAAGAAAGGCTATAAAAATGAAAACAACTTGAAGGGTGATGTGCTACAACTTTTGGAATCAAACCTTTGTTGGAACTTAAAACATAACCTCTGCCCCAGTTTTCTTGCTTGGGGAATTTATTTTTTACGCTTATGTTGAGTTACGTGCGTTACGCACATTGTGCTATATTGTGCACACTATGTACATTATGCATCCTATATTTGCTATGATGCATACTATGACCGAGCCGTGAGGCGCCTACGTATCCTCTTTGAGGAATCAGGTCAAACGTAGTTCCCACGGTTTTGTATTTCTTATGATTTTATCTTCTTTTTTCTTTTTTTTCTTTTTTTTTTCATGTCCTTTCCATTAGTGATTCCAAAAGAGGGGTATGAAAGAATTACTTAAGGCTCAAAGGGGGAAGCAAGGGTTAAACAGTGTTTGGATAGAAGAAAGAATTGCCTCCGTCATCTCATTATCCATCAAATGCCAAATACAAACAAATAAACCAAAAATTGC
This sequence comes from Nicotiana sylvestris, assembly GCF_000393655.2. Classification (NCBI taxonomy): domain Eukaryota; kingdom Viridiplantae; phylum Streptophyta; class Magnoliopsida; order Solanales; family Solanaceae; genus Nicotiana; species Nicotiana sylvestris. Next base: position 143,147,671 of record NC_091066.1, read on the forward strand.
CATAATTAAAGAAATTACGCATAATATCTCTTGACTGCATCTGAATTGATAGCCATGTCGACACATCTACCCTCGATATCTGTCAAACACAGAGCGCCGTTGGACAATACTCTGGTCACGATATAAGGCCCTTGCCAATTTGGGGCGAATTTGCCTTTTGCTTCGACCTGATGTGGGAGGATCTTCTTTAACACCTGCTGCCCTACCTCAAACTTCCTGGGGCGCACCTTCTTGTTATATGCTCTTGCCATTCTCTTCTGATACAGTTGACCATGGCACACTGCTGCCAATCTTTTCTCATCTATCAGGCTCAACTGTTCCAATCGAGCTTTTACCCATTCATCATCATCAATCCCGGCTTCAGTGACAATTCGGAGAGACGGAATTTCGACCTCCGCTGGTATCACGGCCTCAGTTCCGTATACCAACAAGTAAGGAGTTGTGCCTATGGAGGTCCGGACGGTAGTGCGGTACCCCAATAAAGCAAAGGGTAATTTCTCGTGCCACTGTCTGGACCCTTCCACCATTTTTCGCAGTATTTTCTTGATATTCTTATTGGCTGCTTCGACTGCTCCATTTGCCTTAGGACGATATGGGGTGGAATTGCGGTGTGTAATCTTGAATTGTTGGCATACCTCTCTCATCAAGCTGCTATTAAGATTCGCACCGTTATCCGTGATGATCACTTTTGGGATCCCAAATCTGCAGATGATATGGGAGTGAACAAAGTCCACCACTGCTTTCTTAGTTACTGATTTGAAGGTTTTAGCCTCAACCCATTTGGTGAAGTAATCAATGGTCACTAGAATGAACCTATGGCCGTTGGACGCTGCTGGCTCGATGGGCCCAATGACATCCATGCCCCATGCTACAAACGGCCAGGGTGCTGACATCGTATGTAACTCTGTTGGCGGAGAATGAATCAAATCTCCATGTATCTGGCACTGATGGCATTTCCTTACGAAAGTGATACAGTCGTGTTCCATGGTTAGCCAATAACACCCTGTTCGAAGGATCTTTCTTGCCAATATATATCCGCTCATGTGTGGCCCACAAACTCCGGCATGTACTTCCGCCATAACCGTCGTTGCCTGCCCGGCATCTATGCATCTCAACAATCCCAAATCCGGGGTTCTTTTGTACAATACTCCTCCACTGAGGAAGAAACCATTCGACAAACGCCGAAGGGCTCTTTTTTGGTCCCCAAAAGCATGTTCTGGATATATCCCCATCCTAAGGTATTCCTTGATATCATGAAACCAGGGTTCGCCATCTGCTTCTTCTTCTACGGCATTGCAGTAGGCGTGCTGATCACGGACCTGGATGTGTAGAGGATCAACATACAGTTTGTCAGGGTGGTGCAACATTGATGCTAAGGTGGCTAAGGCATCCGCAACCTCATTGTGAACTCTCGGGATATGTTTGAACTTTACCGATCGAAATTTCTTGCTCAGATCATGCAAGCATTGTCGGTATGGTACGAGTTTTAGATCTCGTGTTTCCCATTCTCCCTGAATTTGATGTATCAAGAGGTCCGAGTCTCCCAAGACCAAGACGTCTTGGACAAACATGTCGGCAGCCAGGCGCAAACCCAGAATGCAAGCCTCATATTCGGCCATATTGTTGGTGCAATAGAAGCGCAGTTGAGCCGTAACAGGATAATGCCGTCCTGTTTCAGAAATGAGTACTGCTCCTATTCCAACTCCTTTTGCGTTTGCAGCTCCATCGAAGAAAAGCTTCCAACCCGGTTCCTCAGGTAATTCCAAATCAGTCGTGTGCATCACCTCTTCGTCAGGAAAATACGTTCTTAAGGGCTCGTATTTTTCGTCAACGGGATTCTCTGCCAAATGGTCTGCCAGTGCCTGGGCTTTCATGGCCGTCCTCGTTACGTAGATGATATCAAACTCTGTGAGCAGAATTTGCCACTTTGCCAACCTTCCCGTGGGCATAGGTTTCTGAAAGATATACTTCAATGGGTCCAAGCGGGATATGAGATAAGTAGTATATGAAGACAGGTAGTGCTTCAACTTCTGAGCTACCCAAGTTAGGGCGCAGCATGTTTTCTCGAGTTGAGTGTACTTGACCTCATGCACTGTGAATTTCTTGCTAAGATAGTAGATGGCCTGCTCCTTCCTTCCTGTGTCATCATGTTGCCCCAGTACACAACCAAATGAATTTTCCAAGACTGTCAGGTAAAGGATTAGGGGTTTCCCGGGCTTAGGCGGGACCAACACGGGTGGATTAGACAGATACCCTTTGATTTGGTCGAAAGCCTCTTGACACTCTGTCGTCCAACCTTCTGCAGCATCCTTTCTCAGTAGCCGAAATATGGGCTCACAAGTTGCTGTGAGTTGAGCGATGAACCTGCTGATGTAATTGAGTCTACCCAGCAAACTCATTACCTCTGTTTTGTTCCTTGGCGGTGGCAAGTCTCGGATGGATTCAATTTTGGATGGGTCTAACTCAATCCCCCGTCGACTGACGATGAATCCTAGCAACTTTCCTGATGGAACCCCGAATGCGCATTTGGCCGGGTTAAGCTTGATATCATACCTCCGGAGTCTTTGGAAAAATCTCCTTAGGTCTGCCACATGGTCCTCCTGACGCCAAGATTTGATGATCACATCATCGACGTACACCTCTATTTCTTTGTGTATCATGTCATGAAACACAGCAGTCATTGCTCGCATGTACGTTGCCCCAGCGTTCTTTAAACCGAACGGCATTACCCGATAGCAGTAGGTTCCCCATGGCGTAATAAACGCTGTCTTCTCAGCATCCTCTTCGTCCATTAGGATCTGATGATATCCCGCATAGCAATCCACAAAGGATCCGATCTCGCGCCCAGCGCAGTTATCGATCAAGATATGAATGTTGGGTAACGGGAAATTGTCCTTGGGACTTGCTTTGTTGAGGTTGCGGTAGTCGACGCACACCCTGATTTTTCCATCCTTCTTTGGGACTGGTACCACATTGGCCAGCCACTCGGGATATCGAGTGACCCGAATGACCTTCGATTGCAACTGCTTGATCACTTCTTCTTTGATTTTTACACTCATTTCTGTTTTAAATTTCCTTAGTTTTTGCTTGACCGGAGGGTATGCCGGGTCAGTGGGTAGTTTGTGAACCACTAAATTGGTGCTCAATCCAGGCATATCATCATATGACCATGCAAAAACATCTTTGAATTCCCTGAGAGTTTCGATCAATTCTGCTTTGACATTCGGCTCAATGTGGATGCTAATTTTGGTCTCTTGGATGTTGTCAGCGTCTCCTAGGTTTACAGCCTCAGTGTCATTTAGGTTAGGCTTGGGTTTCTCTTCAAATTGGCACAGTTCTCGATTTACTTCTTCGAAGGCTTCCCCTTCGTCATATTCGGATTCATCATCACAAACGACCTCTTGCATCATTGAGTCAGATTCAGATTGATTTATTAGACTAGGTCGAAGATCCGCTGCGCATGCCATGTCATTAGGACCAGTAAAAAGAGAACTGTTCAGAAAGAAAAGCACAAAACAAGAAATTAAAATGGGACAAAAGAGAAGAACTTTATTAAATTTGCAGGATAAAAAGGGTTCACACTTTTACAAAACGAAAGTAAAATTGGGATTACACCCTTGAATAATCCGATCAAACAAACAAACAAACAAAACATTAATCAAAGCCTACTACCAAGACTCCCCTCGGACAGGAAGAGGAGTAATCGTCCAATTGCTGGTCTTGGCCTCAGGCCCCACAAATTGTATCTCTGCTCTGCTGGAACCCTCTCCAGCTTCCACCATACTGACATCCGCGAATAGTCTTTCAAAACTCTGATTCAGGTCTTCACTTATGCCGATCAAAGGTCCTCGAATCTTTGGGATCGCTGACCCCTTGGCACTAGCTTTAACAAAAGACCTCGAGAGGCGTGGCACTGGTTTAGGCAGAAACTAGACCCTCTTCTTCATTTTTCGCGCCTGCTTCCTGTCTGCTGTGGTTGGTTTGAACCCCAACCCGAAAGTTTCCAGATTCTTAGGAAGGGAGACAGGTTGGACTATCCCTTGAAGTTCAACTCCCAGGCCTTTTCCCGGCACAAACCCATTACCCAGCATTTCTGATACCATCATTACTGTTGCGGCAGTCACCCTAGGGTGCGGGATGATTTCTCCTTCAGAAATTTTGTTGGCCGACCCTGTATCGAGAATCTGGTAGACCCAGGGACCCTTGTCATCAGTGGTCTCTATGAAAGGCACAATGGTTCCGCCCATGGTGCATGTCGTATCCTCGCCGTGCAACACGACCTCTTGTCTTTCCCACTCGAACTTCACTGTCTGATGTAGGGTGGAAGGCACCGCTTTAGCTGCGTGAATCCAGGGTCGTCCTAACAGCAAGTTGTAAGATACCGTGGCGTCCAATACCTGGAATTCCATGGTAAACAGGACCGGGCCAATGGTTAGTTCAAGTACAACATCCCCCACAGTGGCTGTTCCGTTTCCGTCAAACCCTCGGACACAGATGCTATTCTCCCGGATTCTTCCACGGTCAATCTTTAACTGGTCCAGGGTGGATAATGGACAAATATTGGCGCTTGAGCCGTTATCCACCAATACTCGGGTTACCACCGAGTCTTCACATTTGACAGCTAGGTATAGAGCTTTATTGTGCTCCGTTCCTTCCACCGGCAGGTCATCATCTGAGAATGTTACCCTGTTCACCTCGAAAATCTTGCTGGCAATGGTTTCCAGGTGGTTTACGGAAATCTCACTGGGTACATGGGCCTCGTTCAGTATCTTTAACAGGGCCCTGCGATGTTCCTCGGAATGGAGGAGTAATGACAATAGTGAGATCTGGGCAGGCGTTTTTCTCAGCTGCTCAACCACAGAATAGTCTTGTACTTTCATCTTCCTCAGGAAGTCTTCAGCCTCTTCCTCTGACACTGGCTTCTTGGTTGCCACTGGGTTGGTTTTTCTTAACTCCACCGGAGCAAAACATCGACCTGATCGAGTCAGCCCTTGCGCTTCACAACTGACTTCTTCCACCTGTTTTCCTTGGTACGTCACCACTGCTTTTTCATATTTCCAGGGCACAGCCCTGCTGTCAAGCATAGGCAGTTGGACCACCGGCTTTATGGTTACCCGTTCTCTACATACCCCTTTTAACACGACCGCCGGTGTGGGCAGGATCCCTGGTATTACCAACTTACTTGGCTCGGGTTTGCTTGCTATGACGGACGGGTTCTTCCCCCATAATACTACCGGCTTGACACCTTCTCCCTGCGACTGTACATTTGTTCCTCCACTGGTTAAAACTTCTTTTGGGGCAGCTTGGACCATCATCACTGTTTGTGAGGGTTTTCTTAATTCACCTCCCTCACACACCAACTCAATCATGTGAGCTTCGTGGTGCGCTGGCAGCGGATTTTGGTTGATGTTAGGAGCCTCTGGTGTCTGGACCTCGATCTTATTGGTGTCAATAAGATCCTGTATGGCATGCCTTAACTTCCAGCACTTCTTGGTGTCGTGCCCGAGCATCCCTGAACAGTATTCACAACTGATTGAACGATCCAAATTCTGAGGCGGGGGATTTGGTTCCCGAGTATGGACAGGACTAACCAAACCTAATTGCCGCAGCTTGTGGAACACAGCGGTGTAGGTTTCTCCCAGTTCGGTGAAGGTTCTTTGCTTCCGCAACCTGTCATTTCTGGCATCTGGATTTCCCCGAAAACCTGCCCCCGAAGGATTTCTATATGCCCTTGGTGGAGGGTAAGTGTTTTGTGGTGGTGCACATATGTTCTGGGGAGCCGGTGCGCGCCATTGTGGGCGAACCGGAGGCTGAGTGTATACCTGGGCTTGGTGTACGGAACAATGTGGTTCTCGAGGTGGATAGAAATTTTGAGGTGGGTTGTATGGGTAATTTGACCTGTGAGGCCTGGGTTGGTTGTAGTGCGGCCTGCCAGCCCTGGACCAACTGCCTGCCTCGATCGTGGCAACCTCTTCTTTCCTTCTTCTTAGCGCACCTCCCGTGCCGCTTTGAATAGCCTGGGTCGTGGCCTTAAGTGCCGAATAGTTTAAGATCTTGTCCGATCTCAAACCTTCTTCTATCATGACCCCTATTTTGACCACCTCGTTGAAAGATTTTCCAACCGTTGTCACCAAGTGACCAAAGTAGGTTGGATCCAATGTCTGCAAAAAGTAGTCTACCATCTCTCCCTCTCTCATGGGAGGATCGACCCTAGCTGCTTGTTCTCTCCAGCGGAACCCGAACTCGCGAAAACTTTCCCCGGGTTTCTTCCCAGTTCTCAATAACGTGAGGCGGTCAGGGACTATCTCCAGATTGTATTGGAAATGACCTGCAAAAGCCTGCGCCAGGTCATCCCACGTGTACCACCTGCTGAAATCCTGCCTGGTATACCATTCCAATGCAGATCCGCTCAGACTTTGGCCGAAATAAGCTATCAAAAGCTCATCCTTGCCTCCTGCCCCTCTCATTTTGCTACAGAATCCCCGCAAATGGGCCATGGGATCACCGTGCCCTTCATATAAATCAAACTTGGGCATCTTGAACCCAGCCGGGAGTTGGACATCTGGGAAAGGGCACAGATCTTTGTATGCCATGCTGACTTGATTGCCCATCCCGTGTAAGTTCCTGAAGGATTGCTCCAGGCTTTTGAACTTTCTCAACACTTCATCCTGTTCAGGGGCCTTAACCGGCTTCTCATCTTCTGCCGGTACTTCCAGATGGGGATTGTAAGCCTGTGGTTCCGGTGCGTGGAATGTAGGCTCAGGGGATAGTATTGTGTATCGTGAGCCTGAAACAATGGCTCACTGGTCGTTCGCTGCAAAGGGGCTGATGCAGGTCCCACAAAAATGGGAATATTAGGTGTTGGGAGAGGTTGATGGTGTGGTGGAGCTTGGGAATCATGAGGGCTTCTTCCTTGATGATAGAGGGGATTTGGGTGGCTTGTGGAAGGGCCAGAGTGAGGGTACTCCGGCACGTGTCCCAGTGTCTCAGGGCTCTTTTGCGTTTTGGCCAGGGCTAGCTGCATTGCATGCATCTCTAGTCCCATCCTTTCAATCTTTTCCATTGCCTCTTTTAGCAACTGGCTCATCGGCCTTTCTTCCTCATTACTATTCTCAGAAGTAGTCATGCTTGTTGCCACCGGTCCTTTGGATCTGGTTTGGTATGAATGTGTTGCCAGAATTCTTTAACAACTAACTTTCTTATGTCAGACAACAACAAACTTTGTTAGTGTTAGAGCTTAACAGATTTGATCATAACACATAGAGGATGCAAAGCACCTAAGCAGTTAACCATTTCTACATGCTTTGCTTCAAACCACATGCGTCATCCCGATTTGTTCATTCGTTTGTTTTTAAAGTATTTTGCGAAACCCCGCGTTTTATTTTATTTACATTTTTTCTTTATTTATTAAAAGCGGTCGAATCTTATGGGGATTGCCTACGTATCACGTCCCCGCGTGAATCAGACCAGGCGTAGTTCTGCCTTAAAGTAAAGAAACACAAAATTCTTGTGAAATCGTTAAATTCATTCTCAAAATTTTGCTATTACAAATTACTTCAAGCAAGGAATAGCAATAGTACAGACTCCACAGTTCTTAAGCCGTTTTGACTAAAAGAAAAGAAAACAACATATGGAAAAACAACAAAACCAAATAAACAAGACTCAACCAAAGATTAATTTTCCAACTTAGGGGCCCGCGAGGCATCATTCGGCCTTTCCGCGGCCCTTGGTGTGAGGTCTCTCTGCAGACCTTTCAACTCATTCATGATTCGGTGGACGCAACCCATGATGGAAACAAGGAGGGTCTTCCGAGGCATTTGCTCGCATGCCAGGCATCTCATGTAGATGTAATGCCCAATCTCGTCGATCCTTCCTCGAATGTTGTCCCTTTCTGCGAACAAATGCCTTATCTGTCGGTTCTTCAACCCCAGTGTTTGCGCATTGTTGGCAAGCTGATCCTGGAATATCTCCATTTGTCTTTCCATTCTGGTCATTGCATCGTAACATCGCCTTCTGTCGGCTTGGGCATCTCGTGCTTGTTTGACGATCCGATCATGTAGAGTGGAGTTCGTCTCCCTCAATATTCCGATGCTCATCTCATAATCCCTTATGACCTGTTGCAAACGCTGCTTCCGGGCCATTGTGTGCCTTGCCCATCTGACCTTCATCCTTGCTATGCATGCTTCTGATTGTTCTAATTCTTCTTGGCTCTGGATGACCTGACTTCTCAAACTTGCTATCAATCTTTCGTCAGAGCGACGCTTCTGTCGGTCAACGTCACTCTTACTGTCTTGGTGAAGGCGGGCCTTCAAGATTTGGTTTTCTTGGGCTAGCTTGTTTCTTTCAGCCTGCTCCGAAGCGGCTTGCACATTGTTCTCGAATGTAAGTCTTTCGACTTGTTGCTTTAGCTTCCCGATTTCAACCCGGTAACCTTCCTCCCTTTTTAACCATCCCCATTGCTCTTGCGAATCATCTGTGAAGTGTTGGACGTGTGCCCTTTTAGCAGGTCTTTGCCGAATCTGAAACCTTCCTTCGAACCAAGCATCGTACTTTGGGTCTACCTCACCTTTGGCTAGTTCTCGCACCATGGTCTTGGGCTCCAAGAATCTACATTCATGCCACAGTTTTCTAATCTTCCCCTCGGGGAATATGACTCCCGGGCTTAATTCTAAGGCATGCTTGCTCATGTCTTCGTCAGTAGGGACTACTTGAAACCTGCCCAATTGTCGTAATACCCGATGAGGGGCATATGGCTGGATGCTGCGAAGGCCTATTAAGAGAACATGACATTCTTCAGCCGACATGTAGATCACCTCAGTATCAGCCAACCAACCGAATGCCCATTCAATTTGGTCAGCTGTTGTTGACCTTAACCGTGTAAACCATGCTTCGACGCCTTCAGGAAATCTGGCGCCTGTCATGCGCTTCTTGAATCCGCTGATACAATTCCTCTCGGTCAACCCGTGGTTCATGTATCCTACTCGGTGATGGAGATGTTCCTGCATCCATAGCTGAAGTAACAGGTTGCAACCTTGGAAGAACTTGCCTCCTTCTCGGCATATAGTCAGAGCCCGGTAGATTTCGGACAAAATCAAAGGAACCACAGTACTATTGGTTCTTTTGATTGCCACGTCGGCCATCCCTACCAGACCTATCTCTATCTTTTTATCCTTCCTTGGACAGACCATGACTCCCAAGAATGCTGTGATAAAAGCCAAAGTACGTCTTGCTTCCCATTTGTTTCTGTTCCCTCCGTGAGTTAACCCAAGGTTCGGTTCCTCAAAACCCTGCGGGGTTCCGTACCGCTGATACAAGAAATGGAGATCACAATATCCTCTCGATAAATCGTCATGTTGTACCTTCCGACTAATGCTTAGTAGATCCAGAAACGCATGCGGAGACACTGGCCTTGGCGAAAGCAAATATTGCCCTCTTAACCTCTCATTCAATCCCGCATATCCGGCGACTTCCTCAAGTGTTGGTGAAAGTTCAAAGTCAACAAAACGGAATACATTGCGGGTTGGGTCCCAAAATGGTATTAGAGCTTCAAGAATATCTGTCCTTGGCCTAACGCCCAACAAATTTACAAAACCTCCCAATATTCTTCCTACTACCTCTTTGCTATTGGCTTCCAAATCATTCCACCACATGTGGAGTTGTAGGGGGACCTCGCTGAGGGCCGAGAATGGTTCATTTTTCTCTGTGCTCATCCTGCACATTTATTAAGGTGACCTTTTAGGCCAAAACAGAAACCTTTATTTTGACTCTAAACAAAAATCTTGGAAAACAAAACAAACAGTATATGTATTTATATACATGTGTGTACATATATGCTTTATGGTATATCATTATTGGTAAAATGGAAAGGGGAGTTGGACCCGATGAGGGTTGCCTACGTATCTCACATCCGGTGAGAATCAAACCCGCGTAGTTCGGGCAAATAAACTATTATTGAGAAGACCCTTTTCCATTTTCTATATATTTTATTATTATTTTCACAACAATCAAATAGACTATTATTCTATTATTTTCATTTATAACAAACAAACGAATTAACGAAAAACATAAAACATTCCTTCTTTTTTGAGAAGGTGGGGTTGGACCCGATGAGGGTTGCCTACGTATCTCACATCCGGTGAGAATCAAACCCGCGTAGTTCGGTCAAATAAGAATAAGTAGGCAAATAATAATAAGAAGATGAACTAACCTTTTTTTTGAATTTTCGTTTAAAAGAACTACTTTAAAAGAAGCAAAAAAATATTATTTTTTGATTGATTTTCTTTTTAAAAGAAACACTTCTAAGATATATTTTTTGAATTTTCATTTGCTTTTTTTTTTTTTATTATTCTAAAGAAGAAGAAGAAAATATTTTTCGGAATTTTGCTTTTAATAAAAGAAATGCTTCTCAAAATGTTTTTTTTTTTGAATTTTGAATTTTCTTTTCAATTTTGAAAAAAGAATCAAACTATTTTTGGATTTGTTTTTTTTTATATATATTATATTATTTTTTGAAAACAATTAGAAAGACTTCCTAAAGAAGTCAATAATGGAGAAAATATTTTTTGGATTATTTTAATTTTGTCATTTTCATAAACAAATAAATAACACATATTTTAAAAACAAGACTCTTTTTTTCATTTTTATGGCAAGACAAACTTTTATGGCAAAACAATGATTATTTTTTCTACTTTTCCTTTGCTTTAATAAAACAAACTAATAAGACATATTTTTTATTTTTATTTCTCAAAATTTCGGCAGAGTTTCGACACTACTTGGACATTTGCGTTTTTTTCTCTTTCTAAAAATAAGTAGTTATATCTCTACACTGTCATTTCCTCATCTTTTCACGATTTTCTAATTTGTGGAAAATGATGACAACATACAAAATCTTTTGAATTTTCATGCCTTGTTTTTATATGTATTTTTATTTTTTTTTTATATTTATTGTTGTTTTCAAAATGTGGCATGAGAAACATAAGGATTTCCAAGACATCTTGGATTTCACAAATGTTCCCCATGCGCTTTTTCCAACATATGAAGCGTGGGGGACATATGGGAATTCCAAGGCTTCTTGGATTCCACAAATGTTCCCCATGTGTTTTCCCAAAAAGCAAGCGTGGGGGACATAGGGAATTCCAAGGCTTCTTGGATTCCGCAAATGTTCCTCATGCTTTGATTAAAATAACATCATGCTGGAAATGACCAAATGACCCATTTGCCCTTGACTGAATACAACATGTAGCACATAGGATGTCATAAGATGGTCTATTATTTTCAGGTTGCTTGTCCTAGACGGACCCAACCCCTGTGTTGAGTCCCCTAAGTCAAATGCACATGATGCAAATAAACGTTCCTACTAGGGATCCGGCATGTGGCTTTGTTATACTAGGTTCAGAACCTGGGTGTTTGTTCTAGACCTGGCTTACCCGAGCGGACAGCTCGAGCCGAGGGGGGGCAGCGTACCGGGAATACAGAAGCTTCACCGGCTTAGCAACTTATCCGAACCTCGTTCTAAATTGGGATTTGACACTATACAGAAAAGAAGTCATACGAAGTACGCCCTTCTTCATGATTTAGAAGACTCAGAGAGAAGATGGGTTTCGGCACAATTTATATACAGTTCACATAATATCAAAGCGGTAAAAGCAACATTTAGCACATTAGGCTTAAAACATGTAAAAAATCAGATAAAGCCAAATATAACAATTTATCTAAGCTCGAATTTCTAACCCTGAACCAGTGGTTCTGGGTGCTGTTCCCCAGCAGAGTCGCCAGAGCTGTCACACCTCCTTTTTCCTCACCCGCGAGGGCGCAGGGGAGTTTTTTCCAATTAAAGGACAATCGAAACGGGATTTGCTTATTTATTTCAGAGTCGCCACTTGGGAGATTTAGGGTGTCCCAAGTCACCAATTTTAATCCCGAATCGAGGAAAATAATGACTCTATATTATAGTCTGCGTACCAGAAATCCGGATAAGGAATTCTGTTAACCCGGGAGAAGGTGTTAGGCATTCCCGAGTTCCGTGGTTCTAGCACGGTCGCTCAATTGTTATATTCGGCTTGATTATCTGATTTTATACAAGTATGAACTTATGTGCAAATTTTAACTTTTAACCGCTTTATTATTATTGTTTTTACAAGAATGTGAACATCGCTTAAAACACGTCTTTGGACTGCGTCACATGAAATGCACCCACAATCCGGAACGCATTTTATTTGATGTTTTGAGATTTGGATTTGGGTCACATAAATGTGCACCCGAGTTTAAGAAAGTAGATTATTAAATACGCGCCTAAAGAGACTATTGCGTTATTATTTTGGGAAGGCCACGAAGTTCGCTAAGCGGCTCTCCTGAATTCTAAGTATTTTAATATATACATCTAGAGGGCCCCGCAGCTTGTGCATTTTTGTTTGTCGAGGCTCGTCTCATTCATTATTTTTTAAAGAATTTGCAACGTCATGGAAATGCATCTCGGACCACGCCACAATCAATGCGCCCGTGACTAGAGACATATTTCGACTCCGTTGAGATTTGGATTTGGGTCACATAAATGTGCACCCGAATTTAAGAAGATAATTTATTAAAATAACGCACCTAAAACAACTACGCGTTTTCATTTTTAAATCGTAATCCTGGCACGCAACGCATGCACAATTACTTATTTTACATAGGCCATAATAGTCATTCAAGTTTTCTGTATATAAAAATATAGTACCCCACATAGAAAACAAGTAGAAGAAAGGAAATATGGAAAAGGAAAAACAAGGAAACCTTGGGCAACCAGCGATCCTTTTCAATTAAATATATGTTAATATGCCTTTACTGGTTTTAGTGTAGATCTACCATTTTGCATTCCTCTCTCTTGCACACGTTTTGCATATGTAAACATATGGAGATGCAACAAAACGCATAAGGCTTCCAATTTCATATAGGTGAAGAATATAAATGAGAAATCCTAATCTAATTAAAAAAAACAGTAACAGCAATTGAAATGTATTTCAGAGTACATATAGAAGAATAGTACATATCTTTGTTGGACAAACAAAACTATGATACAAAGTGCAATTTATAAGAAAAATCCAATGGTAACAAGGAGAGGCATAATGGGTATCAGGCAACACTTAACACAGGTAAAAGCTACAACTTTCTTCTTATCCCTTGGCCCAGCAACTCCTATTGCACGACAACTTTTTAAATCAGTTATTGGTGATATCAAATTTTATTTTATTTTAAAAGAAATATGTCACTCTAAGAGTACTTCAGAATTCATTGAACACAAACAATTCATCATCTGAAAGTAATCAAACATCATCTAGACCGTAAGAATAAAATCAAGCATTTAACCAAATCAAATCATATTCTCGTCGAAGAACAATTGGAGTGGGAAAGAAATGAACCTCAAAACAGAATTTGACCGTGATTGTTTCACTGCTCCGTACTCGAAAATGTAACGGACTGCGAACGAAAACTCGAATTGACACCGAAAAACTTGAAACCAAAATGACCTCAGTCAAACTCCATCGGATTCCTTGGTTTCAAATCGAAAGTTAGAAGAAGAGGTGGAATTGTTTTTGTGTGAAGGGAGGTGTGGTGACTGATTTTTGTGACGAGAGCAGAAGAAGCAGTGATGGAGGAGTGGTCGTGGTTGACGGAACTGGGCAGCAGGTTATGGAGGTCGACGGACTGGAGGAGTGTTTTTCCTAGGTTTTCTTGAGGAGGAAGAAGATGGGGAAGGTGACGGACTGATAGGTTGGAGTTTGGGAGGAAACGGGTGGTCGTTTGGATGGTGGTTATGGCGTCGGGGCAGGTGGTGTTGAGCGTGATGACGAGGGGTGCGACGGACTTGTTTGGTTACGACAGTGGGTCGACGGAGAAGCTGGAGGGAGTTGGGTTGCGACGGAGTTTGGGAGGAGACGGGCTCGTTTGGTGGTGGTTTTCGCTAGGGGAAGTAGGGTTTGGTCGTGGGTTTTTTGGACAGTAGGGTTCCTCTAGGGTTTTTTGCTTCTTCTTCTTGAGGAAGAAGAAGCGTGAACAGTACCTTTCCCAAAATTTTCAAAATCCTTTTTTTCGTTTTTTTCCCAATTCCCAAAAAAAATCCCCCCCCTTTCATGTTTTGTCCGTGTATTTGTAATGTTTTGCCCTAAAAAAATGAGCCCCACGCGTGGTGGGGTTCAAGGAATATGTCCCCCACGCGTGGTGGGGTTCCCCACGTGTCCTGGACACGGTTTATTATGGGCCCGGTCCGAAAATTAGGCCTAAAACCGGGTAGTTTAAACCCGAATATTATTCTTTTGCCAGGACCCGAGAAATAGGAACACGTTGCTTAACTAGTCCTATGTAAGCAAAATAACTACCAAAAATAAGACTAGTATTTAAACAAAACTATATCTTTTTAAATATTTTTCAAGGTTTAAAATAGCTACAAAATATTAATAAAACTATTTTTTTTTGTAATTTTCGTTTTTCTTAAATATTAAGATAAAATATGAAGTAATATTTTTGTATTTTTCAAAGTTAAAATGACTATAGAATATTAATAAAAAACTATTTTTTGTAATTTTCGTTTTTAATAAAGACAAAATATAAAGTAATATTTTTTGTATTTTTCCAAAATTAAAATGACTACAAATCATTAATAGAATTATATTTTTTTGTAATTTTCGAATTTTATATAAAGTACCAAAATAAAGTACAATTTTTGTATTTTTCAAGTTTATGAGAAATACATAAACTAAAATTTATATATATATTTTGTGATTTTTTCTTTTTGCAACAAAATAAGGTAAAATAGTTAAAATAGCTATACTAGACCCAATTTCACATATTCACGCTAAAAATGTGAAAATTCTCGGGGAGGGTTAAAAATCACGTGCTTACAGCTGCCCCTCTTTGACTTGGGACTTGCTTTGTTGAGGTTTGCGGTAGTCGACGCACACCCTGATTTTTCCATCCTTCTTTGGAACTGGTACCACATTGGCCAACCACTCGGGATATCGAGTGACCCGAATGACCTTCGCCTGCAACTGCTTAATCACCTCTTCTTTGATCTTTACACTCATTTCTGTTTTAAATTTCCTTAGCTTTTGCTTGACCGGAGGGTATGCCGGGTCAGTGGGCAATTTGTGAACCACTAAATTGGTGCTTAATCCCGGCATATCATCATATGACCATGCAAAAACATCTTTGAATTCCACGAGGGTTTTGATCAATTCTTCCCTGACATTCGGCTCAATATGGATGCTGATTTTGGTTTCTCGGACATTATCAGCGTCTCCTAGATTCACAGCCTCAGTGTCATTTAGGTTAGGTTTGGGTTTTTCTTCAAATTGGCACAGTTCTCGGTTTATCTCTTCGAAGGCTTTATCTTCGTCATATTCAGATTCATCGTTACAAACGACCTCTTGCATCATTGAGTCGGATTCAGATTGATTTATTAGACTAGGTCGAAGATCCGCTGTGCATGCCATGTCATTAGAACCAGTAAAAAGAGAACTGTTCAGAAAGAAAAAGAACAAAACAAAATTAAAATGGGACAAAAGAAGAGAAACTTTATTAAACTTGCGGGATAAAAGGGTTCACACTTTTACAAGACAAAAGTAAAATTTGGATTACACCCTGGAATAATCCGAACAAAACAAAACAAACAAAACATAAATCAAAGCCTACTACCAAGACTCCCCTCGGACAGGAAGAGGAGTAACTGTCCAATTTTTGGTTTTGGCCTCAGGCCCCACAAACTGTATCTCTGCTCTGCTGGAACCTTCCCCAACTTCTACCATACTGACATCAGCGAATAGCCTCTCGAAATTTTGATTCAGGTCCCCGTCTATACCAATCAATGGTCTTAGAATCTTTGGGACCGGTGGCCCTTTGGCGCTTGCTCTGACAAAAGACCTTGAGAGACGTGGCACCGGTTTGGGCAGGAACCAAACCCTCTTCTTCATTTTTCGCGCTTGCTTCCTATCTGCTGCGGTTGGTTTGAACCCCAATCCGAAAGTTTCCAGATTTTTAGGCAGGGTGACAGGTTGGACAATCCCCTGAAGCTTGACTCCCAGGCCTTTTCCCGGCACGAATCCATTACCCAGCATTTCCGAGACCATCATGACTGTCGCGGCAGATACCCTAGGGTGCGGGATGATTTCTCCTTTAGAAATTTTGTTTGCCGACCCTATATCGAAAATCTGGTAGACCCAAGGACCTTTGTCATCATCGGTCTCTATGAAAGGTACAATGGCGCCACCCATGGCGCACGCCGTGTCCTCGCCGTGTAGTACGACCTCCTGCCTATCCCACTCGAACTTCACCATCTGATGGAGGGTGGAGGGCACTGCTTTGGCTGCATGAATCCATGGTTGTCCTAACAGAAGGTTATAAGATACTGTGGCATCTAATACCTGGAACTCCATGGTGAACAGGACTGGACCGATGGTCAATTCAAGTACAACATCCCCTACAGTGGCTGTTCCATTTCCGTCAAATCCTCGGACACAGATGCTATTCTTGCGGATCCTTCCGTGGTCGATCTTTAACTGGTTCAGAGTGGATAACGGGCAGATATTGGCACTTGAACCGTTATCCACCAATACCCGAGTAACTACCGAGTTTTCACATTTGACAGTTAGGTAGAGAGTTTTATTATGCTCTGTACCTTCCATCGGCAGGTCATCATCTGAGAATGTTACCCTGTTCACCTCGAAAATCTTGTTGGCAATGGTTTCCATGTGGTTTACAGAAATCTCGTTGGGCACATGAGCTCCGTTCAATATCTTCATCAGGGCCCGACGATGCTCCTCAGAATGGATCAGTAATGACAGCAGCGAGATCTGGGCCGGTGTTTTCCTCAGTTGTTCGACCACGGAGTAGTCATGTACCTTCATCTTTCTCAGGAACTCCTCAGCCTCTTCTTCGGATACAGGTTTCTTGGTTGCAGTTGGGTTGGTTCTTCTTAACTCCACCGGAGCAAAACACCGACCTGATCGAGTCAGCCCTTGCGCTTCGCAACTAACTTCCTCCACCTGTTTTCCTTTGTACATCACCACTGCCTTCTCGTATTTCCAAGGCACAGCTTTGCTATCAATCATCGGTAGCTGGACTACAGGCTTTATAGTGACCAGTTCCCTGTACACCCCTTTCAACACAACTGCAGGCGTGGGTGGAGTCCCTGATATTACCAACTTGTTTGGCTCGGGTTTGCTTGTTATGGCGGACGGGCTCTTTCCCAATATCACTACTGGCTTGACGTCTTCCCCCTGCGACTGTATCCTCGTTCCCCCACTGGTTGATCCTTCTTTTGGGGCGGCCTGGATCATCATCACTGTCTGTGAGGGTTTTCTCAACTCTCCTCCCTCATACACCAACTCGAGCATATGAGCCTCATGGTGTGCCGGCAGTGGGTTCTGGTTGATGTTAGGAGCCTCCAGTGTCTGGACCTCGATCTTATTGGTGTCAATAAGATCCTGTATGGCATGCCTCAATTTCCAACACTTTTCGGTATCATGCCCCAACATCCCTGAGCAGTATTCACAGCTTATTGATTGGTCCAAGTTTTGGGGCGGGGGATTTGGTCCTCGAGCCGGACTAACCAAACCCAACTGCCTCAATTTATGGAACAAAGCGGTGTAGGTTTCTCCCAACTCAGTGAAAGTTCTCTGTTTCCGCAGCCTGTCATTCCTAGCAGCTGGATTTCCCCGAAAGCCTGCCCCTGGAGGGTTTCTATATGCTCCTGGTGGAGGATAGGTGTTTTGTGGGGGTGCATATGTGTTCTGGGGAAACGGCGCACGCCATTGCAGGCGAACCGGAGGCTGAGTATATGTCTGGGCCTAGTGTACGGAACAATGTGGTTCTCGAGGTGGATAGTAATATTGTGATGGGTTGTATGGGTAGTTTGGCCTGTGAGGTCTGGGTTGGTTGTAGTGTGACTTGCTAGCCCTGGACCAACTGCCTGCCTCGATCGTGGCAATTTCTTCTTTCTTTCTTCTCAGCGCACCTCCCGTGCCGCTTTGAATAGCCTGGGTTGTGGCTTTGAGTGCCGAATAGTTCAAGATTTTGTCAGACCTCAGACCCTCTTCTATCATGACCCCTATCTTGACCACCTCGTTGAAAGATTTTCCAACTGTTGTCACCAAGTGACCAAAATAGGTTGGATCCAGTGTCTGCAAGAAATAGTCCACCATCTCTCCCTCTCTCATGGGAGGATCGACTCTAGCTGCTTGCTCTCTCCAGCGGAACCCGAACTCGCGAAAACTTTCCCCGGGTTTCTTCCCAGTTCTCAATAATGTGAGACGGTCAGGGACTATCTCGAGATTGTACTGGCAATGACCTGCGAAAGCCTGCGCCAGATCATCCCAAGTGTACCACCTACTGGAATCCTGCCTGGTATACCATTCAAGTGCCGATCCGCTCAGACTTTGGCCGAAATAAGCTATCAGTAGCTCATCCTTGCCGCCTGCTCCTCTCATTTTGCTACAAAATCCCCGCAAATGTGCCATGGGATCGCCGTGCCCTTCATATAAATCAAACTTAGGCATCTTGAAACCTGCCGGGAGTTGGACATCCGGGAAAGGGCATAGATCTTTGTAAGCCACGCTGACTTGGTTGCCCAATCGTGCAGGTTCCTGAAGGATTGCTCCAGGCTTTTGAATTTCCTCAATACCTCATCCTGTTCAGGGGCTTTAACCGGCTTTTCAATCTCTACCGGTACCTCCAAGTGCGGATTGTAGGCCTGTGGTTCGGGGCATGGAATGTAGGCTCAGGGGGATAGTATTGCGTATCGTGAGCCTGAAACAATGGCTCACTGGTCGTTCTTTGCAAGGTGGCTGATGTGGGTCCCACAAAGGTGGGAATATTTGGTGTTGGGAGAGGTTGATGGGGTGGTGGAGCTTGGGAATCATGAGGGCTTCTTTCTTGATGATAGCGGGGATTTGGGAAGCTTGTGGAAGGGCCGGAATGGGGGTATTCCGGCATGCGCCCCAGTGGCTCAGGGCTCTTTTGTGCTTTGGCTAAAGCTAGTTGCATTGCATTCATCTCTAGTCCCATCCTTTCAATCTTTTCCATCGCTTCTTTCAACAACTGGCTCATCGACCTTTCTTCCTCGTTACTATTCTCTGATGTAGTCATGCTTATTGCTACCGGTCCTTTGGATCTGGTTTGGTAAGGGTGTTTGCCAGAATTCTTTAACAACTAACTGTCTGGATTCAGACAACAACAAACTTTGTTAGCGTTAGAGCTTAACAGATTTGATCATAACACATAGAGGATGCAATGCTCCTAGGCAGTTAACCGTTTCTACATGCTTCGATTCAAACAACATGCGTCATCCCGGTTTGCTCATTTGTCCCCTTTTTTAAAGTACTTTGGGGAAACCCTGTGTTTTATTTTATTTTTGTATTTTCTTTTATTTCTTTATTAAAAGCGGTCGAATCTTATGGGGATTGCCTACATATCACGTCCCCGCGCGAATCAGACCAGGCGTAGTTCTGCCACAAAGTAAAGTCACAAAAATTCTTCTGGAGTCACTTTATTTCATTATCAAAATTTGCTATTACATATTATTTCAAACAAAAGTAGCAACAATACAGACCCCACAGTTTTTAACTTGATTTGACTTAAAGAAAAGAAAACAACATATGGGAAAACAAAGCCAAATAAACAGGACTTGAGCAAGGATTAATTTTTCAACTTAAGGGCCCGCGAGGCATCATTCGGCCTTTTGGCGGCTCTAGGTGTGAGGTCTCTCTGCAAGCCTTTCAATTCATTCATGATCCGGTGGACGCAGCCCATGATGGAATCAAGGAGGGTTTTCCGAGGCATTTGCTCGCATGCTAGGCATCTCATGTAGATGTAATGTCCAATCTCGTCGATCCTTCCTCGAATGTTGTCCCTTTCAGCGAATAATTGCTCTATTTGCCGGTTCTTTAATCCAAGTGCTTGAGCATTGTTGGCAAGTCGATCCTGGAACAACTCCATTTGTCTTTCCATGCAGGCCATTGCATCGTAACAATGTCTTCTGTCGGCCTGGGCATCTCGTGCTTGTTTGATGATCCGATCATGTAGAGTGGAGTTCGTTTCCCTTAATATCCCGATGCTCATTTCATAATCCCTTATGACCTGTTGTAGACGCTGCCTCCGGGCCATTGTGCATTTTGCCCATCTGTCCTTCATCCTGGCTACGCGAGCTTCTGATTGCTCTAATTCTTCTTGGCTTTGGACGACCTGATTTTTCAAACCTGCTATCATCCTTTCGTCGGAGCGACGTCTCTGTCGGTCAATGTTACTTTTGCCGGCTTGGCGTAGGCGGGCCTTTAGTGTCTGGTTCTCTTGGGCTAGCTTGTTTCTTTCAGCCTGCTCCGAGGCGACTTGCACGTTGTTCTCAAATACAAGCCTTTCAACTTGTTGCTTTAGCTTCCCGATTTCAACCCGGTAACCTTCTTCCCTTCTTAACCATCCCCATTTCTCCTGTGAATCATCCGTGAATTGTTGGATGTGAGCTATTTTAGCAGGTCTCTGCCGAATCTGGAATCTTCTTTCGAACCAAGCATCGTACTTTGGGTCTACCTCACCTTTAGCTAGTTCTCGCACCGTGGTCTTGGGTTCCAAGAATCTACACTCGTGCCACAGCTTTCTAATCTTTCCCTCGGGAAATATGACTCCCGGGCTTAGCTCAATAGCGTGCTTGCTCAGATCTTCATCAGTAGGGATTACCTGAAACCTGCCAAGCTGTCGTAATACCCGATGAGGAGTATATGGCTGGATGCTGCGAAGTCCCATTAAGAGAACATGACATTCTTCAGCCGACATGTAGATCACCTCAGTATCAATCAACCAACCGAATGCCCATTCAATTTGGTCAGCTGTTGTTGACCTTAACCGTGTAAACAATGCTTCGACACCTTCAGGAAATTTAGCGCCCGTCATGCGCTTCTCGAAGCCGCTGATACAATTCCTCTCGGTCAACCCGTGGTTCATGTATCCTACTCGGTGATGGAGGTGTTCTTGCATCCATAGCTGAAGTAACAGATTGCAACCTTGGAAGAACTTGCCTCCTTCTCGGCATATAGTCAAAGCTCGGTAGATTTCGGACAAAATCAAAGGAACCACAGTACTGTCGGTTCTTTTGATTGCAACGTCGACCATCCGTACAAGGCCTATCTCTATCTTTTTATCCTCCCGTGGACAGACCATGACTCCCAAGAATGCTGTGATGAAAGCCAAAGTGCGTCTTGCTTCCCATTTGTTTCTGTTCCCGCCATGAGTTAGTCCAAGGTTTGGTTCCTCGAAGCCTTGCGGAGTTACGTATCGCTGATACAAGAAATGGAGATCACAACATCCTCTCGATAAATCATCATGTTGTATCTTCCGACTGATGTTTAGTAGATCCAGAAACGCATGCGGAGATACCGGCCTTGGCGAAAGTAGGTATTGCCCTCTTAACCTTCCATTCAATCCCACATATCCGGCGACTTCCTCTAGTGTCGGTGAAAGTTCAAAGTCAACAAAATACATTGCGGGTTGGGTCCCAAAATGGTATTAGAGCTTCAAGGATATCTGTCTTTGGCTTAATACTCAGCAAATTGACAAAACCTCCCAATACTCTGCCCACTATCTCTTTGCTGTCGGCTTCCAAATCATTCCACCACATGTGGAGTTGTAGAGGGACCTCGCTGAGGGCCGAGAACGGTTCATTTTGCTCTGTTCTCATCCTGCACATTTATTAAGGTGATTTTTTAGGCGAAAACAAAAACCTTTATTTCGACTCCAAACAAAAATCTTTGAAAAAAACAATATATGTATTTATATACATGTGTATATATATGTACATATATGCTTTATGGTATATCATTATTGGTAAAATGAAAAAGGGAGTTGGACCCGATGAGGGTTGCCTACGTATCCCACATCCGGTGAGAATCAAACCGACGTAGTTCGGGTAATAAACTAACTAGTTTATTTATTATTATTATTATTATTATTATTATTATTATTATTTTGAAAATAAAGTAAATTAAAATAGAAACTCATTCCTCAGTCTTAGCTTGCTATTTTTCTCTTTTTCTCTTTTCCTTTGTTTTTAGTAAAACAAACTATAAAAATAAATATACCCATTTTCTCTTC
This sequence comes from Nicotiana sylvestris, assembly GCF_000393655.2. Taxonomy (NCBI): domain Eukaryota; kingdom Viridiplantae; phylum Streptophyta; class Magnoliopsida; order Solanales; family Solanaceae; genus Nicotiana; species Nicotiana sylvestris. The sequence continues at coordinate 143,169,781 of NC_091066.1, forward strand.
TATTTGAACTTTGTCATCATTTTTTTTTGTTTTTTTTTGTTTTTTGTAAAAATTTCCCAACATTCAAAACCGGTCATCATGGATGTTCGAAGCAAATAAATGCACAAGCAGTGAGCAGGATGCATCAGGATGGCCTCTTCTGTTTCAGGTTGCTATTCCTAAGCCGGACCCAACCCCTGTGTTGAGTCCCCTAAGTCAACAATGCACATGATGCAAATAAGCGTTCCTACTAGGGATCCGGCATGAAGTTGAGTTATTCTAGGTTCAGAACCTGGGTGTTTGTTCTAGACCTGGCTTACCCGAGCGGACAGCTCGAGCCGAGGGGGAGCGTACCGGGAATACAGAAGCTTCACCGGCTTAGCAACTTGTCTGAACCTCGTTCTAAATTGAGATTTGACACTATACAGAAAAGAAGCCGTACGAAGTACGCCCTTCTTCATGATTTAGAAGACTCAGAGAGGACATGGGTTTCGACACAATTTATATACAGTTCACAAAATATCAAAGCGGTAAAGCAGTTAGTTAGCACATTGAGCACAGATCATGTGACAAAATCAGATAAAGCTGAATATAACAATTTATTTAAGCTCGAATTTCTAACCCTGAACCAGTGGTTCTGGGTCACGAATCCCCAGCAGAGTCGCCAGAGCTGTCACACCTCCTTTTTCCGCACCCGCGAAGGCACAGGGGTACAAGGGAGTTTTTTCCAATTAAAGGATAATCGAAACGGGATTTATTTATTTATTTCAGAGTCGCCACTTGGGAGATTTAGGGTGTCCCAAGTCACCAATTTTAATCCCGAATCGAGGAAAAGAATGACTCCATATTACAGTCTGCGTACCAGAAATCTGGATAAGGAATTCTGTTAACCCGGGAGAAGGTGTTAGGCATTCCCGAGTTCCGTGGTTCTAGCACGGTCGCTCAACTGTTATATTCGGCTTAATTATCTGATTTTATACAAATATGAACTTGTGTGCAAATTTTATCTTTTAACCGCTTTCATAATTATTATTATTAAGAATGTGAACATCGCTTAAAACATGTCTTTGGACTGCGTCACATGAAATGCACCCACAATCCGGAACATATTTTATTCGACGTTTTGGGATTTTGGATTTGGGTCGCATGAAATGCACACCCGAGTTTAAGAAGATAGATTATTAAAGGCGCGCCTAAAACAACTAACGTCTTGTTATTTTGGGGAAGGCCGTAAAATTCGCTAAACGGCACGTCCCGAATTCTAAGTAATTAAAGCACACATTTTTTTTGTGAGGGCCCCACAATCTGTGCATTTTATTTGGCGAGGCTCGTCTCATTTTATTTAAAAGGATAAACCTACAGTGACTACATTTCTTCTATTAGGTTTGTCTCTAAAAATAAAAGAAAAATTTCTTAATTATTTACATGCTAAAAAACGTAGCTTATTAATTATTAATTTACGGTTGATACAAATGGAGAATTGCAACGGAGTTTGTACAAAGAAATGTTGTTTTTGTTCTATATTCTATTATTCAAGGAAAATTGAAACACGAGATTAACGTACAATGATATCGAAGCAGATTATTTTATGTGAGGAGGTTAGACATATTCGGCCTTGTTCATCATACGGACGGGGTTCAGTTAATTACTCCTTACATGCTTGATGCTTGAAAAAAACGAGGCATTTGAAACGAACCTATCTAACTTAATGTGATATTACTACATGTTTGACTACACGATTTTTCCTTTTTGCTTTAACCCAAATTGCTTAGTGTATTCGAATTGTGCATTGCCAACTGATGAGTTAAGATGAAGCTAATGTGCTTAATGCATTTCCAATTCAACAGACCCTATGAGAAACCACTGTTGGCCGATAATCGTTACTATCCAACTAGCTTCTTCCTGATTTATATACAACCATAGATTACCAGACAAAATTCCTTATGAAATGAACACTGTTTTATTACATGGTTTAAAAGCCAGTATCTACCTGTTGAACACACAAATATTCTAAACTACCAGCAGCAGAATACAGGTAACTGTATTGATGTTTAGACTACAAAACTCTATATGCCCTTATTCAGCTCCAAACGCATCATTACATCAGTGAATTTAGAATGTGTACCTGGATATTAGGACAATAAGAAGAGGAAGAGAAAGATTATCAGCAGCAGGCAACTAACAGCAACAACAACTTAGTCACAACATAGCAACAACAATGCAGCCCACAGATGATCGAGCATCAAACAGTCATATCCCAGAAACAGAGTAGAAAACAACAGCGGGAAGCCCAGAATATTGAATGTAACAGCACCAACATTTTAACAATCACACACAGTTCGGCAAATAACCAACAGCAATTGGCCAAGACAGCTTGGCCAGCTTAAATTCTTATGCTGTTTTCAGACAGTCTTTGTTACAATGTTCTGAGATTTCTTTTTGTTTCTTTCTTTCATTTTTTTTAAGAAAACCTTCTCTCCAGGCTCCAAAAATTCTCTCCTCCTCTAATGGAAGGTCTGCCTCTTTTTATAGCCTAAACTCAGCACTTTACAGTCTGTTTGACAACTCAGAATTTCCCCCTCCCTGCTGTTTTTCCCACTCAGCTATTTAAATTAAACAAAAACTCCCACGAGATTCCCTGACAGCTCCTCTCTATTTGATTGTTAAAGTGACCTAATCTCTTATTCATTTAGTAAAGCATGGGCAACAGGAATATAATCTGACAGCACATGCTGTCCAATTATTTAAATTCCTTAATCAGCTGACCAAGCACATGCTGTCCGAAATCTGAACCAAGTAAACATGCCATCCATTTAAGACCAAAGTCTGAACTGCCATTATAACTTACCCCTAAATGTTTTTTGATTCAAATTGAACAAAATCAATAGGCAACACACTCCAGTTCCTAATGGAATTCAAATACGATCACAGCAGAAACAAACAACATGAATCAAGTTGTTACCATTTAATGGCTGAAACTAATTGATGACATACATCGACTCGACTATATTAATTGTAACAGGTAATAATCAGTCGTTCATATAAACAATACGTACAGGCTCCTGAATGGCTTCAGACAACTTTTGTTCAATTACTGGGAACCTATATGAATTAACTATTGGACGACTAATCTAATTGACGAGAATGTATATCACCAGATGTATTCACATACACAGAAGAACAAACGACCAAGTAAAAGGTCTTTGACAGAGATGGAAGGAATTAAGAAAAATACCAGAAAATACCAAACAAACACAACGACACATGCTGGCAATCCTCAAACAGTATTCAAATAAAACAAAAAAAATAGAAAAACTTACTGAAAATTTTAACAGAAGTCAAACCAGGTCCGAATCAGATTTGGCCTTTTGAAGCCGAACAGACTTTAATCGGGGTGTTCTCAACCGAGAACACCCTGATTGAAGTCTATTAGACCCCAAACCCTCTATGAAACAGGTGAGATTCCCCAGGTTCTGGTGTTCTAGGGTTTGGATCTTCAGATTTGAGATTCTAGGAGTTGTGGGTAGATTCGGACCAAACCAAGCTTGGTTTGGTCACGAGGGAGGTCAGGGGAGTGTCTGGTACGAATATGGTGTGGTTTGGTGTAGGTCAGAGTTCGACTCAAATCTTCAAATGAAGATTCGAGAAACTAGGGACTGATTCGAGGTACAAGGATAGCAGATCCATGTTCAGGGCAGTGAGGTGGTCCTAGGGTGTTAAGGAGGTGGTCACCGGCGTCCATGCCGTCGAGTTCAAGTGAAAGGGAAAAGGGGGCGGCGTTAGGGTTTCATAGGGTTCAGGGTTTGGTGAAGAAGACGAGTGAAGGGGGGTTTGGATAGGGGCGTGGGGTATGATAGAGGGCTTATATACGGAAGGGGAAGATAAATCGGAGCCGTTAGATCAAGTGATCTGAACGGCTTGGATCTATTGGTGATGGACGAGACGGGGTCGTTTGGGTTTAAGTGAGGGGTTGGGTTGAACCGGCTAAACAGGTCGGGTTACGGGTGCGGATGTGGACCATTGGATGAGTGTGATTGAACGGCTCAGATCAGACGCCTTATGCGGCGTCGTTTCAGGATGTGCCTGGGCAGGCCTGGCTTGGACTGGGTCTTGCATTGTCTTTGGGCCTCATTTTGGGGCCCAATCTGATTTCTTCACTTCTTTTTTTTCTCTTTTTTTTGATTTTAAAATACAACTAAATTAAAATGAATTTAAAACACCCATTAATCAACACCTAAACAATTATCACACACATACTAAAATTTTAAAAATGGTTAAATCACAACCTAGAATAAAAGCTGCATATTTTTGTGAATTTTCTTTTAAAAACCGAATTACGGCCCGATTACACACGGCATACTTATTTTGTATTTTTGTTTGATAAGATTCAATGAAAAATGGATAGAAACACAAAGGACTACCAACACATGTTATGTAAAAATTGAAAATTTGTACGGCGAGGCCATTTGCAATTATTTTGATTTCTTTTGGAGTGATTGTTCGTGAAGCAAAAATCGCGTGCTTACAGACAGCAGATACGGTGGTCTTGACCACAGAAGCGAGAAATTGGCCGCAAATGCGAAAATGCGTGGGCCAGAATGTATATATTTCTTCCTTTGCGATTTTCAAAGGGTTTCATCATTTTAAAAGCGAATTTCTGGAATTTTGGGCGATTTTGAGGAGAAAATTCAAGGGAACTTTATTGAGGTAAGGATTTTGGACCTAAAAACTCGTTTATATGGTATTATTTCACGGATTAGGCTTGTAATTAATGGAATTTAAGGATCAAAGTTTGGGAAAACTAGGCCTTGGAAACTTAGACCTTTGATTGAGGATTTGAAGGACCATTTGAGGTCGGATTTCAGAACTTTTAATATGTATGAACTCGTGGGGAGATAAGGAATCTATTGATATAAATATTATTGAATTCCAAAATGAGGGCTCGGGGGTCGGGTTTTGGTAATTTTGGGATTTGTGTTGTATATTGATTATTTTCGCTTGGGCTTCGTTCTCTTAGCATATTTTGACGTTGTGATTCTGATTTTGGATAGATTCGACGCGAGTGGAGGCCGATTCGAGGGGCAAAGGCGTTGAGGGCTAGAGATTTGACCGGATTGAGGTGAGTAATGATTGTAAATGATGTCTTGAGGGTATGAAACCCCGGATTGCACATCGTTGTGCTATATTGAGGTGACACACACGCTAGATGACAAGCGTGGGGTCGTGCACTGTTGGGGATTGTGACTTAATCCGTCCCGAATGACTATTTTACCGCGCATTTGACTGAAAACTATTTGCTATCATCATGTTTTGGGCTGAATGTCATATTTGGGCTTCATGCCAACTATTTGAACCCTTAGGGGATTTTTATTGATATTTCCTCACTTATTTGACTTTATACTAGAACTCAATCATGTTGTATTCTACTATTTTCATAACTCAACCATGTTTAATCCGCTTTAACACTTAAATGATATTTTGGGGTGAGCACTATATTTTACTGTTGCCCGAGTGACTCTGAGATTCTGACTGAGTAAGGCCTAGGGCCTATATTATGAGGAAACATTGATTATGATTATAAGGCCGAGGGCCTGAGATGTATACGCCACAAGGTGGATTGTTGATATGAGGCCGAGAGCCTAGTGATGATACCAAGAGATGACTTGATATTGCGCTTGGGCCGTAAAGGGCCCCTCTAGGAGTCTGCACACCCCTAGTGAGCGCAGGTACCCATTGTGATGTGAGATATAGCCCGAGGGGCTGGTATTGTTGACATTATGCCGATGGGCAATCCTTTATGTGCTTATCTATCTTATATATATGTCATTTACCTGTTTAATTGCTGAATAGGCATTTCTTGAAGTTTAAACTGAACTTATATGATTTTACATATCTTTACTGAATTACTATTCTTACTTGTTTTACTGCTTCATTATAGCCTATAATGTGCCTTACGTGATTTCATGCTTTTAGTCTTTATTTATGATTATTACTCACTGAGTTGGAGTACTCACTTTACTCCCTGCACCCTGTGTGCAGATTCAGGTGCATCTGGTCCCGCTCAAGAGTGTCGATCTTTCCAACTCAGGCAGATTTGAAGATTTTCTAGGTAGCTGCCGGCGTTCGCAGCCCAGAGCTTCTTCCCTTGTCTTACTTCTCTTTGTTTTGGATTTGTATTGAACTCTGTAGACTTTCTTGTCTTATTCCGGATTTTTAGATGCTCATGACTAGTGACACCCCGGTATCGGGATGTGTTGGGTTGTTCTTCCGCATATTGTGTTGTTGACTGCTTAAATGTTGGGTCATTTATCATGCTTTAGACTTAATTCTCATTGTTGACTGCTTAAAACTGAAATGGGTAAGTGTTAATTGGCCTTGTCTTCACTTGAGGCGCCATCAAGACCAGGTCCGGGTTTAGGGTCGTGACAGCATTGTCACCACGTTTGTCAGCAGTCCTTCCGGTGTTCCATGTTTCCATGATCCGGAAGTATAGGTGATCCGTCCTATGTGTTAGATTTTAGTTCAGTCCAGTTGGACAAAGATTTGACTTATGAGGAGGAGCGGGTGGCCATTCTAGACCGACAGGTTCGTCAGTTGAGGTCAAAGAGTTATTCTTCAATTCGAGTGCAGTGAAGAGGTCAGCCCATCGAGGCAGCTACACAGGAGTTCGAGTCGGACATGAGAAGTAGATATCCACAACTTTTCACCAGACATGTACTTTTCTATGTTCGTTCGAGAACGAACGATTATTTTAAAGGTAGAGAATGTGATGAACCGATGCCTGGTGAATTATTTCAAATTTTTAAAATAAGAAAACTCTAGAGGCGATTTTCCCAAGAGTCCTTCTTCCCCAATCCATTTGTAAGTGATCTTAACCTATTTTCTTTCAATTTTTTATTATATTTCATAAGATTTTAACCTAAAATCTAGTATTTTCATGGTAGAATTTGGGGGTTGGGGTAGAATTAGAGATTTTTATAAAATTGGGATTTAGACCTGTCGGATTTCGAAACAAATTATATAACCGCGCTCGGGGCTAAACAGATTTTGTTCCGAATTTTGGGTTTGGACCAAGCGGGCTCGGGGGTTGACTTTTTCAATAATGACCTAAATTAAATCTTTTGCAATTGTGGGTAGTTCCTAAGGCTTATTTTGAATTGTTTGGTTGGTAATTTACTAGATTTTATTGGTTCGGAGGCTTGTTTGAAAGGCAAAACCGTGGTTGAGCTTTGAATTGATCTTTGGAGCGAGGTAAATGTCGTGGTTAATCTTGACTTGAGGGATTAGGACTTGTTTTCCTATTGGCTACTTGTTTAGATATTAGGTACAATGTATATGTTAGGTGACGAGTACTTATGCGTTGTTGTTGGATTAAAGCATGCAGGTGGGACTTGTTTCTTGTAGTTTATTGCTTTATTTGATATCCATGCTTAGACTAGTTAATTACTAAATTGATCGCTCTTTCCGCGTTTATGGACTACCTGTGATAATTGAGTATTGTTTATGAAGTTGAGGTTGGTATTGTGGAACCATTTTGACGTAATGCATGTTCTTGTTTATTCTATCTCCCTGTTGATATATGTTCATTGTTTTATGGTAAGGGAGAGTGTGAATGCACGAAGAGTGATGCCGTGCCATATTTGAGTGTGAATGCATGAAGGGTGATGCCGTGCCGTATTTGAGTGTTAATGCACGAAGGGTGATGATGTGCCGTATCTATCGATTTATGATGAAGTGAGAGTAAAAGCACGAAGAATGATGTCGCGTTCCGTATTATTGTTTCACTGTGAGGTTAAGAGTAAAAGCACGAAGGGTGATGCCGTACAGTTTTATTCATTGTGTTTATTCGTTTTATTGGTTAAAGGCATATTGATTGTTATGGTTATCATTTCCTGCTGTATTTATCGTATATTGTTCCCCTTTCGCATGTCCCCTCCCAATAGTACATGTTTAGCCTTTATTTGGTGTTATCTTCTACGTATATTGTTATCTGCACAGGTTATTTACGTAGGTATCTTGTCATAGCCTCGTCACTACTTCATCGAGGTTAGACTCGACACTTACGGAGTACATGTGGTCGGTTGTACTCATACTACACTCTGCACTTTTTGTGCAAATTTTGGTATTGGTCCTAGTTGTCCGTGAGGTGTATTATCTCGGATCAGCTGACTTGGAGACTCGAGGTAGATCTGCTGACGTCCACAGACCTTGAAATTCCCTTCCATTTTCCCTTATTTACTGCTCTTTTCATTCGAGACAGTTGTACTTATTTCAGACTCTGTTTGTAGAAATTCTAGAAGCTCGTGAAATGTGACTCCAGATCCAGGTTGTACTAAACATTAATGGTTGTTATGTTATTCCGCACTCAGTTTTAGTTTCATTTTGGTTTAATTGACTTTACTTATTGAAATTGATTAAAATTGGCTTAAAGATCCTCTAACGTTGGCTTGCCTTGCAAGTGAAATTTAGGCGCCATCACAATTCCGAAAGTGGGAATTCCGAGTGTCGTGAATTCCGTAAGATAAAATATTTTTTATCGGAATTTTTTTTGAAAATCCAACAAAACCAAGATTAAAAAATAGACTTTGTTGGTTTGGTTTATAAATTTTAAAACCCCCCCACCATTCATTTAGTTTGGTAATTAAAAAATTCGAACCAACTTGGCCTATGTACAACTCTACTCCTAGAATTAATACAGTAATGACTTGTTTTTTGCAAAACAATTCAAGAAATTTTCTAGAGCAAGCACAATAATGATTTTAAGGAAACAATACAAAGGAGACAATAGCACAACAAGCTCTTGTTTGTCACTGTAAAAATTACGGACTCCATGTTTAGACACTGACATCAATATGTTTAACACTTGAAAAAAACAAAAAAATTGAAACAAAAAAAATGTTTTTTTAAAATCAAATTCATGTCATAACTAACCGTTTAAATGATAGAACAATACTTAACATTTGATAGCGAAAAACAAAATGTAATAAATCGTTTTCAACCTCTCAGAAAGTTCTATGGAAAAACTATTTCATGCTTCCCGTAGAACAAACAGAGAAAAAGAAATTAGGAACGAGGACAAAGAAAAAATGGAAAAGTTTACACATTTTCTTTCATTGAAAGAAAAATGATTTTTCTCAGAGGAAAAGACCTACCTTTTGTTGACAATTAACTAATGTCCAAATCATATTTACTAGAAGTCGTATGAACTAGTTTTCTCAGCAAGGGGCAAATATGATTGATTGATGAATTACTCCAATTTTTAATCTTCTTTTGTATTATTTCTTATTTTTCCTTTTATTGTGTTGTTTACAAAAGAAAATATCACGATTCCCTATCTTGATCGTTGTTCGCACCTGTCAGTCGCTCATGAAACATGGAAACGAAGCAAGTTAAAAATAGAACGACAAATGGCCCATGCAGGTCTCGAACCTGCGACCTTCGCGTTATTAGCACGACGCTCTAACCAACTGAGCTAATAGGCCGCTGCTATTGCGATGTCATCTACAATTATTTGTATTAGTGTCGTTGGGTCGTCCATAATGCTGATATCACGAGTGAGAATAGAGACTGTTCATGACTTTCTACTTCTTACTACTCCAAATAAACAATCTGTTGAACTTTAAGCTGGAGCATTGTGTGTACAAATGGGAAAAAAATTCGACTGAAATTATCTCATCTATTCATGTGCATATATAATCAATGTACATTTGACCAACTGAGTGTATAATCTTTTGTTCATTCTCTGACTTTGAGTACAGATTTTGGATTGCTTAGACTTTGCTGTGTAGCACCAAGTAATAGCAATTGTATATAAGAATTTTAGATTTTGGCACAAATGTATATAAGAATGATACATATCATTCTTCATTTGGTAATTGACTCTGTATAATGCTTTTGTTTGTTCTATATATTGGATAGGATAATTCCTAACCACCACCATCATTGTGCATCTTATTTTCGATGACTTCAATTTCTCTTTTAATTTTTATTTTATAAGTCACATACATTGTATGTGATATTTACCTTGTTTTAAAAAATAGTTTATATTCATCGCTAATCGCTAATTTTAGATAAAAGCTGAGCGACGACGCGAGACACCACTTCTTCTTAACTCTTTAAGAGCTAGAAGATGTGCTTCTCTATATAAGCACAAAAATTTTCTTTTCTTTTTCCGATGAGGGACAAAGTGCATTAATAAAGAAAACAACTTTAAACTTTTTGTTTCCCTCCAAATCTTTTCCCTTCATTCACACCTCTTATCTAATTAGATAAAACCCAACAAATCTTTCACAGCACATTAATAATTTCTTGTAGTCGCGCACCACTCAATTAAACAACTGAATAATGCTTTACCATATACTGTATACAAATAGTGACTTCCTCTTAATTTTCGCACAGCATTCATCCACGTCCTCGCCACTTACATAATTCTTACACCTATATGGTAGTACTTGGCTCGGAGCTGAAAATTTTACTAAGAAGTGTCAAAATATAAAAAATTAAACACACGCAGAAAAAAGAGTCAACATATAACATATAAAAAAAAAAAATTAACCTAGCTAAAAAGTATAATTTTCTGGCGAATGAGTATCAATTGACACTTCTTAGCATAAGCTCGTAGTAAACTTCTGTAAGATAAGGAGGATCATAGGGTAGGTAACCTTTTCACCATTCTAAAAGAATGATACCTTCCAGTAAGTAGGTCTCTTCAGGCACAACTACTATGAATAAAGGATTGCCTTTATTGAACCTAGCCTTATTAAATATCGTAAGAAAAAAAGCCAGCCGCTGGTGGCTCCGCCACTCCGTGGCTCGTCTTAACACTAGCTCTTTGGCGTCGAGTCGAGTGACACGAGCCAAGTTCAGTTAATCTTGTTGTAGTAATACCCAATCAAGCCGAGATTAACTGAGCTCGTATAGTATTTGACTTATGAAAGATATTGGGCTTGGGCCATATTCTAATGCCATCATTCGGTGGTTGCGTAATCTATAAGTCGCTTTGTTTAACACATTTCTCATTATTACAAAAAAAGATGTAAAGTATCCAACTAGTTTTTCTTATGCCATTTAGAAGTATGAGATTTCAGGATTGCCTAAAGAATGCTAGCTAATATAATAGCAATTGGCCATGGTTTCTGCAGTCAAAACTTTAGTAGTAATTTGTGGGAAATGGAAGCTTATTTATATTGTAGCCATGGCCTTCTTAGCTTCATAAACATAGTTGATACCTTGAAAAGACTTTGATGCCTAATATGGGACGCAAACAGGCGGGTTAGATCGGATATGGGCAGTTCGAAAATGGTTAATGCAAAAACGGACAAATTATCTGACACGGCCCACCATATTTAATATGGATAGAAAATGGATTCACCAACGGATAATATGGATATCCATATTATCCATGAGTTTTTGAATATGATCACTTTTGGGAGAATTACTAGTCTCCCAAGGTTGAGAAAACTCCAATTTGAGTTTTTACAAATGTAAAAGTTCAACTCATTAGTTAAGTAGATCGTATGGTTCTTATTCATATTTGATCCATCTTTAAAAAATTCATTATCCAACCCACTTTTTAGTGGATAGTGTGGGTGGATAAATATCTTTTTTTTTATCCATTTTGCCATCACTATTGCCTAACCATTTGCTTCGTTTTTTTTTATTTTAAATCACCCCGAATCGAACTCATTTTTCTCCTATAATACTGACTACTAAATTTTTTGGAAAGATTTTGCTAATTCCATAGCCTTGAAGCTCACCTCTTGATGTACTTGTCCAACAATCCTAAGTTAGGCAATTCTCTAAACAAATTGTGCCATATCATAGGTATTCAACCAATCTTGAGTGTGTTAGTTTATGAAAAATGAAATAGTGCAGAATATTAAAAATAATGCAAAAGAAAAAAAAATTATCTTCCAGCATAAAAAATATAGGAATCACAAATTTAAAAAAGATAAAGAGCAAACAAATCTCAAAAATTGGATGAGAAGATTTACCTTGGGCAAATGGCGAAAGAAGACGAAAATTAAATCAAATAATACAAACTTAAAAAATAATAAGGAAGTTTAGCTTACCCCTTCCCCTTTAGATTTGGTTGGAAAGCTTAGACACTAAACGAATTGAAGAAAATAAGTTTCGTCGAAAGTCGACAAGCTGGAAATGTTATAACATGTAATTTTAGGGTGAGACTAGGGTGCTTAACATTATAAGGAGATTATATTATGAGTTATTTTAGTCGTGTGTAATGTTTTGAGGCCAAGCGAGTTGTGGAACAAAAGTTGAAAAATGTCATCACAAGTTACATTCAAAAATGTGTTGAAACCTAAGTCAAATGTAGCTGAGATTTTCTCCTAATGTACTTTGAATTAAGGGATGATCTACCTACCAGATTGAATATCTACGAGTCTAGTTTCCAACGAATTAAACCGTTTATTGATACAATATTGGGGTAGAGAGATATTCAAAATTTTGCGAGACTGCGCAAACTCGTAGGTGACAAGTCGGTACATCAATTACTTGCCAAAAGGAGAGGCCTCAATTAAAAGCTCCTAAAGTCGGCAAAGAGGCGACTTTTAAGAGCTTTTTAACCTATTTCTTTCACTCATCTTTCATACCAAGAAAACCAAATTGGACCCTGCAACTCCTCCCCAAAAAATCCACACAAACCCTAGGTTATTTCGGGTGTTACGATGTGATTCTAGTGCCGAAAACACTTGACAGCTTGTTAGTTTCTCTCTCCTTCTAGTAGCTGCATTGGGGGACTGATTTTGGATGAAGAAGAAATAGGTTTCGTGGGTTCTACTCAGTCCAAGATAAATTTGTGTTTCTCCTCCCATTATCTATGCCTGTACGAGTTGTAACTCGATCGTAAACACTAGACCTAGCGAGTTTCGAAAAAGTGGTATGCTGTTTGTTGTTGCGTCACTGTTGACTGGTTGTAAACTTATTTTTGAGTTGAATTCATGACTATTTTATAGGATAAGAGGCCTAATTATGTGTTGGTGGTTGTTTTTCTCAATATAAAAGAAAAGACAAGTCGAAACGTATTTTAGTAAACTGAAAAATTAATTTTTGTTGCTGAACTTGTGGGACTATTTTGTGGTTGTTTCATGTTGCTGTTGGGTTGTCTCTTTTTCTATTGTTTTTATGTATTTTGGGAGGAGAAATGGTTTGGAGAAACACCACATAATGGCAGGGAGGTTGGCTGGTCGTTCAACGTTACATTTTTGGGTTTTCGTATTTTGTATGAACTAACTGGGGTGTGTGGACCGTTTTGTGGTATTTTGTGATGGATATAAGGTTGGAAAATGATGTATAAATGTTGTTATTGTAGGTTCTTGTTGTTGGTTGTATTATGTCGAATTGGTAGGAAGTAAAGATTATAGGGGAGATGCTGCTCATTTTATTTTAAAATAAGCTTGTCGTTCGTTGTGTGATAGTTGTACCTTCCATAACTTGATGATAGTATTGTTATCATTGTTGTAGATTAAGGTGAAACGAGACGAGTTTAATGTGGTTATTAGACAGATTGTAATAAGGTATGTTAAGGCTAAACCTTTCCTTGATTTTGGCATGATCCCGTAACTACATGCATTTGATAACGAGGTATAAAGAGAAATTCTTATTCCAGTATTTATGTACATTATCTTAGTCTCATAAGCTACAGTATTCTCCCTTATCGGGACTTTATATTCAGTTAAGTATTGTATTCTTTCAGTCAGGAGAGCAGAGAGTTTATATATATATGAAGTATTATAGTATTTTCACCACCACCAAGCTATAATCGGCGGACAAGCCTCTATTGGGCAACATCTGATTAGATGGTAAGTTATATACCGAGCCGACTGTGGCCGAGCGCCAATGAGCGAGCCTAGAATGGTCGAGATACAGAGCCTAGTATGGCCGAACGCCTATGAGTGAGCCTACTACGGTAGAGCAGTTATACATACCGAGCCTTATAGGGTCGGACAATTATTGTACTTACTATATTGAGAGAGATGAGTCAGTATCAGTAGCTCCGAGGTACTTTTAGTTATTATATTATCAGTTCAGTTTCAACTTTCAGTTATTCTGTTGTCTTACATACTCGGTACATTATTTTGTACTTGCGTTCCTCTTGCTAGGGACGCTGCATTTCATGCCTGCAGGTCCTGATAAACAGCTGGATAGACCTTCCCAGTAGACAGAGCCAAGCATCAGCTTGGTTGGTAAGCTCCACTTCCCCGGAGTTACAAGGTCACCCTGGAGTCCTTTTATATATACAAGTTTGATGAGCAGGTCGAGGTCTTGTCCCGACCATGATGCATTTCAACTATCTATAGAGGCTTGTAGACGAGTCCTGTATATTTTGTATATTAGTATTGTGGCCTTGCCAGCCCTGTGTACATGTTAGTTTGGAATTGCTGGTTGTAGACGTTCATGTTGGCCTCTCCAGCCTTGATTTGTAAGGTAGGACTCGTCGACCTAAGTTGAGGGTTACCCCTCAAGAGTTCATAGTTATAGAGTGGTACGCTCGGGCCAACTATGTCACCGGGTGCCGGCTACTCCTCTCCAGGTTTGGGGCATGACAAACTTGGTATCAGAGCAGTTCTATCCTAGGGAGTCTACAAGTCGTGTCTATTAAAGACTTGTTTATAGATGTGTTGTGCATCACATTATATAAAGAGGAAGCTACAAGGCATTTAGGAGTCTGTTACATATCTTTCAAATCCAAATCGTGCTATAGAACGAGTCATAAGAGTCTGAGTGAGCACATATGTTTGCTAATGGTACATAAATTTTTGCAATTAGAGAAATTACAGCTAGCTAGAGGGATAATTAGCAGCATGTAAGGGCACTAGTAGAGAGAGAATTCTTGATGATGTGGCTCTGTTTGAGGCCCTATTAGATAGTGCATACCAAATGGTGCACTCTAGAATAATGCAGTCAAATATGAATACTATAATGTATAGAAATATCAGAAGGCATGTAGTGAAATCCTAGAAGAGATAAATATCTACCTTAGTATGACTCCCGCCCCTAGTAAAAAGAGAATATTAAGCGACCCGAAGAGCCATGAGATGGAGCAAGGGGAGATAAATGTGAAAGGATGTTTTGTTGAAGTTTTCATAATAAGGTAATAGACAGAGATATTAGTAGGAGAATAAGAAGACAGTTAATAAAGCATTACGAGTAAGTTGTGATAAAAGGGTAATAATGATAAATCATACTATGACAGGATGACATAATCTATAGTCAAGTAAGGAAAAGACAAGTGGTGACAGGCCTTGAGACTATATAAGAGTATAAGCCATAAAGTCATATATTTATTTCGACAAAATGAGTTGGCAACTCTAACGTAATTATCAGAAGGCTAAATTAGACCCCCCAAAGTAATAGAAATCAACATACGCTAGTAAACAAGAAAAAAAATTCGAACATGATTTAGGGACCAAAGGATTTGATAATATTCGGCATCATAAGAATTTCACAAATCGTGTTCCAAAAGTGATAGAATGGATAACTGAAGAATAACCTTTAAAGGTCATTCAGGAAGACGCTTCATTAAAGCAAGCAATGTAAGCAGAGTTATGCTTAAGGGACTAAGTGTGTCAGTTATACTAGGTGTTGTCACACCTCCTTTTTCCACATACCCCGGAAGGGTACAATGGAGTTTTTCCAATTTAAGTGACAATCGAATCGGGATTATTAATTTGAAATTTAGAGTCGCCACTTGGGATAATTTGCGGTGTCCCAAGTCACCGGTTTAAATTCTCTAATTGAGGAAAGATTGACTCTGTATTACAATCCGCGAACACAGAAATCCGGGTAAGGAATTCTGTTAACCGGGGAGAAGGTGTTAGGCATTCCCAAGTTCCGCGATTCTAGCATGGTCGCTCAACTGTTATAATTGGCCTATTATCTGATTTTAAACAATATGAACTTATGTGCAAATTTTATCTTTTAACCGAATTTATTTAATTAATTAAAGAAGATTGCAACGTCATTAAAACACATCTCGAACCACGTCACATAAATGCACCCGTGACTTTTGACATATTTTAACATCATTGAGATTTGGATTTTGGGTCACATAAATGCGCACCCGAATTTAAGAAGGTAATACTATTAAACTAACGCGCCTAAAGCAATTTCGCGTTGCAACTTTGCGAGGGCCGTGGAATCGGACTAAACGGCGCGCCTCGAATTCTAAGGGTTAAATCAAACTTAATTAAAGTGAGTGCCATGCAATTGTTATTTTTCGTTTGGCATAGCGCACCTCAATCTAATTTTAAAGAGAATATCAATTACATTTGGAGGGCCATAAATTATTTGCATTATCTAGTATGGCTCACCCTCAACCTAATTAATGGGCTTGATCAGTTAGAACTAAATGTGATTGAAGGTTCTATTGAAGCTAGCTAGGGTGGCTTATAAAGGGAAATTAATGCATTGTATAAGAAAAACTTGAGTCACCACAAAGGTTTGGAGGCCCAAGCAAAGAAAAGATCCATCTCAAAAGAGACCCTCAGAACGGGGCCTCAAAATGGGCCCAAACGCGGAGCCTTGCGGACCTAGCATCGAATCCTCACCACAACACTTTGAGACAGTCAAAGAATTCTAAATAATACACGCACGAGACTAAAGCCTATGCGACCAAACTGAAGAATCGTTCTTAACTCACCATTAGCTAACCAAAAAACACTAAACAACGATTTGAGCAATTGTGAATTCATAAAAAAAACTAACAGAGGCAACCGAATTTAACAGCTCCAACCCCACAACAATAGGACTGATCACCATACTCTGCCCAAAGGTTACCCTATATACTAACTTTGATCATTCAACACTTATTTAAGCAAATTGCTACGTGGAATTATAGAGCTTCATTACTGACTAAGTGAACATGCTGTTCCAATTTCATGCAGGAAAAGGAAAACATATGGACCAAGTTTGTTTACACATTGAGGATTTTTCAACTTATATAACATTCAAACAAAATTGGACCTCATGTCCATTTCCTTACATCAGTTCATTTACACAAGTAGGATCCAAACACTGTTATAATATTAACACCTAAATATTTCAACTAAATCACTTTGGGCTACTAGCCTTAACCAACAGTCCAACATAACAGAACTTTGAATTTATATAAAATGAACAGTTCGAGCACACATAATCATTAAAATTGGCACAGATACACTAGGAATCAATACTTAAACTTCAATTTGAATCCAGATTTTCATATAGCTTGTTCAGAACTCCATTCCAGTACAGTTGAGGATATACCTGGAATTCGAAAAACAAAGAACAAAAAAGGAGGGATCAGCAACAGAGCAGTAGGGAATCAGCAGCAGAAACAAGATAGATTCAACAATTAAACCCAAGAAGTCAGCTCAAATCCAATGAAAGGTTAACCCTCAAACAGCTTGAATCAGAACTATCAACAACCAAACATCAATTCATTTCTTGAGTATCAGAATAAGAACTTTTGTTTTTCAGAAAAAATCACTAAAGTTTCAATGGAACAATAGAAATTTCTGGCTAGTTTTTTTTTTGTATTTTCTGGAATTTTATCTCTTCAGCTATCTATTGTTTCCAGAAATTGAAGGAATCAAAAGAAACACTCCAACTCCATGAAACAGTAATTCTTTTGATATTTTTTAGTCGTCTAAAGTTTTTCTAGATTTCTAGCTCTTTTTTTCTGCCTTGAAAGGCAAGAAAAGATGCCTTTATAGGCAAGGCAAGTAGGACAGCCTTAAGGAAATAGTTTCTGCACTCAGGCCCTTTATGAATTTTGGTTTTTTCTACTTAGTCCCTGACTAGTTTTTTGCTTTTTCTGAACTACCCTTAATGTATTTACTAACTAACACAAACAACCCCCACCCCAGCTTCTAGGATGCTTCTTAGTTCAGTTACCATGAGAATCCCTAGGCCAATTTCCTAGACTACCCCCTCATGACCCTGAAAATTACCCCTCCAACCAAATATGGGTCAAGTTGACCCAGTAGATTGAACCAGCCCTGGGCTCCAAAGCCATTCGAATCATTTCCCACTTGGGCCTTGTGATTCCACAATTCGAATTCAATCTTGGCCAAACGGCCATATCTTAATAGACTAATCAACATTTCTTAAAAGACCAAAAATAACTGTTCAAATAAGGCTCAAACAAAGGAAAACAAATAAACGGACTAATTGACTAAACACATAAACTACCCTGTCCCTAAACTAATCAATCAAACAGAAAAGTAAAGAAATGAAAGAAAAGTGAACACATCGTGAAGAAATGAGGGGAGGAGACAGAACAACACATGCAGCTGAGCTGAGTTAAAGAAAAAGAAGAATGATGCAATAAAAGAAGAGAGAAAGGCCGAAACAGTACCTAAAACTGGACAAATGCAAACTTGAAAACTTTGACGGAATATTCGATTTCTTGACCGGAATAGAGCTTAATCGTGTGTTCTCAATGTGAAAACACACGAATAAAGTCTATTACAATCTTGAATCTTCAAGCCGGCCCGCTGATTTGATCATTGGGATTTAGGGTTAAATTTCGATCTGAAATTCGAGAAGTTCTAAGATGATTCGAAGGCGAGTGTTCCGGGATTTGGAATGAGGGGGACGTGGTGGTTCTGTGGTGTATTTTTGGAGTCGATTGGGTAAACTAGGGTTCTGGTCTAACTTTCGATTGAAGATGCGAGAGGCTAGGCTAGGATTAGAGAGTGGGGATTTGGAGATTTAGAAAGAGGATAAGGAGAAGAGTCGATGGTGTAAAAATGGGGTTAATTGGTGCAACGCCGCCGACGGAGGCGATTTCCGGCGGGCGGCTCACGGCGGTTCGAGGTGGCGTTTGGTTGGGGTCTCTGAGGGTTTGAGGGACGATGAGAGTGGGTAGGAGGGTGTGTTTGGACACTTTTATATCAAACCATCCCCACTTCCTAGCCGTCTGATCAAGCAGACCTCGACGACTGAGATCATGCCCGAACTAAACGGGGTCGTTTGATTAAAGGGGAAGCTTGGACCGAGTCTGGGTGGTCTTGGGCCTCAATTTGGATGGGTTTCAGGGGTGTTTAACACTTGGGCCTGAGACAAACTCAATTGTAACAGCCCAAAAATCGGAATTTTCTTTTATTTCAATTCTTTTTCTTTTTCAATTTCAAATTAAAAATAAAATCCTAAATTAATTTTTAAACTAAATTAACCTACCCAATTAGATTAATCACTCATCATAGTATTTTACAATAATTAATTAAATCTTAAATTTAAAGAAAAACTATAAAAGTCAAAATTAAAGAGTAAAAATGAACTATTTTTTATGATTTTCATATTTTATAAAACAAACTAATTTACTAATTAATCTAAAAAATTTAAAATTAAATCCTAAATGCAATGTGTGATATTTTGTATTTTTCATTAATTAAACAAAATAAAAATGCACAGAAAAATACAAACAATTATCAGAAAATACCACAAAATCCACAAAAATTCCAAATAATGAAAAGAAATTATTTTGTTTTGAATTTATGGGAGTAATTCATATAGGGCAAAAATCACGTGCTCACAGCTGCCCCTCTTTACCCGGAAACACGAAGAGTTTTCGTGCAAAGATAAAGTGAGCGGATACGAGCAATTTTTGCCCGTTTGAATACTCCGTGGGAAGCATTTTGAAAGACTTGACTGCACCCTGCTTCCGAGGTTGCCTACATATCCTTGGCTATAAAGGAATCAGGTCAGTGTAGTTTGGGAAGTTTCGGTAGCTGGGACTACCATGAAGCTGTGATTTCACTGTTGTTGTTGTTGTTGTTGTTGCTGCTGCCACTGCTTACAACATCCCCTTTTTACACCATGATAAAATAAAAAGAAGCTAGACTAGACTTGAGCTATGCATTATAAAATCCTATCTATATCTTCAAACTTGCTCTTGCGGTTCTTATTGCCTTGTTGACTTATATTATCCCGGTGGAATCCTTTTGTTGCCGCCTTGAATTGTAATCTGAGATGTTTTCCATTTCTCCAGGTGGATGCCTGACTGCCAACTACACTTTGAGATGTTTTTTTTCTTTTCTCCAGGTGAACGCTTGACTGCTGAACTTGAATGTATTCCCTGCTCTCCAGGCGGGCTCCTGATTGCTGAACTTGAAATGTATTCCCTGCTCTCCAGGCGGGCTCCTGACTTCAACAAAATAAACAAAAATAAAGAAAATTTTCTGCCCCGGTTTGGTGACTGGCACACATGTAAGTGTAAAACGGATCACATTACCAAATATCAATAAGAACTTGAAAGCTAAAACTTGAATTGTACTCCCTTGTTCTCCAGGCGGGCTCTTGACTGCTGACTTGAATTGTACTCCCTACTCTCCAGGCGGGCTCCTGATGGCTAAACTTGAAATGTATTCCCTGCTCTCCAGGCGGGCTCCTGATTGCTGGCTTGAAATGTATTCCCTGTTCTTCAGGCGGGCTCTTGACTGCTGACTTGAAATGTATTCCCTGCTCTCCCAGTGAGCTCCTGACTGCTGAACTTGAAATGTATTCCCTGCTCTCCAGGCGGGCTCCTAACTTCAACAAAAAAGACAAAAATAAAGAAAATTTTCTACTCCAGTTTGGTGGCTGGGCACACATGTAAGTGTAAAATGGAACACATTACCAAATATCAATAAGAACTTGAAAGCTAAAACTTGAATTGTACTCCCTTGTTCTCCAGGCGGGCTCCTGACTGCTGACTTGAATTGTACTCCCTGCTCTCCAGGCGGGCTCCTGATGGCTAAACTTGAAATGTATCCCTGCTCTCCAGGCGAGCTCCTGACTGCTGACTTGAAATGTATTCCCTGCTCTCTAGGCGGGCTCCTGATTGCTGGCTTGAAATGTATTCCCTGCTCTTCAGGTGGGCTCCTGACTTGAAATGTATTCCTTGATCTCCAGGCGGGCTCCTGACTTCAAAAAAATAAACAAAAACAAAGAAAGTTTTCTGCCCCAGTTTGGTGGCTGGGCACAGATGTGAGTGTAAAACTAAATCATATTACCAAGTATTACTAAGAATTTGAAAGCTAAATCCCATTATCCAGGGGGTCCTGACAACTCTTAATTAAATGGCAGTTTTAGATCTAAGTTATATCTTCTAAAGGTGTGACTTCTGCTAATTCTTATTATCTAAGAGGGTCTTTAAACTACTCCTCATTATTCAGGAGGGTCCTGAAAATCAAAGGTCAAATTTTATCTTAAGAGTGACAACTTTTATGGCTGAATTATACTACCCTACAACAGAATTTACACTAAATGTTGTTATATAATCGAAATCTTAAAATTAAGTCCATTATTTAGGAGGGTCCTGAAAACTCCTAATTGAATTCTATCTCAAACATGCGAACTTCTAAGCCAACTTATATTCCTTTGGGATACATTTATGCTAGATTATGTTATTTCTGAACTTTAAACTAGGTCCCATTTTCTAGAAAAGAGACTTATCTGAGTGGAACAGCTGGCACCAATGATCATGACATGCATTTTGGATTAATCTGCCCAATCTGTCCGACCAATCAACTTCCAGATGCCATACTTTGCTTCCCCAGAGTTTCCATAACCTGATTTCTTTACCAAAACCTTGACCTTGTTCGGCCTGCGGTTCCTTGAGGGGTTTTCACCAACAAGCCTTTCTCATTTTTTCATCTGTCAACTCACTCTCGCCTTAAGGTGCCCGTGAGGGTTTTCACCAATAAGACTCTCTCATTTTTTATTTCTCTCTGCTTCCGTCGCCTTATGGTGCCCATGAGGGTTTTCACCAATAAGACTCTCATTTTTATTTCTCTCAGCTTTCGTCGCCTTACGGTACCCGTGAGGGTTTTCACTAATAAGACTCTCTCATTTTTTATTTCTTTTTCCTGTTTGGACCAGAGTGTTGCCCCTGCTATGAATCACCTCTACCTGCTCGACTTGGTATTTCTTGAAGACTGATCAGAAGGTCTTTCTTTGGACCGTAATGTGGGCTTTTGGATGGGGTTAGAAAGAAAGGGTATAAAAGGCTCAAAACAACTCAAATGGGTTAAAAATTACAACTTTCGGAATCAGATTTCTTGCAACGACTGCAACTTCTGCCCCAGTTTCTTTGCTTGGGGACTTTTGGATTTTATTTTGATGGGACCGAACCGTGAGGCTGCCTATGTATCCTTAAAAGGAATCAGGTCGAACATAGTTCATGTCATAGGAATCACTTCGTTTGTTGTGATTTTTCTTTTCTTTTTCTTTCTCTTCTTTTCTTCTCTTTCTTCCTTTTCCTCTTTTTTTTCTTTCTTTCTTTATTTTTTATTTCTTTCTTTATTTTTTATTTTTTTTTCTTTCTTTTATTTCTCTTTTCATTCTTTTCTTTCTCTTTTTCTCCTTTATTTTTTTTTTCTCTTTTCTCTTTACTTATCTTTTGCGCTTGCGTTTCTGAACTTTTCTACTGATTCCAAAAGAGGGGTAAGAAAGAAAATAAATAAGGCTCGAAGGGGTAACAAAGGATAAAGTGTTTAGATAGCAGAACAAAATGCCTTCGTCATTCCAATCTTCAAAGATATGCCAAGTACAAACAAATATAAATTAACCAAAGAGAATCATACATAGTATCTCTTGACTGCATCAGAGTTGATAGCCATTTCTACACATTTGCCTTCTACATCTGTCAAATACAATGCACCATTGGACAACACTCTAGTTACAACGAACGGCCCCTGCCAGTTTGGGGCAAACTTGCCTTTTGCATCAACCTAATGTGGAAGGATATGTTTTAATACTTGCTAACCTACTTCAAACTTCCGTGGAC
This sequence comes from Nicotiana sylvestris, assembly GCF_000393655.2. Taxonomy (NCBI): domain Eukaryota; kingdom Viridiplantae; phylum Streptophyta; class Magnoliopsida; order Solanales; family Solanaceae; genus Nicotiana; species Nicotiana sylvestris. Next base: position 143,192,531 of record NC_091066.1, read on the forward strand.
GCACCTTCTTATTATATGCTCTTGCCATTCTTTCTTGATATAGTTGGCCATGACACACTGCTGCCAATCTTTTCTCGTCGATCAAACTCAATTGTTCCAAGCGGGTTTTGACCCACTCATCATCATCGGTCTCAGCCTCCACGACAATTCTAAGGGATGGAATTTCCACTTCTGCGAGTATCACTACTTCGATGCCATACACCAACAAATAAGGAGTCGCCCCTGCTGAAGTACGGACAGTAGTGCGATAACCTAGCAATGCAAATGGCAGCTTTTCATGCCACTGCCTAGAACACTCCACCATTTTTCGAAGTATCTTCTTTATGTTCTTGTTAGCTGCCTCGACTGCTCCATTCGCCTTGGGACGATATGGGGTGGAATTGCGGTGCGTGATCTTAAACTGTTGACATACCTCTTTCATCAATTGACCGTTGAGATTAGCACCGTTATCTCTGATGATTACCTTCGGTATCCTGAACTGGCAAATGATATTTGAGTGCACAAAATCAACCACCGCCTTCTTGGTTACAGACTTGAATGTTTTAGCCTCAACCCACTTGGTGAAATAATCTATGACCACTAGAATAAACCTGTGCCCATTCGATGCTGGTGGCTCAATTGGCCCAATGACATCCATGCCTCACGCAACAAAAGGCCACGGTGCAGACATCGTGTCTAATTCAGATGGTGGAGAATGACTCAAATCTCCATGCACTTGGCACTGATGACATTTACGCACGAAACTGATACAATCTCGCTCCATAGTGAGCCAATAATAACCTGCTCGGAGAATCTTCTTTGCCAGCACGTACCCACTCATGTGCAGTCCACAAACTCCAGAATACACTTCGGTCATAATAGATGTGGCCTGCCTAGCATCTATGCATCTCAGCAGCCCAATGTCTGGAGTCCTTTTGTAAAGAACCCCTCCGCTGAAGAAAAAACCGATTGCCAATCACCTAATTGTTCTCTTTTGATCACCTATTGTTTGTACCGGATACACTCCCATCTGATGTATTCCTTGATATCGTGGAACCACGGTTCGCCATCGAGTTCTTCCTCCACCACGTTACAATAAGCATGCTGATCACGGACCTGAATATGTAACGGGTCAACATAAGCCTTATTCGGATGATGTAACATCGATGCTAGAGTAGCCAAAGCATCGGCGACCTCATTGTGGATCCTTGGAATATGCCTGAACTCTATTGATTGAAACCGTTGACAAAGATCATGCAAACATTGCTGGTACGGTATGAGTTTTAAATCCCGTGTTTCCCATTCTCCCTGAATCTGGTGCACCAGAAGGTCCGAGTCACCCAAGACCAAAACTTCCTGGACACCCATATCCACAGCCATCCTCAAACCCAAAATGCATGCCTCGTACTCAGCCATGTTGTTAGTACAGTAGAACCGAAGCTGAGCCGTAAAAGGGTAATGATACCCTATTTCAGAAACAAGTACCGCTCTTATCCCAACGCCTTTCATGTTAGCAGATCAAAGAAAAGTTTTCATCCTGGCTTTTCAACCTGTTCCAACTCATCAATGTGCATTACCTCTTCATCAGGGAAATAAGTCTTCAAAGGTTCGTATTCTTCATCTACAGGATTCTCAGCCAAATGGTCGGCCAATGCTTGTGCTTTCATCGCAGTCCGAGTCACGTAGACAATGTCAAATTCTGTGAGCAAAATCTACCACTTTGCGAGTCTTCCCGTGGGCATAGGCTTTTGGAAGATATACTTCAACGGATCCAAGCGAGAGATAAGGTAAGTAGTATAAGATGACAAATAATGTTTCAACTTCTGGGATACCCAAGTTAGGGTGTAACACGTCCTCTCAAGATGAGTGTACTTAACCTCGTAAGATGTGAACTTCTTGCTGAGATAATATATGGCCTGCTCCTTCCTGCCAGTGATGTCATGCTATCCCAACACACATCCAAATGCATTGTCCAAGACTATCAAATACAGAATCAAAGGTCTCCCTGGTTCTGGCGGTACCAACACAGGTGGGTTTGACAAGTACCCCTTCATCTTATCAAATGCTTCCTGACATTCGTCTGTCCACTTGCCTGCAACATCTTTCTTTAATAGTTTGAAAATAGGCTCACAAGTTGTCGTGAGCTAAGCAATAAACCAGCTGATGTAATTCAATCTCCCCAACAGACTCATCACCTCAGTCTTGTTCTTTGGGGGTGGCAACTCCTGGATAATTTTGATTTTTGACGGGTCTAATTCAATACCTCGGTGGCTGACTATGAATCCCAACAACTTTCCAGACGGAACACCAAATGCGCATTTTGCAGGATTGAGCTTGAGATTGTACCTGCGAAGCCTTTGGAAGAACTTTCTCAAATCTCTGACATGGTCAGACTGCTTTCTAGACTTTATAATCATATCATCTACATAAACCTCGATCTCCCTATGTATCATGTCGTGGAATATGGTCGTCATTGCCCTCATGTAGGTTGCCCCATCGTTTTTCAAACCAAATGGCATGACCCGATAGCAGTACGTTCCCCATGGCCTGATGAATGTCGTGTTTTCTGCATCTTCCTCATCCATTAAGATCTTGTAGTAGCCCGCATAACAATCCACAAAAGAACCAATCTCATGTTTGGCACAATTATCGATCAATATATGGATGTTCGGCAATGGGAAGTTATCCTTGGGACTTGCCTTGTTGAGGTCTCGATAATGAACACACACCCTGGTCTTGCCATCCTTCTTCGGCACAGGTACAACATTGGCTAACCAGGTGGGATACCGGGTGACCCGGATAACTTTGGCCTCGAACTGCTTGGTAACCTCTTCCTTAATCTTCACACTCATATCAGTTTTAAATTTCCTTAGCTTCTTCTTGACCGGGGGGCATGCCGGGTCAGTGGGCAATTTGTGAACCACTAAGTCAGTGCTTAGACTCAGCATGTTGTCATAGGACCATGCAAAAATATCTTTATACTCGAACAGTGCTTTAATTATCTCTTCTCTAAGTTGTGGTTCAAGATGGATGCTTACTTTAGTTTTCCGGACATTATCTTGGTGCCCTAAATTGATTGCTTCTGTATCACTCAGGTTAGGCTTGGGTTTTTCTTCAAAATGGCTTAATTCTTTACTAATCTCTTCAAAGGCTTTATCCTCATCATATTCTGATTCAACATCACATTCTATTTCTTGAATTACTATTTCAGAATTAGATTGGCTTTTAAGACTGGGCCGGAGATCCCGCATGCATGTCATATCATTGAAGCCAGCATAAAAAGAACTGTACAAGGAAGAAAAGAAAAACAAAAATAAAACTATCAGGAAGGGAGAAAAAGGGAAATTGCATTTCATTGAAATCAAAGATAACAAGGCTTATATATCCAAATGGACGGAACATAGAATCTGAACTACAACCCTGGGATAATCCAGATAAATTGAAAGAAAATCAAAGCAAACTACCAAAACTCCTTCCTGGTGGGGAGAGGAGTATCTTCCCAATTGTTAATCTTTGCACTGAGCCCAACAAACTACACATCCGCCTTTCTAGAACCCTCTCCAGCTTCCACCATGTTCACTTCGTCGAATATCCTCTCGAACTTTTCCATCAAATCTCCATCCATATCAACCACCGAACTGGGAACCGTCGTTACTAGGCGCTTTCTGGTACTAGGCTTGACAAATGATCTGGAAAGACGCGGGACTAGCTTTGGAAGGGACTATGCTCTCTGTTTCATTTTTCTGGCTCTTCTCACATCTGCGACTGTGGGCTTGAACCCCAAACCAAATGTATCCAAGTTTTTAGGAAGAGAAACCGACTGTACGATACCTTGCAGAGAAGCACCCAAACCCTTGCCCTGTACAAAACCATTTTTCAATATTTTAACGGCTACCATGACTGATGTAGCAACTACCCTTGGAGTTGGCACGCACTTTCCTTCTAGAATTTTATCTACCGACACCATGTCAAAAACTTGATAAACCCATGGTCCTTTGTCGTCTTCAACCTCTATGAGCGGAACAATGGCATCATTGGGAACACACAAATTATCTTCACCGTGGACAATAATTTCCTGTCGATCCCACTCAATCTTGACCATTTGATGCAGAGTAGACTGCCACGTCCAACACTTGAAATTTCATAGTGAACTCAACAGGCACTATGGTTAACTCTAGTATTATATCACCCACTGAATCTTTGCCCCCGCCATCGAACCCCCGAACACAAATGTTGTTCTTGTGAATTCTATCATCGTCCACTTTCAGCTTGTTCAATGTGGAGAGAGGACAAATGTTCGCACTATACCCATTGTCAACCAGTACCCAAGTAACCACGGAATCTTCGCATTTCACCGTCAGATAGAGGGCTCTATTTTGCTTAGTACCCTCCATGGGCAGCTCATCATCAGAAAAATGACTCTGTTTACCTCAAATATCTTGTTAGCTATCTTTTCCAAGTGGTTTACTGAGATTTTGTCAGGAACGTGGGCTTCGATCAAGATCTTCATCAAAGCCTGACGGTGCTCATTTGAATGGATCAATAATGACAATAGCGAGATCTGAGCCGGTGTCTTCCTTAACTGTTCCACAATGGAATAGTCCTACACTTTCATCTTTCTCAAAAATTCCTCTACTTCTTCCTCGGTCACAGCTTTCTTCACCAACACTGGGTTATCTTTTGAGGTATTAGCTTTTCTCAACTCTTCGGGGGTAAAACATCTCCCAGATCGAGTCAAACCATGGGTCTCACACACTTCTTCTTTAACCTCTTTCCCCTTGTAAGTCACTGTCACTCGTTCATTATTCCATGGGACTGCCTTGCTGCTGACTATCGGCAATTGAGTTACCGATTTGATAATAACAGGATCTGTGCGGGCACCCTTCACAATTACCACAGGCTTGTTTGTTATTCCTGGCACAACCACTTTCGCTCTTTCATGTTTCCCTGCAATGTCACTTGAGGACCCCTTCTTGACTCCCGCAGATGATTCATCATTTGCCCCGTTCAACTTGATCACAGACTTCTCCCTTGTTGACTTTTCAAACGGCTTGACTTCACTAGCTCGAATCATCATGACAGTTTGCGAAGGCTTCTTAGGCTCCCCTCACTTATGCACTATCTTAATCATATTTGTATCATGATGGGCTGGCAATGGGTTCTGGTTTATATTGGGTGCCTTCGGAGCTTGTACCTTAATCCGATTAGCGTCAATGAGCTCTTGAATAACTGTTTTCAATTTCTAGCATTTCTCTGTGTCATGCCCCGGGGCCCCTGAACAATACTCACAACTCACTAAGCGGTCAAGAATTCTGGGAGGGGGATTTGGCAGTTTAGCCTCGATCGGATTCAACATACCCAACTGTCTCAATCTATGGAAGAGACTAGTATATGATTCTCCCAATCGAGTGAAAGTCTTCTATTTCTGCAACCTCTCATTCTTAAAGGCTTGATTGGGCTGAAAACCTGTTCCAGGGGATTTTTGTAGGCTTTTGGGGGTGGATAGGTATTTTGTGGAGTTGGGTATGGATTTTGTGGAGCTGGCGCACGCCATTGTGCGTGAGCAGGAGGTTGGGTATAGGTTTGTGCGTGATGGACGGAAAAATGGGGATCTGGCGGTGGGTAGTAGTGTTGTGGTGGGCTATATGGAATGTGGGGGTAAGTTTGGTGATAGGTCGAGGCGGGTTGTAGTAACGTGGAAAGTTCCTAGATCCGACCCAAGCTCCCGACTCAATTGTCGCAACATCCTCTTTCTTCTTCTTCCCGAATACACCCCCAATACCGTTTTGAATGTCCTGGGTGGTCACTTTGATTGCTAAATAACTCATGATATTGTTGGACTTGAGTCCCTCCTCAACCATGCCTCCCATTTTTACAACCTCATTAAAGGACTTGCCCACTGCTGACACCAAATGGCCAAAATAAGTGGGCTCCAAAGCCTGCAAAAAATAATCAACCATCTCACTTTCTTTCATCGGAGGGTCAACCCTCACGGCTTGTTCCCTCCAACCTCGAGCTTTTTCTCAATCTTTGTTAATGACAGACGGTCTAGGATAATTTCAAGATTGTACTGAAAATGGCAGGCGAAGGCTTGGACCAAATCGTCCCATGTGTACCACCTATTGTGATCTTGTCTATTATACCATTCTAATGCCGATCCACTCAGACTTTGGCTGAGATATGCCATTAGCAATTCGTCCCTTCCACCTGCTCCTCTCATCTTGCTACAAAATCCTCTTAAGTGTGCTACTCGGTCGCCATGCCCGTCATACAGATCAAACTTAGACATTTTGAACCCTACTGGTAACTTAACATCTGGTTACAGACATAAATCTTTATAGGCCACACTTACTTGACCTCCCAGCCCCCTCATATCTCTAAATGACTGTTCTAAGACTTTGACCTTTCTAATCATCTCCTCATGTTCGGGATTTTTGGGTGGCTTCTCGGTCTCTGCCGAGAGATCAATATGAGGGGTGTAGGAATATGGTTCCGGAACTTTGAAGGTGGGTTCAGGAGGATAATACTGATTGTCGTGAGTCTGGAACAAAGGTTCACTAGAAGATCGGTGTAATGCGGTAGGTGGAGGTGCCACAAAAATAGGCATGATCGGTGAGGGAGGGTGCGGGACTTATCTGGGTGAAGGAGTTTGTGATGTATGGGAAGTGGTGCCGTGGAATTGTTGGTAGAGGGGAAAGGCTGAAGATGAGTTCACAGTGGGAGGTTCCTGAGATTGAGCCAATGGTGGGATATAAGCAGGGTTAGCGGGATAAACCGGTGGCAGATGCCCCTTTGCCCAGGCTTGGTACATTTCATCCATTTGCTGCTTTAACTTATACATCTCTTCCTTCATCGCATTAACATCCAATTCTTCCACCTCTTTTGACGGGTCAACAATACTTGCCTCCAATTCTTGGTTGGTCATCTTGTCTTTTGATCGGGTGTTGTATGAGTGAGCTGCTAGAATGCCAATCAACTAACCACCTGCCTGAGTTCAATACATCAACAACAACCTTGTTAGCGATTAGGGCTTTAACATTTTGGTAACCGCACATTTTGGGGAATGAATGCACCTAAGCAGTTAACCGTTTCTATTATGCATTTGATCGGCTGCTTGCGTCATCCCGGCTTTTCCATTTGCAACTTCCTCCCTTTTTTTCTCTTTTTCATTCTGGCCTTTGCTTTTCTTTGTTTTCATCCTCCCATTTCCCTCTGGTCTTGCTATTGCTTCTTTCTCTTAGTTTTCTTATTCTTCTCTCTTTCCTTTCTTTTCCTCTCTCTTTTCGCTTTTCTTCTTCTTCTCTCATTTTTCTTCTTCTTTTGGTTACAGTCGAATCCTATGGAGATTGCCTACGTATCATGACCCCGCATGAATCAAACCGAGCGTAGTTCTGGGAGATAAGTGTGAAAGTAAATAATAAAACATTTTTTGGGATTTTCAATTTCCATAAATGCAAATACTTTGATTACAAAGACTCAGAACTAACATACTCCAAGGGAAACTAACAGACGCTGATGAAAAGACGAAATATAGACTCTAAAAATAAACTATCATACTCAAAAGAAAATACAGACTCGAACACAACTGACAGACTCCAGCAGAAAGGAAATATAGACTCAAAACAACTGACAGACTCTAACAGAAAAGGAAATACACACTCAAATGAAAAAATCAAGAATACATTAATGCTACTAGTGCCTGCGGGACATCATTCGGTCTCGCCGCGGGCCTATAAGAAAGATCCCTTTGAAGTCGATCCAAGTCACTCATTATCTGTTTAACAAATGTCATCACTGCCGCGAAGAAGGTGGTGCGAGTCATATCCTCACAGGCTTGGCACTTCACAATAATGTAATCGGCGATGGTTCTAATTCTTTCTCTTATGACACCTTTTTCTTGCAACAAACGCCCGATCTACTGGGTCCTGGCTTCCAAAGTTTGCTCGGCCGCATGATTCTGCTCCTGAAGTTGTTGCAAATATATTTCTAATTGTGACAATGCTATATAACAATGTTCCCTTTCAACCTTTAAGTCTTTCGCCTGTTTGATAATTTTGTTTTCCGTGGCGATGACCCTTTTCTTTAATCCCACGACCTCATTGTCGTACTTCTCTTTCAACTGCTTAACCAGGCATGCTCCTTTATCTGCATTTTTAGCCAATTGCTTTCGAACCCTGGCTAGTTCACTTTCTGCCTTGTTCAAATCAAAACTATAGTCATTCTTTTTTTTTATTTTGGAAATCCTCTAGGCAAGCGCCTAGGGCTAGTTTTTTATTAATAAAAGAAAAATACAACAATTAGGAAAAGTAGAAATAAGGGGGACAATAGCACCGGTATTGTTACCCATATGCCTTGGCTATATAATCACTCCTTTGCGCCTCACATTGCCTTATGATGGCATCCTCATGTAGAGGATTCATGGTGTAGCTGCTGGCGAAGTCTCACGAGGGCATATAATCTCATAGCCGTGTGGATATTTCTCCAAAGGCATAGGACCAAGGCAACACTAACCGGGCTAAACCTTACCTTACTAATCCTATTGAGGCAAAGAAAAGGCCTCACCTGCTAACATGCATGTAAAAAATAAGAATTGGAGAGTACCAAATATTCAATGATCATCACAGAGTTTATAACATACTCTGTGATGATATTACAAATGATAGTACTTATAAAATGATAAAATATAATGTAGTAGGAATAAAATTCTTGTCCCTTATTTTCCAAACTTGTAAAATCTTCAATTTGTAATTCTTTGTTGTTTTTCTCAACCGTGTTCAAAATGTATTCAAAAATCATCATTTCTTTTTTGAATGGTTGGACCTCGTTGATGTAGTTGGGGCATCCTGCTTTTGTTTGGAAACTCTCATTGGAGGTCGCCTAACATTTAAAACATCACTAACCTTGTCGTCCAAACTATTTTTCCTTGTATGAGTCTTCTACCTTTGCCGCAATGCATTGGTGATAGATCCCCTTTTTTGCTGCCTCTTCTCTACACTGTTGTAGCATTGCATCTTCTTCTCCTTGTTCAAAAAGCTCTCTCACTAAATTCACAGGTTGTGGTTCATTTTGAATCTTATCTAGTGATACCAATTTCCACTTCTGCGGGTATCACTACTTCGGTGCCATACACCAACAAATAAGGAGTCGCCCCTACTGAAGTACGGACAGTAGTGCGATAACCTAGCAATGCAAATGGCAGCTTTTCATGACAGTGCCTAGAACCCTCCACCATTTTTTGAAGTATCTTCTTTATGTTCTTGTGCCTCGACTTCTCCATTCGCCTTGGGACGATATGGGGTGGAATTACGGTGCGTGATCTTAAACTGTTGATATGCCTCTTTCATCAAATGACCATTGAGATTAGCACCGTTATTTGTGATGATTACCTTCGGTATCCTGAAATGGCAAATGATATTTGAGTGCACAAAATCAACCACTGCCTTCTTGGTTACAGACTTGAATGTTTTAGCCTCAACCCACTTGGTGAAATAATATATGGCCACAAGAATGAACCTGTGCCCATTTTATAACCTTATTAAAGGACTTGCCCACTGCTGACACCAAATGACCAAAATAAGTGGGCTCCAAAGCCTGCAAGAAATAATCAACCATCTCACTTTCTTTCATCGGAGGGTCAACCCTCGCGGCTTGTTCCCTCCAACGGAATCCATACTCTCTAAAACTTTCACCGGTCTTTTTCTCAATCTTTGTTAATGACAGACGGTCTGGGATAATTTCAAGATTGTACTGAAAATGGCAGGCGAAGGCTTGGGTCAAATCGTCCCATGTGTACCATCTGTTGTGATATTGTCTGGTATACCATTCTAATGCCGATCCACTCAGACTTTGGCTAAAATATGCCATTAGCAATTTGTCCCTTCTACCTGCTCCTCTTATCTTGCTACAAAATCCTCTTAAGTGTGCTATTAGGTCGTCATGCCCGTCGTACAGATCAAACTTAGGCATCTTGAACCCTGCTCGTAACTTAATATCTGGGAACAGACATAAATCTTTATAGGCCACACTTACTTGACCTCCCAGCCCCCTCATATCTCTAAATAATTGTTCTAAGCTTTTGACCTTTCTGATCATCTCCTCATGTTCGGGATTTTTGGGTGGCTTCTCGGTCTCTGCCGGGAGATCAAGATGATGGGTGTAGGAATATGGAAACGGAACTTTGAAGGTGGGTTAAGGGGGATAATATTGATTGTCGTGAGTCTGGAACAAAGGTTCACTGGAAGATCGGTGTAATGCAGCAGGTGGAGGTGCCACAAAAATAGGCGTGATCGGTAGGGGAGGGTGCGGGACTTGTCTGGGTGGAGGAGTTTATGATGTATGAGAAGTGGTGCCGTGGAATTGTTGGTAGAGGGGAAAGGCTAGAGATGAGTTCACAGTGGGAGGTTCTGAGATTGAGCCAATGGTGGGAAATAAGCAGGGTTGGCGGGATAAACCGGTGGCGGATGCCCCTTTGCCCAGGCTTGGTACATTTCATCCATTTGCTGCTTTAACTTATACATATCTTCCTTCATCGCATTAACATCCAATTCTTCCACCTCTTTTGATGGGTAAACAATACTTGCCTCAAATTCTTGGTTGGCCATCTTGTCTTTTGATCGGGTGTTGTATGAGTGAGCTGCCAGAATGCCAATCAACTAGCCACCTGCCTGAATTTAATAAATCAACAACAACCTTGTTAGCAATTAGGGCTTTAACATATTGGTAACCACACATTTTGGGGAATGAATGAACCTAAGCAGTTAACCGTTTCTATTATGCATTTGATCGGCTGCTTGCGTCATCCCGGCTTTTCTATTTGCAACTTCCTCCCTTTTTTCTCTTTTTCATTCTGGCCTTTGCTTTTCTTTGTTTTCATCCTCCCATTTCCCTCTGGTCTTGCCATTGCTTCTTTCTCTTAGTTTTCTTATTCGTCTCTCTTTCCTTTCTTTTCCTCTCTTGTTTTTCCTCCCTCTTTTCGCTTTTCTTCTTCTTCTCTCCTTTTTTGTTTCTTTTGGTTACGGTCGAATCCTATGGAGATTGCCTACGTATCATGACCCCGCATGAATTAAACCGAGCGTAGTTCTGGGAGATAAGTGTGAAAGTAAATAATAAAACATTTTTTGGGATTTTCAATTTTCATAAACGCAAATGCTTTGATTACAAAGATCAGAACTATCAGAACGCAAATCCTGGCTTCCAAAGTTTGCTTGACCGCATGATTCTTCTCCTGAAGTTGTTGCAAATCTATTTCTAATTGTGCCAATGTTGTATAACAATGTTCCCTTTCAACCTTGAAGTCTTTCGCCTGTTTGATCATTTTGTTTTCCGTGGCGATGACCCTTTTCTTTAATCCCGCGACCTCATTGTTGTACTTCTCTTTCAACTGCTTAACCTGGCGTGCCTGTTCATCTGCGGTTTTAGCCAATTGCTTTCGAACCCTGGCTAGTTCACTTTCTACCTTGTTCAAATCAAAACTATAGTCACTTACTTTCTGCCTCAAGTAATTTATGAGTTTTTCATCTTTGGCACTTCGGGCGGGGTTTTCTGCCGCTATTTTCATTTTCTGAATTTGGGTTCGAATGACCTTATTTTCTTTGGCTAGCCTTTTCTTTTCACCTTCGTCTGCCGTTGCTTGCAAGCTATTCTCGAATTGAAGTTCTTTGACTTGTTTTTCCAACCTTCCTATTGTGGCCCAGTACTCATTCTCCTTAGTCAACCAAGCCCATTGTTCCTGTGATGCCTCGACGAATTCCTGAAGATGGGGTCTTTTAGCCGGCCTCCCAAACTCTATTTCTCTCCTATACCAAGCAAGGTACCCTAGTGAAACCTCACCTTTGGATCGATCACGTACACAGGTATTGGCTGTTAAGTATTGACATTCGCTCCAAATTTGGCGGACTGCTGCTTCATGAAATTGACCGTTAGGTCCGATCTTGACTATTTGGGCACTAAGATCTTCATCTCTCGGAACTATCTGGCATCTCCCTAGATACCTTAAAACCCGATATGGAGCATAACGCTGGATACTCCTGAGTCCCATCAAGAGGAAATGATGTCTGGTGGATGGCATGTATATGACCTCATCCATAGACAGCCATCCAAATGTCCACTCTATTTGGTTTGCAGTGATGGAACGGAGGCGCGCTACCCACTCTGTGACCCCCTCCGGCAGGCTGATCCCGTTAACCCTTGTGTAAAATTCTTCTACGCATGTGTAAGCACGTGATTTTTGCCCAATATGAGAATTACTCCCAAAAAATTCAAAAATAAAATGATTTTTCTTTGGTGTGCAATTTTGTGATATTTTGAATAATTATTTGTATTTGTCTGTGCGTGTTTATTTGCTAAATTAATAAAAAATACAAAAAAAATATGTCGCATTTTGCATGTAGGATTTAATTCTACAATTGTTAGTAATTAAATTTGTTTTACAAAAATTAAAATTACAAAAATAGGCATCGTTTGCATTTTTAGCATTTAATGTCCAAATATACAATTTTATGCTTAATTATTACTTAATTGTGCGTTAATTGTTATTGGGAGTTAATTTGCGCTTTTATAACTTAATTTAATTCTTAATAATAGTTTAAGTATTTTTATAATTTAGTTTTAGAGAAATAAAAGAAGAAAGAGAGCGAAAATATAAAGAAAGTCGGAATTGGGCCTCTTCTTCGATTTCAAGCCATAGGCCCAAAAAATGGCCCAACCTTCCCTACGACCCAGTCTATTTCGAACTGGGTCGACCCAGTCCATAATCCAACACCCCTATTATTTTACAAACAAAAAAAAAAAAAAAAAAACCCTAAGTCGTCGTGTCGCCGCTGCAGCTCCGCTCGTTGCCATGGCTGCTGTTGCGACTGCGTCTTCTCTTCGTCGCCGCGGCTGTCGCAGCTACTTCCTCCGTCGTTTGCTTTACTGTTGCTGCTTCACGCTGCTTCTTCTTCAGCCATATCACTGCTGCTTCTCTTCCTCCTTCCAGCTGCGTCGACCAGCTGCTGCGGCTTCGTTTCTGCTTCTAATGGTGCGTCATCTCCTTCCTTTTCATCAAGGATTCGTTTGGTTTTCGTTTGAGTCTGTGGTGTGTTGTTTCGAGTTCAAGAGGAAGGGGAGTTTATCGTTGATTCATCTCCGGTTAGTTGGTTTTGAGTTTTATTTTGTCCATATTTCGTTTTATATTTCTCGAAATAAAAATCGATAAATGTTCGATCCTTGTTTTGTTCATGTTTATCGTTTGAATTAATTTTTAGTTTGCTTCATGTGTTTTGATAATTTAATTTTCAGATTTAAATGGGAAATTAATTAGTTGTTTTCCATGTTTATTTCATACTAATTTTATTCATTTTTTGTAAAAAAAAAGGGAATTGTTAGTTTAATGTTTGTTATTCAAATTGAAGTTTTAAATTAATTGTTTCTTCAATTTGTTTCATGTGTTAAACGTATTTTCAGAAATTGTTAACATTGTTTAATTCATGTTCATCTTTGTTTGAAGTTCGTTTTTTTTAATTTAGTAATTTATTGTGAAGTTATGTTTTGCTTCTTAATTTTGGATCATATATCTTTGTTATAATTTTGGTTGGATTTAATTGATTAGTTGAAGATTAGTAATTTGAATGTGTTTATTTGTTTTGTTTAAGTTTAATTCGAAGTTTGAACAAAGTTTGTTTGTTATTGTTATTGAATATTTTCATTCATGTTCATACTTTGTTTGGTTGATCTTGAATCCGAAATTTGTATAGTTTGATTTTTTGTTTATCATTTATGATTATTTCTTGAATTTGTCTCATAATCTTGTTTAAGTTTAATATAGGAATTGTTTGTTGTAATGTTGTTAGAATTGATTTTAAGTTCAATATGATTGAAGTTAGAAATCTAAATATACTTGTTTGTTGTTGTTGTTAAATCCGAAAATAGGTTTGTTGTTGCTAAAAATATTGTTCAATCAAATTTTAGTTGTTCTTGGTTGTTCAATTTGTGTTCATATGATTTGTGGTTGAAATCATGTTCATGTGATTTGTTATTGAAATGTTGAAGAAATCATGTTCATGAAATTTGTTGTTCGAACATTGTTAGAAATTAACCATATTGCCTATATTTTGGTTAAGTTTGATTAATTGATGTATTATAGCTGATGAGTAGTTTGGTAATTTGTAGTACGTTCAGGGGTAGTTTTGTAATTTCAGTAAGGTCGTGAGTGATAGTTTAGGAATTGTACATTTTGTAATTGTTTATTTGAAGCATGGGGGACAAAATGAAATGGGGTGGGTTGTGATATAATTATTTAATATAAAGGGGGGACAAGACAAAATATAGTGGGGGGAATCTTGTATTATTTTAAATAAAGCATGGAGGACAAAATATAATGGGGTGGTGTGATATGTTTATTTAATGTAATGGGGATGAGTGGGAAGATAATGGGTTGGGTAGAGAAAAAGTATTAATTTTAATTAATTGAAAGATTTATGGGATGAGGTATAAAAGAGAAGTCTTGAAATCAGATATAGGGACAGAGACAGAAAAAAAGAGAGATTAGAGAAAAAAAAGAGCTGAACATTTATTCCGAAAAAATATTGAAACTCTCAAGAAAAGAAAAAACCTACAAAGAAAATAAAAAAAAAGTTGAAAATTAAAAGAGAAAGTAGTACACACCTGATAAATATTCTGGTATACAAGTGTAGAAATTAAGGGTTGAAGATTAACTAGCCTTTCAAAAATCTGAAAATTTCCCTTGGTTTCTGTCCGTTATTTTCGGCATTCCTGGATTTTATTTTGAATTTTTCAAAGCTGTCACTGGGATTTTCGTTGACTGGTTATTGCTGGTTATTGTTGTTGTTGCTGTGTTACGTATTACGTTGCTGACTTTCTTCTTCTTATATTGACAATATCAGGTACACAACTGTAATTTTGGCATTTTGTAAGCTGAAATGAAGAATGGAGTGTTAAATTTTTAATTTAGTTTAATTTAATTTTTTGTATTGTATTTAGGTTATTCATGTATTATTATTCTGTAAATCACTGTCATTTGGCATAACTAGGCATATTATAGCGACATATTAAATAACGCCTTAACCAGATTATTAGGAAATATATTTAAGCCTGATTATTAATTAAAACTGTTTAATAACAAAAAATAGAAGAAATAACGTAAAAAATGGCGTTATTGAATCAGTTTGGCAAAAATTAACTAAGTTCCTTATTCATAAGGTTTTTCGTCAACGATAAGTTAATCGGAATCATGTAGTCAATTTCAGTTAAAACATGAATTAGTTTGCGAACAAGTATTAGGACATGATGTGAATTAAAACAAAGTTAGTTAAGGTTAAATTGTTTAAATTTTTTAGAAATATGGTTTAGTAATCAAGTTTTTTTTTTTTCTTTCAATTTTCAGTATTTGTAAATAATTAGTTTCAATAAGCTTAAGTCTTACTAACAATTTGAATTTTAATCCAACTATGGGATAATTAGTTTTTTTTTATTTTTTTTATTTTATTTTTCGACAATTCCATGTTGTATTTATGATTATAATTTTTATTACTTTCTGTTAATATTTGTTTTTCTCTTCTATTTAATATGTTATTTTCAAGAATGTAGATATTGATTTTATATTTATAGACAAACTTAGTAATAATAAAAAGGTAGTCATTAAAGGATATTCTTAAAATAAGGAAGGATTTCGCTAAAAATAAATAGATGTAAATAATACAAAAATTTACAGGATTCTCCAATCTCATTTATTTATTTAATTATTTTTAAAAAAATTACTTAGAATTTGGGATGGATTGTTTAGTGAATTTCACTTCCTTCCCCAAAGATAATGACGCGCTAGACTCTTTAGGCGCGATTTAATTAATTTTACCTTCTTAAACTCGGATGCGCATTTCATGCGACCCAAATCTAAATCCTAAAACATTGAATAAAAATGTGTTCCGGATTGCGGGTGCATTTCATGTGACGTAATCCAAAGACATGTTTTAAACGATGTTCACAATTTTTTTTTTAAAAATAATAATAATAATAATAATAGTAATAATAATAAAGTGGTAAAAAGTTAAAATTGGCACATCGGTTCATAATTGTATTAAAATCAGATAAATAAGCCAAATATGACAATTGAGCGACCGTGCTAAAACCACGGAACTCGGGAATGCCTAACACCTTCTCCCGGGTTAACAGAATTCCTTATCCGGATTTCTGGTACGCAGACTGTAATATGGAGTCATTCTTTTCCTCGATCCGGGATTAAAATTGGTGACTTGGGATACCCTAAATCTCCCAAGTGGCGACTCTGAAATAAATAAATAAATCCCGTTTCGATTGTCCTTTAATTGGAAAAAAACTCCTACGCCCTTCGCGGGGGTCGGAAAAAGAGGTGTGACAGCTCTGGCGACTCTGCTGGGGAAACGGACCCAGAATCTCTGGTTCAGGGTTCAGAATTCGAGCTTGGAATAATTGTTGTATTTGGCTTCGTTTGATTTTGTTACATGATCTGTGCTTAATGTGCTAATTAACTGCTTTTACCGCTTTGATCTTATGTGAACTGTATATAAGCTGTGCCGAAACCCATCTCCTCTCTGAGTCTTCTAAATCATGAAGAAGGGTGCACTTCGTGTGACTTCTTTTCTGTATAGTGTCTAAATTCCCAATTTAGAACGAGGTTGGATAAGTTGCAAAGCCGGTGAAACTTCTGTATTCCCGGTACGCTGCCTCCCCCTCGGCTCGAGCTGTCCGCTCGGGTAAGCCAGGTCTAGAACAAACACCCAAGTTCTGAACCTAGAATAACTCAGTTTCATGCCGGATCCCTAATAGGAACGCTTATTTGCATCATGTGCATTTTGACTTAGGGGACTCAACACAGGGGTTGAGTCCGTCTAGGGCTAGCAACCTGAAATAAAGACCATCCTGATGCATCTTATTTGTTTTATGTGCATTTATTTGCTCGGTCTTGCATGTTGACCGGCTTCTGAGTCTCGGGAGTGTAAAATAATAATAATAATAATAATTTAAAATAAAATAAAATAAAAATAGCAAGTGGAGAGTTAGATGATTAATTTAGAAAAATCAGTGTCCAAGTACTGTCGAAATGCTGCCGAAATTTTGAAAAAAAAACATATATATTTTTACTTTTAGAATTGTTTGTTTGCCTAGAAAGCAGAAAGTGTGTAGGAATAAGTCTTTTATTTTAATTTGCTTTATTTTCAAAAAAAAATGAAAAAGGAAAATAGTTTTTTTTGTTATAAAAGAAAAAGGAAAAAAATTGTTTGTTTTCAAAAATTAGTTAGTTTATAGCCTGAACTACGCGGGTCTGATTCTCACCGGATGTGAGATCAGAGGAAAACCTCTTTGATTTCGGCTCACCGTATTAAAAAAAAAATCCAAAAATATTTAACATTACTCACTTCTTTAGAAAGTTTTTCTTTTAGACCTCAATTTTTTTTTAAAAAAATAATAATAATATTTCCTTTTAATCTCAAAATCCCAATTATTTGTTTAAAAGATATTCAAAAGAAAATTCAAAAATATTTTTTTTCTGTAGTATTTCTTTCATAAATTCAGAATAATAGTTCAAAAATATTTCCTTTCTCCTTAAAAGTTTTTTCAAAAAAAAAAAAATTAAAATCCAAAAAATATTTCTTTAGAATATAGATAGTTTTTAAGTCAAATAAAAGTTTTTCCTTCTTTAATCACTATAATAAATGTGCAGGATGAGCACAAGTCAAAATGAACCATTCTCAGTCTGTAGCGAGGTCCCTTTGCAACTCCACATGTGGTGGAATGATATGAAAAAAGATAGTATAAAGATAGTGGAAAGCGTTTTGGGAGGTTTTGTCGATCTGTTGAATATCAAGCCAAGGACAGATATCATCGAGGCTCTAATACCGTTCTGGGACCCAACACGCAACGTGTTTCGTTTTGCTGACTTTGAACTTTCACCTACACTAGAGGAAGTCGCCGGATATGCGGGGTTGAATGGGAAACTAAGAGGGCAGTATTTACTTTCACCAAGACCAGTATCTCCGCACGCGTTCTTGGATTTGCTAAGCATTAGTCGGAAGGTGCAGAATGATGATTTGTCGAAGGGATGTTGTACTCTCCAATTCTTGTATCAACGGTACGGAATTCCTCAGGGTTTGGAAGAACCAAACCTCGGATTAATTCACACTGGGAACAGAATCAAGTGGGAAGCAAGACGTACTTTGGCATTTATCACAGCATTTCTGGGAGTTGTGGTCTGTCCCCGCAAAGATAAAAAAATAGAGATAGGCCTTGTAGGGATGGCCGATGTTGCAATCAAAAGAACCGACAGTACTGTGGTTCCTTTGATTTTGTCCGAAATCTACCGAGCTTTAACTATATGCCGAGAAGGAGGCAAGTTCTTTCAGGGATGCAATCTGTTACTCCAGCTGTGGATGCAAGAACACCTCCATCACCGAGTGGGATACATGAACCACGGGTTGACTGAGAGAAACTGCATTAGCGGCTTTGAGAAACGAATGACAGGCGTCATATTTCCCGAAGGCGTCGAAGCATGGCTTGCACAATTGAGGTCAACAACAGCCGACCAAGTTGAATGGGCATTTGGGTGGTTGAATGATACTGAGGTAATATACATGGCGGCCGAGGAATGTCATGTTCTTTTGATGGGACTTCGTAGCATCCAGCCATATGCTCCTCATCGGGTACTGCGCCAACTAGGAAGATTTCAGGTAATTCCCACTGATGAGGATCTAAGCAAGCACGCCATTGAGTTGAGTCCAGGAGTCGTGTTCCCCGAAGGAAAAATTAGAAAGTTGTGGCACGAATGTAGATTCCTTGAACCCAAGACTATGGTTCGAGAGCTGGCTAAGGGTGAGGTAGACCCAAAATACGATGTTTGGTTCGGGAAAAGGTTCCAGATTCGTCAGAGGCCTGCTAAAAGAGCTCACGTCCAACAATTTACGGATGATTCGCAGGAACAGTGGGGCTGGTTAGTGAGAGAGGAAGGCTACCGGGTTAAAATCGGGAAGCTGAAGCGACAAATTGAAAGGCTTATGTTTGAAAACAACGTTCAAGTAGCCTCAGAGCAGGGTGAAAAGAACAAATTAGCCAAAGAAAACCAGGCACTGAAAGCCCGAATTCGCCAAGTCGGTAAGAGTGATAGCGACCGACAGAAACGTCGCTCTGATGAAAGGTTGATAGCGCAATTGAGAAATCAAGTCAGCAAAAGCCGAGAAGACTCGGAGAGATCTAAGGCTTGTATAACAAGAATGCGGGTCAGGTGCGCCACAGTTACAACATCATGGAGAGAGCACCTATGGCAAGTAAAAAGGGACTACGAAATGAGTGTTGCGACATTGAGAAAGATAAACTCCATTCTCAATAATCGGGTCCTCAAACAAGCCCGGGATGCTAGAACAGATAGAGAACGCTGCTATGAGTCGATAGCCCGGATGGAAGAACAAATGGAGAGGTTCCAAGAGCAGCTCATTGACAATACTCGAATATTGGGACTAAAGAATCAACGGATAGAACAGCTGTGCATAGAGAGGGATAGAATCAGGGGTAGGATCAATGATATAGGGCGCTATATCACCACGAAGTGCCTAACATGTGAAGAGATGCCTCGTGATATCCTTTTTGCCTCAGTCATGGGTTATGTCCATCAGATCATGGAGGAACTAAAAAGCTTGCAAAGAAGCCTGGCCCCCAAGCCCGCGGAAAGGCCGAATGATGCCTCGCGGGCACCAAAATTCAAAGCTTTAATGTATCCCTAGTTCAATCTTGCACTTGTTTGTTTTTTGAGTCTGTCGTCTACCTATATGTTTTTTTTTTCAAACATTCTCAATATATATATATATAAAGTCTGTATTTTTTGTTTTTTTTGTGATGGCTTGTAATAGCATTATTTTGAGTAATATAAAAAAAAATTTGGTCTTATGGCACGAACTACGCTTGGTCTGATTCGTGCGGGGTCACGATACGTAGGCATTCTCTATAGGATTCGACCGTAATTATAAAAAAAAGAAGAAGAAGAATATATATTTGTCAGAGCAAAAATAAGCCGGGATGATGCATGCGGTCAGAGCAAAAGCATGTTAGAAATGATTAACTGCCTAGGAGCATTGCATCCCCATAACGTGCAATTACAATATCTGTTAAGACTCTAACACTGACAAGTTTGTTGTTTTTCCAATCAATATCAGTTAGTTGTTAGAGCGTACTGGCACCGTACCATTATCAAACAAGATCAAAAGGTCCTATACCAGAAAGCATGACTGGGTCAGACAACAGCGTTGAGTCAGAAAAAACGGCCAATCAGATGCTGAAGGAAGCCCTGGAGAAAATGGAAAAAATGAGGCTAGAAATGAATGAAATGCAGATAGCCTTAGCTAGAGCCCAGAAGGGGCAAGAACTACCCGTTACTCCTACCCTCCAACCAGTACACACGCCGGAATACCCCTCTCCCGGTCCTTCAACAAGTTTCCCAAGCCATCACTATTATCAGGGAAGAGAGGCTTATGATTCCCAAGCTCCACCACCCACTCAAAACCCTCCTCCACCAAATGTTCCCGTCTTTGTGGCACCTCCCCCAGCTCCACTACATAGATCATCCAGTGAGCCGCTATTCCAAGCTCACGACACCCAATATTACCCTCCCGAACCCACTTTCAAAGCGCCTGAGCCATATACCTCCTCTCCCCATTTTGAAATCCCGGGAGAAGTTGAGAAACCGGTTAAGAATGCAGAACAAGAGGAGGTGATTCGTAAAGTCAAAAGCCTGGAGCAATCCTTCAGGAACATGCATGGTTTAGGAAACCAAGTTAGTGTCGCATACAAAGATTTGTGCCCTTTTCCTGATGTACAGTTGCCTGCGGGGTTTAAAATGCCGAAGTTTGACTTATATGAGGGGCACGGTGACCCAGTAGCCCATCTGCGTGGTTTCTGTAGCAAAATGAGAGGGGCTGGGGGAAAAGATGAGTTGTTGATAGCATATTTCGGGCAAAGCCTGAGCGGGTCAGCGCTAGAATGGTACACGAGGCAAGACCCCGGCCGATGGTATACATGGGATGATTTGGCCCAGGCATTCATCGGCCATTTTCAATATAACCTCGAAATAGTCCCTGATCGTCTGTCATTGTTGAAACTAGAAAAGAAGCCTGGGGAAAGTTTTAGAGAGTTTGGTTTCCGCTGGAGGGAACAAGCTGCAAGGGTTGATCCTCCCATGCGGGAGAGTGAGATGGTAGATTACTTCTTGCAAACATTGGAACCTACCTATTTTGGTCATCTAGTGACATCTGTCGGGAAGTCGTTTAATGAAGTGGTAAAGATGGGAGCCATGATTGAAGAAGGATTGAAATCTAACAAGATCTTGAGCTACTCGGCGTTGAAAGCAACCACCCAGGCCATCCAAAGCGGTACTGGTGGTGTGCTGGGGAAGAAGAAGAAAGAAGAAGTTGCGGCAGTTGAAGCTAATGT
The DNA here is from genome assembly GCF_000393655.2 of Nicotiana sylvestris. Lineage (NCBI taxonomy): Eukaryota > Viridiplantae > Streptophyta > Magnoliopsida > Solanales > Solanaceae > Nicotiana > Nicotiana sylvestris. The sequence goes on from NC_091066.1 coordinate 143,213,957, forward strand.
TTGGTCCAGGCACAATAACCATCCACTCTACTACAACCAACCCAGACCCCATCACCCAAACTATCAATATACCCCATATGGTCCACCGCAACACTATTATCCACCACCAGAACCACAATTTTCTATTCACCACGCCCAGACCTACACTCAACCCCCAGTGCACTCGCAATGGCGTACACCAAGTCCCCAAAATACACAGCCACACCCACAAAACACCTATCCACCTCCCAGGGCTAACAGACCAGGAACCAGCTTCCGCCCAAACCAAGCTTTTAGAAATGAGAAGGCCCCAAACAAAAAAACATTTACTCCGCTGGGAGAATCTTACACTTCTCTTTTCCACAGATTGAAACAGTTGGGGATGCTGACCCCAGTTGAATCCAAAGCACCAAATCCTCTTCCCAGAAACCTGGACCACTCTGTTAGCTGCGAGTATTGCTCAGGGATGCCGGGGCACGATACTGAAAAATGTTGGAAGTTGAAAAACGCAATCCAAGAGCTCATTGATAATCGCCGTATTGAGGTACAGGCTCCAGAGGCCCCGAACATCAATCAAAATCCGTTACCAGCGCATTATGAGGCCAACATGATCGAACTGATACATAAGGGGGCAGAGCCTAAGAAACCTTCGCAGGTGGTTATGGTGATTCGTTCTACGGAAACCAAAGAAAAGACAGTGAGTGCAAGGCCAGTGGTTCAGTTAAAAGCAGTAGAAGACAAGCCAGTGCTAGTAATGGGAAAGGGACCGTTTGTGGCCGAGAAAAAGCAGGAGCCAGTCAAGATAGTGGTACCAAGGTCAGTATCCACGCCCGTGGTGGTTGTGAAGGGAGTCTATGTAGAGCCGGTTGTCATAAAACCGGTAGTCCAGTTACCCATGGTTAATAGCAAAGCCGTACCCTGGAAATATGACAAAGTAGTGGTGACATACAAAGGAAAGGAAATTGAGGAAGAAAGTTGTGAAGCACAGGGACTGACCCGGTCAGGACGTTGTTTCACCCCTGAAGAGTTGAGAAAAGCTAAGGGCGCAAAAGACAATCCAGTGCCAGTTAAAAAAGCTGTAACGGAAGAGGAAGCAGAAGAGTTTCTGAAAAAGATGAAAGGACAAGATTATTCCATTGTTGATCAACTGAGAAAAACACCGGCCCAAATCTCGTTGTTGTCATTATTAATTCACTCTGATGAGCATTGCCGAGCTTTAATGAAGATATTGAATGAGGCTCATGTGCCTGACAAAATCTCAGTAAACCATTTAGAGACAATTGCCAACAAGATCTTTGAAGTGAACAGGATAGCATTTTCTGATGATGAATTGCCTATGGAAGGCACAGAACACAACAAGGCTCTCTATTTGACGGTCAAATGTGAAGGTTCAATGGTTACTCGGGCACTAATCGATAACGGGTCGAGCGCTAATATTTGCACGTTATCCACATTGAACAAGTTAAAGATTGATGAGGATAGAATCCGCAAAAATAGCATTTGTGTTCGAGGGTTCGATGGAGGGGGAACAAACACAGTAGGGGATATTGTACTCGAATTGACTATTGGCCCAGTCGAGTTCACGATGGAATTTCAGGTGTTGGATGCTGCAGTATCCTATAATCTTTTGTTGGGTCGACCGTGGATTCATGCGGCAAAAGCCGTGCCCTCCACACTGCACCAAATGATCAAATTCGAGTGGGACAGACAAGAAATTGTGTTACATGGGGAAGATCCCACATGCGCCGTGAATGATGCCATTGTACCCTTTATAGAGACCGAAGATGATAAGGGGCCATGGGTGTATCAGATCCTCGACACGGTTCCGGTGAGCAGGTTGCCTGAGGGTAAAAGCATGCCATGTCCCAGGGTGTCAGCTACGACCGTCATGGTAGTGTCAGAAATGTTGAATAACGGGTTCGTGCCCGGGAAGGGTTTGGGGGTTGAACTGCAGGGCATTACTCAACCTGTGTCTTTGCCCAAAAATCTGGACACCTTCGGGTTAGGGTTCAAACCAACAGCGGCAGATGTCAGAAAGGCCCGTAAATTGAAGAAGAAAGCTTGGGTGCTCCCTAAACCAATTCCTCGATTGTCCAGGTCCTTCGTCAGACCGAGTATTAAGAAACAATCATTGGCAAAGATGTCAGGTTCGTTAATTGAGGTGGATGGGAATTTGGATAAGGTGTTTGAGAAAGTATTTGCTGAAGTAAACATGGTTGAGGCCGAGGAAAGGTCAAGCAGAGCAGACATACAGTACATCGGACCACATGCTAACATCAGCAATTGGGAAGCTACTCCTCTTCCAGTTCGGAGGGAGTCGTGGTAGTGGGTTTTGTTTTCCTTTTTGTCACCTGGATTATTCCAGGGTTTGTAATCCAGTTGTTATGTTCCGTCCGTTTGGATGAGTTAAAACCTTGTTGTCTTTACGTTTAATGAAATGCAATTTTCTTCGTCCCTAATTCTCTTTCCATTTTCTTTTCTTTTCTTTGTACAGTTCTTTTTATGCTGATATCAATGACATGACATGCATGAGGAATCTTCGGCCCAGTTTTAAAAGCCAATCTAGTTCAGAAGTAATAATACAAGAGATCGAGTGTGATGATGGGGTGGATTGTAATAATGATGAAGCTTATGAGGAAATTAGTAAAGAATTAAGTCACTTTGAAGAAAAACCCAAACCTAACCTAAATGACACAGAAGCAGTTAATCTAGGGGACCAAGACAATGTACGGGAAACTAAAATAAGTGTTCATTTGGAGCCACAACTCAAGGAGGAGATAATTAAAGTATTGCATGAGTACAAAGACGTTTTTGCATGGTCATATGATGATATGCCGGGTCTAAGCACCGATTTGGTGGTTCATAAATTTCCCACTGATCCAGCACTCCTCCCTGTCAAGCAGAAGTTGAGAAAGTTCAAAACAGACATAAGTGTGAAGATCAAAGAAGAGATCTCCAAGCAGTTTGAGGCAAGGGTCATTCAGGTTACACGGTACCCCACTTGGTTAGCCAATGTCGTGCCTGTGCCAAAGAAAGATGGCAAGACCAGGGTGTGCGTCGATTATCGAGACCTTAACAAAGCAAGCCCAAAAGATAATTTCCCACTGCCCAACATCCATATACTGATCGACAATTGTGCCAAACATGATATTGGCTCTTTTGTGGATTGTTATGCGGGTTATCATCAGATTCTAATGGATAAGGAAGATGCAGAAAAGACGGCATTCATCACGCCGTGGGGAACGTATTGTTATCGGGTCATGCCGTTTGGTTTGAAAAATGCTGGGGCAACTTATATGAGGGCCATGACAACTATCTTCCATGATATGATACATAAAGAAATTGAGGTATACGTGGATGATGTGATCGTTAAGTCTAGACAGCAATCTGACCATGCCAGAGATTTGAGAAAATTCTTTCAAAGGCTTCGCAGATACAATCTTAAGCTCAATCCTGCGAAATGTGCTTTCGGGGTGCCATCTGGGAAGTTGTTGGGATTTATAGTTAGCCGGAGGGGTATTGAATTAGACCCGTCAAAGATCAAAGCTATTCAGGAGTTGCCACCTCCAAGAAACAAAACCGAGGTGATGAGTTTGTTGGGAAGACTGAACTATATCAGCAGGTTCATTGCTCAGCTCACGGCAACGTGTGAACCAATTTTCAAATTGTTAAAGAAAGATGTCGCGGTCAAATGGACTGATGAATGCCAGGAGGCTTTTGATAAGATAAAGGGGTATTTGTCAAACCCACCCGTGTTGGTCCCACCAGAACCAGAGAGGCCTTTGATTCTGTATCTGACAGTTATGGACAGTTCATTCGGCTGTGTACTGGGGCAGCATGATGTTACGGGCAGAAAGGAGCAGGCTATCTACTATCTCAGTAAGAAGTTCACATCTTACGAGGTCAAGTATACTCATCTGGAAAGGACATGTTGTGCCCTAACTTGGGTGGCACAGAAATTGAAACATTACTTGTCATCTTACACCACTTACCTTATATCTCGCTTGGACCCGTTGAAGTATATTTTCCAGAAACCCATGCCCACAGGAAGGCTTGCAAAGTGGCAGATCTTACTTACAGAGTTCGACATTGTCTATGTGACACGGACTGCCATGAAAGCACAGGCATTAGCCGATCACTTGGCTGAGAACCCCGTTGATGAAGATTATGAGCCTTTGAAAACTTATTTCCCTGATGAAGAGATAATGCACATTGAAGAATTAGAACAAGCTGAGAAGTCGGGATGGAAACTTTTCTTTGATGGGGCTGCAAATATGAAGGGTGTGGGAATAGGAGCAGTACTTATTTCGGAAACAGGTCAGCATTACCCCGTTACAGCTCGGCTTCGTTTCTACTGTACAAACAACATGGCAGAATATGAGGCGTGTATATTGGGATTGAGATTAGCTGTGGATATGGGTGTACGGGAAGTCTTGGTCATGGGTGACTCGGACTTACTGGTACACCAGATTCAAGGGGAATGGGAAACACGGGACTTGAAGCTTATACCGTATCGACAGTGTCTGCATGAGCTTTGCCAGCGTTTTCAGGCCATAGAATTCAGACACATTCCAAGGATTCATAATGAGGTTGCTGACGCTTTGGCTACTTTGGCGTCAATGTTGCACCATCCAGATAAGGCCTATGTTGATCCATTGCAGATTCAAGTCCGTGATCAGCATGCTTACTGCAATGTGATAGAAGAGGAAATCGATGGAGAGCCATGGTTCCATGATATCAAAGAGTACATCAAAGCGGGAGTGTATCCAACGCAGGCCACCGGTGATCAGAAAAGAACAATTCGACGGTTGGCAAGTGGGTTTTTCCTTAGTGGAGGAGTACTGTACAAAAGAACGCCAGAGCTCGGTTTGTTGAGATGTATAGATGCACGGCAGGCCACAACTATCATGACTGAGGTGCATTCCGGAGTTTGCGGACCGCATATGAGTGGGTATGTTCTAGCAAAGAAGATTCTCCGAGCAGGTTATTATTGGCTCACGATGGAGCGAGATTGTATCAGTTTTGTGCGTAAGTGTCATCAATGCCAAATACATGGAGATTTGATTCATGCTCCACCATCAGAATTACATGCGATGTCTGCGCCATGGCCTTTTGTCGCATGGGGCATGGATGTTATTGGGCCAATTGATCCAGCAGCGTCAAATGGGCACAGGTTTATCTTGGTAGCTATAGATTATTTTACCAAATGGGTGGAAGCGAAGACATTCAAGTCTGTGACCAAGAAGGCTGTAGTTGACTTCGTGCATGCAAATATATGTCGGTTTGGGATCCCAAAGGTAATCATCACAGATAATGGGGCTAATCTTAATAGTCATTTGATGAAGGAGACATGTGAGCAGTTTAAGATTGCTCACAGGCACTCTACTCCGTACCGTCCCAAGGCAAATGGTGCGGTTGAAGCGGCCAATAAGAACATAAAGAAAATACTCCGGAAGATGGTTGAAGGATCTAGACAATGGCACGAGAAATTGCCTTTTGCATTGTTAGGATATCGCACCACCATGCGTACCTCGGTAGGGGCGACTCCTTACTCATTGGTATATGGTACCGAGGCAGTAATACCCGCAGAAGTGGAAATCCCATCTCTGCGAATCATTGCAGAGGCTGAGATCGATGATGATGAATGGGTGAAAAGCCGTCTTGAGCAGTTGAGTTTGATCGATGAGAAAAGATTGGCATCAGTGTGTCATGGCCAACTGTACCAACGAAGAATGGCAAGAGCATACAACAAAAAGGTACGTCCAAGGAAATTTGAAGTCGGGCAATTAGTACTGAGGCGGATCTTGCCTCATTGGGCTGAGGCAAAAGGAAAATTTGCCCCAAACTGGCAGGGACCATTTGTGGTAACCAGAGTGTTGTCTAATGGAGCATTGTATTTGACAGATGTGGAAGGAAAATGTGTAGAAATGACCATCAATTCCGATGCGGTCAAGAGATATTATGTATGATTTCTTTATTTTCTGAATGTATCTGTTCATATTTGGCATATCTTAAAGATTGAAATGATGAAGGCATTTTGTTCTGCTATCCAAACACTCATATCCCTTGTTATCCCCTTCGAGCCTTACTTATTTTTCATACACCTCTTTCGGAATCAGCAGCATTATCAGAGAACACAAGTGCCGAACATAAAGAAAAAAAAAGAAAGAAAAGTGAAGAAAAAAAAGGAAAGAAGAGAAACATAACAACGTAGTCACACCAAGTGAACTACGTTTGACTTGATCCCGAAAGGGTACGTAGGCAGCCTTACTCCGAGGTTCAGTCATACCAAATAGAAATCCAAAAATCCCCAAGCAAGAAACTGGGGCAGAAGTGGTGATTGTTATGAAAGTTGGATTCCGAAAGTTGTAATTTGAACCCATTTGAATTGTTTTGAGCCTTTTATACTTTTCTTTCTAACTCAATCCAAAAGCCTACATTACGGTCCAAAGAAAGACCTTATGATCAGTTTTGAGAAATGCCAAGATGAACAGGTAGGAATAACCCACGACAGGGGCAACACTCTGGTTCGAGCAAGAAGAACAAAAATAAATGAGAGAGTCTTATGGGTGAAAACCCTCACGGGCACCGTAAGGCGACGGGAGCTGAGAGAAAAATAAATGAGAGAGTCTTGTTGGTGAAAACCTTTACGGGCACCTCAAGGCGAAGGTGAGATAAGAAATGGAAAACTGAGAAAGGTATGTTGATAGAAACCGTTTCGCGGTACCGCAGGGAAACAAGGTTAAGGTCTAGATAAATCAAACAAGTGATGGAAGTTCTGGGCAATGAGGTACGGCAATTGAGAGTTGTTTGTTTGGACAGATTGGGCTGATTAATCCAAAATGCATGTCTTGACCATTGGTACTAGTTGTCTCGTTCAGATAAGTTTCTTTTCTTTCTCTTTTCAAACAGTCATCTGGTTTTGGATTCTTCTTATCCTTAACTCAAAAATCATGGCATTTCATTTTCTTTTGAGGGTTTTATCTAGCTGAGATGTTTCAGTGCCAGTTTTGTTCAATGCAAGCAGAAAGGACTTCAAAGTTCACTACCAGCTTCTAGAATTGTAAAGCACAACGTGGTCAGAGCATGTCAAAAACAACTTGATGTCAAGTGGAATACAGGGAATTAACGGAAGTTTCATCGGTGAAATGATTGGGAAATGTCATGGGAAAGGCGAAAGCTCAAACAAAAAGGTCAGAAAAGTGAAATAACAGCAGAGGTGTAAAACATTTAAGTTGCCCGAGGTTGGGAAATTTAAAAGTTGGTCAGAAAGTCAAGCGGTTTAGGGTCAGTGCGTGGAAATTAGTCAACACAAAGCAAGGCAGTGGAAGGATTTTTCAGCAAGAATGCCATCAACTAACCACCGTTTTAAACTGACAAAATTTTCTTTGATTGAGCAGGGGGAGAAAAGTTAGTTGTTGAAGAGGAATTCTCCAGGAGGGAAAAACAAGCACTAATCAGGATAAATGTAAGTTGTCAGGAGTCCGCCTGGAAAACAGAGACGTATTTTTCAAGTTTGACGTCAGGAGTCCGCCTGAAGAACGGAGACATATAGTTTAAATTTAAAAAATCAGGAGTCCCCCTGGAGAATAGAGACATTCATTTCAAATTTAGCGATCAGGAGTCCGCCTGGAGAACAGAGACATACTTTTCAAGTTTGACATCAGGAGTCCGCCTGAAGAACGGAGAACATAGTTTAAATTTTAAAAGTCAGGAGTCCACCTGGAGAACAGAGACATACTTTTCAAGATTGATATCAGGAGTCCGCCTCATAGAACAGAGGCATACATTTCAGTCTTTTCATTTCAAGTGTTGAAGTTGGGAGCCCGCCCATAGAACAGAGGCATACATTTCAGTCTTTTCATTTCAAGTGTTGAAGTTGGGAGCCCGCCCATAGAACAGAGGCATACATTTCAGTCTTTTCATTTCAAGTGTTGAAGTTGGGAGCCCGCCCATAGAACAGAGGCATACATTTCAGTCTTTTCATTTCAAGTGTTGAAGTTGGGAGCCCGCCCATAGAACAGAGGCATACATTTCAGTCTTTTCATTTCAAGTGTTGAAGTTGGGAGCCCGCCCATAGAACAGAGGCATACATTTCAGTCTTTTCATTTCAAGTGTTGAAGTTGGGAGCCCGCCCATAGAACAGAGGCATACATTTCAGTCTTTTCATTTCAAGTGTTGAAGTTGGGAGCCCGCCCATAGAACAGAGGCATACATTTCAGTCTTTTCATTTCAAGTGTTGAAGTTGGGAGCCCGCCCATAGAACAGAGGCATACATTTCAGTCTTTTCATTTCAAGTGTTGAAGTTGGGAGCCCGCCCATAGAACAGAGGCATACATTTCAGTCTTTTCATTTCAAGCATTGAAGTTGGGAGCCCGCCCAGATAACAGAGGCATACATTTCAGTCTTTATATTTCAAGCGTTGAAGTTGGGAGCCCGCCCAGATAACAGAGGCATACATTCAGTCTTTAATTTCAAGTGTTGAAGTTGGGAGCCCGCCCATAGAACAAGAGGCATACATTTCAAGATCAAGTCAGAGGACAATAAAACAGAGGGTTACAATAGGAATCCCCAGCAGGAAACAATAAAATTCCCCGGCACCAGGAAACAGAAGGTTGCAACAAGAGGTCACAGTACAAACTCAAGTACATGTGTCAAAAGAAGAAAAGCACTGGAAGAAATGCAAGCAGACAAGGAAGCAAGGAAACAAAAACAAATTGTACTCTACGCCTAGTTTCTTGTTTTCTTTTAAGCATGGTGTAACAAGGAGATCGGTAAGCAGTAGTAATAGCATGCAACAACAGTAACATTGCAGTCCAACGGTAGTCCCAGCTACCAAAATTTCCCGAACTACATTGACTTGATTCCTGTTTAGCCCAGGATATGTAGGAAACCTTTGAAGCAAAGGTTCAGTCGAATCTTTTTCAAAAAAATGCTTCACACGGAGTACTCGGATGGGCAAAAATCGCTAGCTTTATCTTTGCACGAAAACCCTTCGTGTCTTCGGGCAAAGAGGGGCAGCTGTAAGCACGTGATTTTTGCCCAATATCAGAATTACTCCCAAAAAATTCAAAAATAAAATGATCTTTCTTTGGTGTGCAATTTTGTGATATTTTGAATAATTATTTGTATTTGTCTGTGCATTGTTTATTTGCTAAATTAATAAAAATACAAAAACAATATGTCGCATTTTGCATATAGGATTTGATTCTACAATTGTTAGTAATTAAATTTGTTTTACAAAAATTAAAATTACAAAAATAGGCATCGTTTGCATTTTTAGCATTTAATGTCCAAATATACAATTTTATGCTTAATTATTACTTAATTGTGCGTTAATTGTTATTGGGAGTTAATTTGCGCTTTTATAACTTAATTTAATTCTTAATAATAGTTTAAGTATTTTTATAATTTAGTTTTAGAGAAATAAAAGAAGAAAGAGAGCGAAAATATAAAGAAAGTCGGAATTGGGCCTCTTCTTCGATTTCAAGCCATAGGCCCAAAAAATGGCCCAACCTTCCCTACGACCCAGTCCATTTCGAACTGGGTCGACCCAGTCCATAACCCAACACCCCTATTATTTTACAAACAAAATAAAATAAAAAAAAAATAAAAAATAAAAAACCCTAAAAAGACCTAAGTCATCCGCCCCCCCCCCCACTTTTGCTTCTTCTTCTCCAAGTTTCTCCCTAGCATCAATGGCTTCCCTTCCATCCTCCTCACTGCACACACACACACGTCGTCTCCAAGCTGCCCTCCCATGAACAACCTCAGAAACCATGAACGACCTCAAAAACCACCAACGCGACTTCATCTTCCTCGTCATGTCGCATCGTTTGTTTTACTGTTGCTGCATCCTTTTCTCGACACGTCTGCTGCTTCAGTGATTGCCATGGCCGTGCTTCAGTTCCTGGACAACTACGCAGCCGATGCCGTGTCGCCGCTGCAGCTCCGCTCGTTGCCATGGCTGCTGTCGCGACTGCGTCTTCTCTTCGTCGCCGCGGCTGTCGCAGCTACTTCTCCGTCGTTTGCTTTACTGCTGCTGCTTCACGCTGCTTCTTCTTCAGCCGTATCACTGCTACTTCTCTTCCTCCTTCCAGCTGCGTCGACCAGCTGCTGCGGCTTCGTTTCTGCTTCTAATGGTGCGTCATCTCCTTCCTTTTCATCAAGGATTCGTTTGGTTTTCGTTTGAGTCTGTGGTGTGTTGTTTCGAGTTCAAGAGGAAGGGGAGTTTATCGTTGATTCATCTCCGGTTAGTTGGTTTTGAGTTTTATTTTGTCCATATTTCGTTTTATATTTCTCGAAATAAAAATCGATAAATGTTCGATCCTTGTTTTGTTCATGTTTATCGTTTGAATTAATTTTTAGTTTGCTTCATGTGTTTTGATAATTTAATTTTCATATTTAAATGAGAAATTAATTAGTTGTTTTTCATGTTTATTTCATACTAATTTTATTCATTTTTTGTAAAAAAAAAAAAAGGGAATTGTTAGTTTAATGTTTGTTATTCAAATTGAAGTTTTAAATTAATTGTTTCTTCAATTTGTTTCATGTGTTAAACGTATTTTCAGAAATTGTTAACATTGTTTAATTCATGTTCATCTTTGTTTGAAGTTCGTTTTTTTAATTTAGTAATTTAATGTGAAGTTATGTTTTGCTTCTTAATTTTGGATCATATATCTTTGTTATAATTTTGGTTGGATTTAATTGATTAGTTGAAGATTAGTAATTTGAATGTGTTTATTTGTTTTGTTTAAGTTTAATTCGAAGTTTGAACAAAGTTTGTTTGTTATTGTTATTGAATATTTTCATTCATGTTCATACTTTGTTTGGTTGATCTTGAATCCGAAATTTGTATAGTTTGATTTTTTGTTTATCATTTATGATTATTTCCTGAATTTGTCTCATAATTTTGTTTAAGTTTAATATAGGAATTGTTTGTTGTAATGTTGTTAGAATTGATTTTAAGTTCAATATGATTGAAGTTAGAAATCTAAATATACTTGTTTGTTGTTGTTGTTAAATCCGAAAATAGGTTTGTTGTTGCTAAAAATATTGTTCAATCAAATTTTAGTTGTTCTTGGTTGTTCAATTTGTGTTCATATGATTTGTGGTTGAAATCATGTTCATGTGATTTGTTATTGAAATGTTGAAGAAATCATGTTCATGAAATTTGTTGTTTGAACATTGTTAGAAATTAACCATATTGCCTATATTTTGGTTAAGTTTGATTAATTGATGTGTTATAGCTGATGAGTAGTTTGGTAATTTGTAGTACGTTCAGGGGTAGTTTGGTAATTTCAGTAAGGTCGTGAGGGGTAGTTTAGGAATTGTACATTTTGTAATTGTTTATTTGAAGCATAGGGGACAAAATAAAATGGGGTGGGTTGTGATATAATTGTTTAATATAAAGGGGGGACAAGACAAAATTTAGTGGGGGGAATCTTGTATTATTTTATGTTAGGCATGGGGGACAAAATATAATGGGGTGGTGTGATATGTTTATTTAATGTAATGGGGATGAGTGGGAAGATAATGGGTTGGGTAGAGAAAAAGTATTGATTTTAATTAATTGAAAGATTTATGGGATGGGTTATAAAAGAGAAGACTTGAAATCAGATATAGGGACAGAGACAGAAAAAAAAAGAGAGATTAGAGAAAAAAAGGAGCTGAACATTTATTCCGAAAAAATATTGAAACTCTCAAGAAAAGAAAAAACCTACAAAGAAAATAAAAAAAAGTTGAAAATTAGAAGAGAAAGTAGTACACACCTGATAAATATTCTGGTATACAAGTGTAGAAATTAAGGGTTGAAGATTAACTAGCCTTTCAAAAATCTGAAAATTTCCCTTGGTTTCTGTCCGTTATTTTCGGCATTCCTGGATTTTATTTTGAATTTTTCAAAGCTGTCACTGGGATTTTCGTTGACTGGTTATTGCTGGTTATTGTTGTTGTTGCTGTGTTACGTATTACGTTGCTGACTTTCTTCTTCTTATATTGACAATATCAGGTACACAACTGTAATTTTGGCATTTTGTAAGCTGAAATGAAGAATGGAGTGTTAAATTTTTAATTTAGTTTAATTTAATTTTTTGTATTGTATTTAGGTTATTCATGTATTATTATTCTGTAAATCACTGTCATTTGGCATAACTAGGCATATTATAGCGACATATTAAATAACGCCTTAACCAGATTATTAGGAAATATATTTAAGCCTGATTATTAATTAAAACTGTTTAATAACAAAAAATAGAAGAAATAACGTAAAAATGGCGTTATTGAATCAGTTTGGCAAAAATTAACTAAGTTCCTTATTCATAAGGTTTTTCGTCAACGATAAGTTAATCGGAATCATGTAGTCAATTTCAGTTAAAACATGAATTAGTTTGCGAACAAGTATTAGGACATGATGTGAATTAAAACAAAGTTAGTTAAGGTTAAATTGTTTAAATTTTTTAGAAATATGGTTTAGTAATCAAGTTTTTTTTTCTTTCTTTCAATTTTCAGTATTTGTAAATAATTAGTTTCAATAAGCTTAAGTCTTACTAACAATTTGAATTTTAATCCAACTATGGGATAATTAGTTTTTATTTTTTAATTTTTTTTATTTTATTTTTCGACAATTCCATGTTGTATTTATGATTATAATTTTTATTACTTTCTGTTAATATTTGTTTTTCTCTTCTATTTAATATGTTATTTTCAAGAATGTAGATATTGATTTTATATTTATAGACAAACTTAGTAATAATAAAAAGGTAGTCATTAAAGGATATTCTTAAAATAAGGAAGGATTTCGCTAAAAATAAATAGATGTAAATAATACAAAAATTTACAGGATTCTCCAATCTCATTTATTTATTTAATTATTTTAAAAAAAATTACTTAGAATTTGGGATGGATTGTTTAGTGAATTTCACTTCCTTCCCCAAAGATAATGACGCGCTAGACTCTTTAGGCGCGATTTAATTAATTTTACCTTCTTAAACTCGGATGCGCATTTCATGCGACCCAAATCTAAATCCTAAAACATTGAATAAAAATGTGTTCCGGATTGCGGGTGCATTTCATGTGACGTAATCCAAAGACATGTTTTAAACGATGTTCACAATTTTTTTAAATAATAATAATAATAATAATAATAATAATAATAATAATAAAGTGGTAAAAAGTTAAAATTGGCACATCGGTTCATAATTGTATTAAAATCAGATAAATAAGCCAAATATGACAATTGAGCGACCGTGCTAAAACCACGGAACTCGGGAATGCCTAACACCTTCTCCCGGGTTAACAGAATTCCTTATCCGGATTTCTGGTACGCAGACTGTAATATGGAGTCATTCTTTTCCTCGATCCGGGATTAAAATTGGTGACTTGGGACACCCTAAATCTCCCAAGTGGCGACTCTGAAATAAATAAATAAATCCCGTTTTGATTGTCATTTAATTGGAAAAAAACTCCTACGCCCTTCGCGGGGGTCGGAAAAAGGAGGTGTGACAGCATGTTTTCTCTGTCGACCCATAACTCATAAATTGAGGACGATGGCATAAATGTTCGATCATCCACATCTGCAACAACACGTTGCACCCCTCGAAAAAGTCTCCTTCGGCTTTGCGAGCTGTGAGAGCACGGAAGATTTCAGCTACTATCATGGGTGAGAGGGTGTTGTTGGCTTGAGTAAGTAAAGTGCTGACAACTCCGGCTACTCATATGTCAATATTCCCATCTTTTCTAGGAAACACCAAAGTCCCAAAAAGACCACCATAAATGCAAAACATCTGTGTTCTTCCCACTTAAGGCGGTTTCCTTTACTGCAGATTTTGTTTTCCGGCTTGTTGAACCCTCCTATATGACCATATCTGTTGTATATAAACTGCAAAGTACAAAAACCAGCTGCCAAGTCTGGGTTATGGACCCCCTGCTTATTTTCAAAGAGTCTAGGAACCTCTGTACAGCTGGAGCAATCAGGTACTGGTGTCTCAGAGGAACTTTGGGACCCCCAATATATCTAGCTATTTCTTCCAATGTTGGGGTAAGAACAAAATCTGAGAAATGAAATACGTTGTGGGCCGGGTCCCAAAATGTAACCAACGCCTTTATGATGTCTCCCCTAGGATTAATCTTCAGCAACTCAGTGAGGCCTCCCAAGTATAGATTGACCGTGTCTTGTCCCGATTTACCCAAATCATCCCACCACATATGCAATTCCAAAGGGATCTTGTTCAAGATTGTTATTGGCAAATTCTGACTCGTGCTCATTCTACACATTTATTAGGGTGGTTAAGCAAAAAATCACGATTCAATTGACCCAAAAACAAAGCTGACACTTGTCAGATCTTTTTATTCATTATTATTTCAAAAGTAAAAATCCAGCTTTGCAAATACGACCTTTTAGCACTTCCGGGGAAAGATTTTAATGTTGTGCTCGCTAATCAGCTAAAACTTTGAAAAAGAGACCGAAGGCGGCTGTTCTTGCAAAAATAGCCTTCCGGCGTCCTTTTGGGGACAATCAGCTATTTTTGACAAAAATGGCATCACCTTAACCATAAAAATAAAATCTTTGTTTTTTGGGCTATTTTTGCAAAAAGGAAGTTGGACCCGATGGGGGTTGCCTACGTATATCACACCCTATTAGAATCAAACTGGCGTAGTTCGGGCAAATTTGTCAAAAGAAAACCAACTATTTTTCCTTTCTAAAACACAAAGATTTTCGTTTTTTTTCTTTTCTTTGAAAACTACAAAATTCTTTTTTTTTCTTCAAAATTTCAGTAGAGTTTCGGTATGTTTTGGGACATTGGTTTTTCAAAACATGCGCTTATCCCTCTCAACCATCTAAGTTTCCTTGTAAGCCGGTCAACATGCAAATTCGAAGCAAATGAATGCACAAGTAGCAAGTAAGATGCATCATAATGGTCTTTACATTTCGGGTACACCTGTCCTAGACAGACTCAACTCCTGTGTTGAGTCTCCAAAGTTAAATGCACATGATGCAAACAAACGTGCCTACTAGGGATCCGGTATGAGGCTGAGTTATTCTAAGTTCAAAAACCTGGGTATGTTGTGCTAGACTGTGTACCCGAGCGGACAACTCGAGCCGAGGAGTGGGCTACGTACCGGGAACCAAAAGGTCATCTGGCTTAGTAACTTGTCCGAGCCTCTTTCTTATTTCAAGGTACGACACTAATACAATAGGGAGTCTCGACCAGCGAGCATATCCCCGAAGATGAGAAGAGAAGGGTTTCATAACAGTTTATATACAGTTCAGATAATATCAAAGCGATAAAAGCAACATTTAGCACATTAGGCCCAAACATGTGAATAAAATCAGATAATAAATAAAGCCAAATACAGCAATTATTCCAAGCTCAAATTCTGAAACCTGAACCAGAGATTCTGGGTTCTATCCCCAGCAAAGTCGCAATAGCTGTCACACCTCCTTTTTCCACACACCCTGGAAGGGTATAAGGAAGTTTTTCCAATTTAAGTGACAATCGAATCGGGATTATTTATTTGAAATTCAGAGTCGCCACTTGGGATAATTTGCAGTGTATCAAGTCACTTGTTTAAAATCCCGAATCGAGGAAAGATTGACTCTGTATTATAGTCCGCGAACACGGAAATCCGGGTAAGGAATTCTGTTAACCCGGGAGAAGGTGTTAGGCATTCCTGAGTTTCGTGATTCTAGCACGGTCGCTCAACTATTATAATTGGCCTATTATCTGATTTTAAACAATCATTAACCTATGTGCAAATTTTATCTTTTAACCACTTTTATTTAATTAATTAAAGAAGATTGCAACGTCATTAAAACACATCTCGAACCACGTCACAAAAATGCACCCATGACTTTTGACATATTTTAACATCGTTGAGATTTGGATTTGGGTCACATAAATGCGCACCCGAATTTAAGAAGGTAACACTATTAAACTAACGTGCCTAAAGCAATTTCGCGTTGCAACTTTGCGAGGGCCGTGGAATCGAACTAAACGGCGCACCTCGAATTCTAAGGGTTAAATTAAACTTAATTAAAGTGAGTGCCATCCAATTGTTATTTTTCGTTTGGTATAGCGCACCTCAATCTATTCTAATTTTAAAGAGAATATCAATTACATTTGGAGGGCCATAAATTATTTGCATTATCTAGTATGGCTCACCCTCAACCTAATTAATGGGCTTGATCAGTTAGAACTAAATGTGATTGGAGGTTCTATTGAAGCTAGCTAGGGTGGCTTATAAAGGGAAATTAATGCATTGTATAAGAAAAACTTGAGTTACCACAAAGGTTTGGAGGCCCAAGCAAAGAAAAGATCCGTCTCAAAAGAGACCCTCAGAACGGGGCCTCAAAATGGGCCCAAACGCGGAGCCTTGCGGACCTAGCATCGAATCCTCACCACAACACTTTGAGACAGTCAAAGAATTCTAAATAAGCCACGCACTAGACTAAAGCCTATGCGACCAAACTAAAGAATCGTTCTTAACTCACCATTAGCCAACTAAAAAACACTAAACAACAATTTGAGCAATTGTGAATTCATAAAAAAAAACTAACAGAGGCAATCGAATTTAACAGCTCCAACCCCACAACAACAGGACTGATCACCATACTCTACCCAGAGGTTACCCTATATACTGACTTCGATCATTCAACACTTATTTAAGCAAATTGCTACATGGAATTATAGAGCTTCATTACTGACTAAGTGAACATGCTGTTCCAATTTCATGCAGGAAATGGAAAATATATGGACCAAGTTTGTTTACACAGTGAGGATTTTTCAACTTATATAACATTAAAACAAAATTGGACCTCATGTCCATTTCCTTACAATAGTTCATTTACACAAGTAGGATCCAAACACTGTTATAATATTAACACCTAAATATTTCAACCAAATCACTTTGGGCTACTAGCCTTAACCAACATTCCAACATAACAGAACTTTGAATTTATATAAAATGAACAGTTCGAGCACACATAATCATTAAAATTGGCACAGATACACCAGGAATCAATACTTAAACTTCAATTTGAATCCAGATTTTCATATAGCTTATTCAGAACTCCATTCCACTACAGTTGAGGATATACCTGGAATTCAAAAAACAAAGAACAAAAAAGGAGGGATCAACAACAGAGCAATAGGGAATCAGCAGCAGAAACAAGACAGATTCAACAATTAAACCCAGGAAGTCAGCTCAAATCCAATGAAAGGTTAACCCTCAAACAGCTTGAATCAGAACTATCAGAAACCAAACATCAATTCATTTCTTGAGTATAAGAATAAGAACTTTTGTTTTTCAGAAAAAATCACTAAAGTTTCAATGGAACAGTAGAAATTTCTGGCTAGTTTTTTTTTGTATTTTCTGGAATTTTATCTCTTCAGCTATCTATTGTTTCCAAAAATTGAAGGAATCAAAAGAAACACTCCAACTCCACGAAACAGTAATTCTTTTGATATTTTTTAGCCATCTGAAGTTTTTCTAGATTTCTAGCTCTTTTTTCCTGCCTTGAAAGGCAAGAAAAGATGCCTTTATAGGCAAGGCAAGTAGGGCAGCCTTAATGAAATAGTTTCTGCACTCAGGCCCTTTGTGAATTTTGGTTTTTGCTACTTAGTCCCTGGCTAGTTTTTTCCTTTTTTTTGAACTACCCTTAATGTATTTACTAACTAACACAAACAGCCCCCACCCCAGCTTCTAGGAAACTTCCTAGTTCAGTTACCATGAGATTCCCTAGGCCAATTTCCTAGACTATCCCATCATGACCCTGAAAATTACCCCTCCAACCAAATACGGGTCAAGTTGACCCAGTAGATTGAACCAGCCCTGGGCTCCAAAGCCATTCGAATCATTTCCCACTTGGGCCTTGTGATTCCACAATTCGAATTCAATCTTGGCCAAACGACCATATCTTAATAGACTAATCAACATTTCTTAAAAGACCAAAAATAACTATTGAAATGAGGCTCAAACAAAGGAAAAAAATAAACGGACTAATTGACTAAACACATAGACTACCATGTCCCTAAACTAATCAATCAAACAGAAAAGGAAAGAAATGAAAGAAAAGTGAACACATCGTGAAGAAATGAGGGGAGGAGACAGAACAACACATGTAGCTGAGCTGAGTCAAAGAAAAAGAAGAGAGAAAGTCCGGAACAATACCTAAAACTGGACAAATGCAAACTTGAAAACTTCGACAGAATCTTCGATTTCTTGACCGGAATAGACCTTAATAGTGTGTTCTCAATGTGAAAACACACGAATAAAGTCTATTACAATCTTGAATCTTCAAGCCGGCCCGCTGATTTGATCATTGGGATTTAGGGTTAAATTTCGATCTGAAATTCGAGAAGTTCCAAGATGATTCGAAGGCGAGTGTTCAGGGATTTGGAATGAGGGGGACGTGGTGGTTCTGTGGTGTATTTTTGGAGCCGATTGGGTAAACTAGGGTTCTGGTCTAACTTTCGATTGAAGATTCGAGAGGCTAGGCTGAGATTCGAGAGTGGGGATTTGGAGATTTGGAATGAGGATAAGGAGAAGAGTCGATGGTGTAAAAATGGGGTTAATCCGAGCAACGCCGCCGGCGGAGGCGATTTCCGGCGGGCGGCTCACGGCGGTTCGAGGTGGCATTTAGTTGGGGTCTCTAAGGGTTTTAGGGATAATGAGAGTGGGTAGGAGGGTATGTTTGGACACTTTTATATCAAACCATCCCCACTTCCTAGTCGTCTGATCAAGCAGACCTCGACGGCTGAGATCATGCCCGAACTAAACAGGGTCGTTTGATTAAAGTGGAAGCTTGGACCGGGTCCGGGTGGTCTTGGGCCTCAATTTGGACGGGTTTCATGGGTGTTTAACTCTTGGACCTGGGACAAACTCAATTGTAACAGCCCAAAAATCGGATTTTTCTTTTAATTCAATTCTTTTTCTTTTTCAATTTCAAATCCTTTCTTTCAAATTAAAAAATGAAATCCTACATTAATTTTTAAACTAAATTAACCTACCCAATTAGGTTAATCACTCATCATAGTATTCACAATAATTAATTAAATCCTAAATTTAAAGAAAAACTATAAAAGTCAAAATTAAAGAGTAAAAATGCAAAAATGAAGTATTTTTTGTGATTTTCATATTTTATAAAACAAACTAATTTTCTAATTAATCTAAAAATGTAAAATTAAATCCTAAATGCAATGCGTGATATTTTGTATTTTTCATTAATTAAACAAAATAAAAATGCGCAGACAAATGCAAACAATTATCAGAAAATGCCACAAAATCCACAAAAATTGCAAATAATGAAAAGAAATTATTTTGTTTTGAATTTATGGGAGTAATTCATATAGGGCAAAAATCACGTGCTCACAGGTGTCACCCTCTCGCGTAAGAAATTCAGTTATCCCTAGTATAGAAGGGTTACTGTAAGGCGAGTAAGAGTTAGTGAAGATGTGAAAAGATGCCAAAGATGAAGAGGTAACTATGGACTAGTAAAGGAAGAATGCAGTAAAAAGGTAAAAGGGGTGAGATTGCATTTATTTAGACCCTACAAATATGTTATGACTCCAGAACATTATACAAGCTCGATAGTTGGGAAATGCAGTAAGGGTTTCCTCCCAGGATGTTATTGATAAATAAGTGTGAATGAACACTTGAGACATAAGGATCCAGTGCGACAGGTAAGTTAAGACAAAGGAAACAACCCAAGAAAGATTACACGGAATATAGATTTGAGAACAGACCAACGAGTAGTTAGTAGTTGATTCAGAAAGAGCCTAGTTATGACTAGACAAGAGGATACATAAATCAGCAGATCATGCAAGATAAACCTAGTAAACCCCAGCATAGTGAATTCAGTCTCGTAGATATGACATCGTAATCCTTAAAATATATTCAGATAAAAGTTGAGGTAGTTATAGTTGCCATAAAAGTGTTACGGAAATAAAAGAGAGTGCCAAGGGGGCGACAAAAAAATTGAGTTCATAAGTAACCCTACGATAACAAGGGCACGGAGGTATGTTACTAAGGATATTTATAGGTGAGTAAGAACATCTAAAATTCTATCGGGTATATGATGTGATAAACTCAAAGCTTTACAAGATTCAGAGAGTCTTCCCTACGTGCTACAACAAAAGACTAGCTGAAAAAATCAGGAAGAAGGCCTCAACCTAAGCATAGTGACCTAAATAAATAATGGTGTTGTAACAACAATCTCACTACAACATCGTATGCACTCTACAAAAAAGTGGCACCTATCGTGACTAAGGAACGAAAGTAAAATCCAAAGCAATATTCGAGATCATATGAGTTGCATAAAATTCAAATATGTAGGCACTAAGATAAGTCAAGTATTCATGCAACAAGTGGCAGAACGACCAGGAAAAGTAATTGTTTACTTTTAACGAAAGATAAGAAGACACAAAAGGAATTATCTGATCAATGACCCATAGTTAATTACATTATAAACGCCCTTAAGATTTTGAAGTGTTATCCACGTAGCATATATGTTGACAATGATACAACTATAAGAGACTTTAGTATAAGTTAAAAGAAAGAATTGATTCCACTTCACAGACAAAAGCTTGAATTGTAAAGTAATTACTAATACCCTGAGCCACAGATCGGAAGATAGCTTAAAACTACTTAAAGGCTGAGAAAGAAGAGGAAACTAACGAGTTACATCAGCTAAGTAAATCAGGAGTCTGATTATTAGATCCAGATAATTATAGAACGTGATTCAAGACATTTGTAAAATCACTCTTAATATCAGAGGTACAAGAGATATAGTACAGTGGCCATATTGTATAATGGCTCTATGATAAAACCAGTTAGAATAGTACCAACCTCATAAGAAGTTAGTATGAAGCTCCCGCCGGATTGTGTATACACCAGATGTGCAAGTATTATAGTAGTGCTTCAAGGTGTGGATGTGAATTCCATCTATGTGGAAGGGAGGTTATGAAAGAGATGAGAGGTACAATGTGAGATTTAATGGTAAGTAAGGTGAAGACAAATAAAGTACGAGATACTCAAGTACAGAAGGCTATGCATAGTCCAGATTTCAGATAGAGGGCTGAAAGCATCGAAATTCTATATCAAGAAATGATAGTGGTGTCATTAGTGGCGTATCTTCTAGCCTATGGTTTTCAGGTACAGAGTGGTCTAGTTAAGAGAGTAAAGAGAAGTAAGAAATGATGTGATGTCTCTCTTGAGGATCTAGAATAACATAAGGAAATCTATGGTGATATCAAGTTAAAGGAAGGTTGCGAGTAGTATAAATAGATATGTGTAGCTCGCAAGCTAAATTATGGTAGAACGATAAGATTTTAGGTAAATAGGAGTAAGCATAAGAAAAGGTGAGTGAGAAGGTGAGAAGAATAAGTCTAGAGGGTTAAACCCATCACAACGAGAGAGCTGATGGTTTTTGTAAGTTATAAAAAGTTCAGTATGTCCTGAATGAACTCAGAGGAGTTTAAGACTAGGAGCATTTAGAAGAGATGAATGCTGCCCTAGTATTAGAATAAGCGTGTAATTGTGATAGATAAGAGGGGTTTAGGCCTGTGATTGGGTAATGATTCAATGAAAAGGGATTTTATGAATTTTACGGGATTAGAATAACCTCCCATAGGACGAACCACATTAGGATGCCATGAAATATGATTATTGAAATATTGTATCGCCTCTGGGTGGATTAGGAAAATCATTTCAGATATTCCCCGATGAGGCGTGAACCTTAATGACAGTGTATTACGTAAGAGGTTTCAAGTTATCAGTGATAGATTATGATCAACATTAAGGTGAATCAATAAGGATGGATAAAAGTTCCAAAGTATGAGATGAGATTAGGCTGTCATTCTTAAGATGAACAACAATGAGGAACAACTAAAGGACCTAGATTTATACATATAGGATAAGCATCGAGAGAGTAACCTGGAGTTGGGTAGCAGACCTCGGTAATAATAGATCGAAGTAAGTGTTATGGCAAAGTATAACATACCTAGATGTAATAAAACAATAAGCATATATAACCGAGTCTATGAAACAAAATATAGCAATAGTCGTAAGTTCGACAAAGTACCGAGCGAACAACTTTAGTACATGTATAGATGCCCCGGGGGATAGCTTGTCATAGTTCTATATATGTTCCCAAGGTGAGGCCTAGAGATTGGCTAAAGGATGGAGGAAAAGGACAGAAAAGTTGCATAGGTGCACAAACAAGGACAAAGTCGTAGAGGCTACATGATAGAAGGTAGCAACATTTACGATATTGGAATAATTCCGACCACAGGTCGTGGTATGAGAAAGAGGCCTAAAGAGGGGAATACCCTGGCCTTTCGATTTATTCACAAAACAGTTGCCTAGATGTCAAAGACAATATTAAAGTATTCATAAGAACTATAAGTTATGAGACTAATAAGTGCATCAGTCAACATTTAAGGACGAATGTTCCAAAAAGGGGAATGATGTAGCACCCCATGTTTTTGTACGAAAAGGTACGTCATAAGTTAAATAATGTAAGCTCAGAAATGAAATCGTCTTTGAAAGTACATAAAGTAAGTTAATCATGTTAGCTTGGATGCTCCAAATCTTTATGATCATGAATAACAAGTGTCACACCTCCTTTTTACGGCACCGCGAGGGGCGCAAAGGGAGTTTTTCCAATTAAAGGACAATCGAAACGGGATTTGTTTATTTATTTCAGAGTCACCACTTGGGAGATTTAGGGTGTCCCAAGTCACCATTTTAATCCCGAATCGAGGAAAAGAATGACTCTGTATTACAGTCCGCGAACCAGAAATCCGGATAAGGGATTCTGTTAACCCGGGAGAAAGTGTTAGGCATTCCCGAGTTCCGTGGTTCTAGCACGGTCGCTCAACTGTTATATTCGGCTTGATTATCTGATATAATACATATTATAGACTTATGTGCAAACTTTATCCTTTAGCCGCTTTTATTATTTTTATTTATTATTATTATTTTACAGAGAATTGCAACATTGTGAAAACGTATTTCAAACCACGTCACAATCAATGCACCCGTAGTTATTGGCACATTTCAGCTCTGTTGAGATTTGGATTTGGGTCACATAAATGTGCACCCGAGTTTTAAGAAAATTGAATTATTAAAAGGCGCGCCTAAAGCGACTAGCATATCATTTACTTTGGGTAGGGCCGTGAAATTTTGCTAAACGGTCCATCCCGAAGTCTAAGCAATTTTAAAGCAAATATTTACCGAGGGCCCCGCAATTTTGTATTTTTATTCGGCGAGGCTCATCTCATTCTTATTTTTAAAAGGAATTTGCAACGTCATGGACATGCATCTCGGACCACGTCACAATCAATGTACCCGTGATTAGAGACACATTTCGACTCCGTTGAGATTTGGATTTGGGTCACATAAATGTGCACCCGAGTTTAAGAATGTAATTTAATTAAATCGCGTCTAAAGAGTCTAACGCATTATTATCTTTGGGGAAGGTAGTGAAATTCACTAAACAGTCCATCCCAAATTCTAAGTATTTATTATGACCAATTATTGAGGGCCCCGCAATTTGCATTTTTATTTGGCGAGGCTCGTCTCATTATTTTTTTTAAAAAAGGATAATCTTAGAACGACTACATTTTTTATTTTTCGTTTTTCTCTAAAATAAATGAAGAAAAGATCCTACTTTATTTACATACTTCGAGTTATTATAGTTAAGTTTCGAAAGTGAGTCGTTTAAAGAGTTTACATGGGCAAGCGCATAGAATATTCTACATACAGACAGTAAAAGAAAGAAAAGACTACATTAAACTACAACTTCAAATCTTTCACATTTTTGCATTCATGCTTCGAGTGGCTTACAAGATGAACCAGTGTATCAGTTTGTATACCTGGTATTTGGAAAGCAAGGAAAGAAGATGAAGATCAGTAGAAGCAGCAGTAGTGTAAATACACAACAACAACAGCAACCCCAGCAGCAATTCGACCCAGGTTCAAGGCCCAGAAAACTTTGAAGAAAACCGAACAACTCAATAGAACAAAACCAAAAGTATGTAAACAAACTAAACAACAACAACTCACGCGTGTATTAAACCCGAAACTTCTCACTTTGTTTTTGTTATCTTTTTAAACTCTACCACACTCTCTTCGGATTTTCAGAATATATTCCTCTCTCCCAAAATTCTCCCAAAAACCCTCTTTCTAAAAATTTTCCTCCTAAAATCTCTTAAAATTCCTCCCAAAATCTCTCCCAAAATTCCCTACTTCTAAAAATTCTTCTCCCCCTCCTTTTTAAGTGTCAAATGAGTCTCTTATATACCAAAGCAAGACACAAATCTTCCACTATGTGCACTCTTTAACTTTTATAATTACTCACACTTTTACTTTAGTAAAAGTAGTAAATGTGCCCCCCCCCCCCCCCGTGTTCCCTCTTTTTGAAAAGCAGTCAAAGTGGGCCCCCATGTTCCCTCTTTTTGAAAAGAAGACATCATTACCCACCTTTTTCTTTTTGCTTTTATCATTATGTCTGGTCCCCACCATAATTAATTAATCTGTAATTAGTTAATTCCCGTTTTACCCCTAAAACTACTGTTAGGCCCCGATTCAAAAATCTATTAACTTTAAAATTATCTAAGAACCTAAAATTAAATTACCAGCTATAACCAATCCTTAATCCGGTTCAATCAACACATTCAAACTTAGACTATAAACAATAAATCAACAATCGGAATTATTTTGACTGAACGATATTTTTAACAACACATATATTTCACATTAAATCACCGGATTAAGAACGAACTTCAACCAAAAGATGAGCACGAATTTAATCTAAGCTACTCAACAAAGACGGATGATTCAAGCGATTAAACTAACATATTTCTATATTCCTAACTTAATTCTTTTAAACGAATAAAATAAACCGAAGAAGAAATAATTTATTGAATTTCAACTTGAATTTAACCACATTAAAATTAAACTAACAATTTCATTTACAAACTAAACTAAAATTAAACTAATAATTTCTTTTTCATTAAACTTAAACTAACAACCAATTTGAATCTAACAATATTAAAATTAAACTAACAATTTCTTTTACAAATTAAGCTAAAATTAAGCTAACAAATTCTTTTACATACTAACAATTTCAACTTGAATTTAACAACATTAGAATTAAACTAACAATTTTCTTTTTGAATCTAACAACATTAAAATTAAACTAACAATTTCTTTTACAAAAAATAAATAAAAGCACATGAAATAAACTGAAAAACTAATAAATCAAAGTTCCATTTAAATCTGAAAATTAAATCAACAAAACATATGATCAAACTAGAAAATTAATTCAACGATAGACACGAACAAAACAAGAATTGAACATTTATCGATTTTAGATCCGAGAATATCAAAACAAAACTACGGGCAACATGAAACTCAAATCTACTAACCGGATCGAAGCGACGACGAACTCGAACGGAAAGTAGTTTGGTTGTTTGGAAGAGGACGAAGAAGAAAGCATGGCAGTAGCACGAGACAATGGAGAAACGCAGCAGCGTCGGAGAAGAAGAAGCAACAAACAGGTGACGATCTGAAGAAGAAGACAGTAGCAACGACGAGCGGAGAAGGCCAGCGATGACGTGAAACATGGAGGAGAAATAGTAGCACTGGGCAGCAGCCATGGCTGGAACAACTCGACGGATGACGAAGGAGAAGCAGCAGTAGCGACGAGCGAAGAAGAAGAAACAACGGGCAACAATACGACGGGATCTTGTGCTCGTTTGAAGAGCTTGGAGACGCAGCCATGGCGGACAGCAGTGATGGGATCTTTTGATCATTTTGAAGAGCAGTAGACGCAGCCATGGCGGGCAGCATGTGTCGAGGAAGAAGAAACAACGAGCGACATGAACTTGAAGAAGAAGAAACCATCGCGATCTTGAAGAAGAAGAAACACGGGTAGCGGGTGTGTGTGTGTTATGTCGTCGTGGTTGTGTGTGTGTGTGTTGTCGACGTGGTTGTGTGTGTGGCGTGGGGATGAAGGGAACGGGAGAAGGGCAGCCATGGGAGGGGCTTTGAGCTCTTTGGAGAAGAAGAGAGAAAGAGAGGAAGAAGAAGAGGGGGGTGCGGGTAGTCTTAGGTTTTTTGGTTTTTTTTTTTTTTTTTTATGAAAAATGAAAGAAAAGGGGGTTTGGGGTCTTTTGGTATGGATTGGGTCGACCCAGTTCGAAATGGACTGGGTCGTTTGGGAAGATTGGGCCATTTTTTGGGCATGTGGCTTGAAATCGAAGAAGAAGCCCAATTCCGACTTTCTTTATATTTTCGCTCTCTTTTCTTCGTTTATATCTCTAAAACTAAATTATAAAAATACTTAAATTATTATTAAGAACTAAATTAAGTTATAAAAGCGCAAATTAACTCCCAATAACAATTAACGCACAATTAAGTAATAATTAAGCATAAAATTGTATATTTGGACATTAAATGCTAAAAATGCAAAAGATGCCTATTTTTGTAATTTTTAATTTTTGTAAAACAAACTTAATTACTAACAATTGTAGGATTAAATTCTAAATGCAAATGCGATATATTTTTGTATTTTTTATTAATTTAACCAATAAACACGCACAGACAGAAATACAAATAATTATCAAAAATGCCACAAAAATTTTAAAATTGCACACAAAGGAAAATTGTTTTATTTTGGATTTTTTGGGAGTAATTCTCTCATAGGGCAAAAATCACGTGCTTACAGCTGTCCCTCTTTGCCCGAAGACACGAAGGGTTTTCGTGCAAAGATAAAACGAGCGATTTTTGCCCATCCGAGTACTCCGTGTGAAGCATTTTTTTTTTTTGAAAAATGATTTGACCGAACCTTTGCTTCAAAGGTTTCCTACGTATCCTGGGCTAAACAGGAATCAGGTCAATGTAGTTCGGGAAGTTTTGGTAGCTGGGACTACCGTTGGACTGCAATGTTACTGTTGTTTCATGGTATTACCACTGCTTACCGATCTCCTTGTTACACCGTGCTTAAAAGAAAACAAGAAGCTAGGCTAGACTGCAATTTGTTTTTGTTGCCTTGCTTTCTTGTCTGCTTGTATTTTTTCCGGTGATTTTCTTCTTTTTGACACATGCACTTGAGTTTGTGTTGGGACCTCTTGTTGTAACCTTCTGCTTCCCGGTGCCGGGGAATTTTATTGTTTCCTGCTGGGGATTCCTATTGTAACCCTCTGTTTTATTGTCCTCTGACTTGATCTTTGAAATGTATGCCTCTATTTTATGGGCGGGCTCCCAACTTCGATACTTGAAAATTAAAGACTGAAATGTATGCCTCTGTTATCTGGGCGGGCTCCCAACTTCAATGCTTGAAATGAAAAGACTGAAATGTATGCCTCTGTTATCTGGGTGGGCTCCCAACTTCAATGCTTGAAATGTAAAGACTGAAATGTATGCCTCTGTTCTCAAGGCGGACTCCTAATCGCTAACTTTGAAATGGAATGTCTCTATTCTCTAGGCGGACTCCTGACTTTTAAAATTTAAACTGTATGTCTCTGTTCTTCAGGCGGACTCCTGACATCAAACTTGAAAAGTATGTCTCTGTTCTCCAGGCGGACTCCTGATTGCTAAATTTAAAATTGAATGTCTCTATTCTCCAGGCGGACTCCTGATTTTTGAAATTTAAACTGTATGTCTCCATTCTTCAGGCGGACTCCTGACGTCAAACTTGAAAAGTATGTCTCTGTTCTCCAGGCGGACTCCTGATAACTGTGTTGTCTTCCCTCGAAACTGCTGGGGATTATTTTGATGGGGATGACTTTTCCCCTTTCTTCTTTACCCACTCTGGGTTGCTCGAAACTCTGTCGAGGATGCTTCTACATCTCGATGATCCGTTGGGGATAACACTGCTGAGGATAACTCTGCTGAGTAAATATGTTATCTTACTCCTTCCAAAATTACTTCCTTTTAAGTAGGATGTTTCATTCCTCTGCAAACTGCTTCCTTTTTTTTCTTTTTCTTTTTTATTCTTTTTTTTTTTGCATAGCTTCTTCCATCGAAGACTACCTCCCTTAAGACTCGTTTTGCCTTTCCCCGAAAGGAACCGCTGAGGATACCGATTTTCACCAAACTTGTGTTGGAATCCTCGAAACTGCTAGGGATAACACTGTTGGGGAATTGTTTACTTACCTGTTGGGGGATAAAATGTTATCAGCTGTGGATAACGTTGTCGAGGATAACACTGCTGGGGGATTCTGATTCTTTCAGAACTAGTGCTTCACTCTTCGAAAGGCTGTTGGAAATGATACTGGCCTTTTGCTTTTCTGAGCACAAGTGTCATCCCTTTGTTCTGTCTGCTGGGGAACAACTTCCTCCATTGAAACTTATTATATTGGGGCAACGCTGGTTCAAAGACCACTTCCCTTGAGACTGGTGTTATCTTTATTCTTATTCGAATGAGTACCTGATTTTCATAAAATTTTCCAAATGAAAGGAAAATTTTCTGCCCCAGTTTGACAATCTCCCTTATGGCATGCATTTCTGTCATCAATGCCATTTCCTTTACCTGTTTCAAATTAAACAAAATTTGTTAGTTTAAAACACGGTGGTTGGTTGTGATACTCCTACTGGGGATGACTTTCCCTTTCTCCTTCCTTGCTCTGCGTTCCACAACTTGTTGGGGATGATATTATTTGCTGGGAATGATCCCTTTCTGTTGGGGATATCCCTCTTCTTTTGTGGCACAGCTCGGAAACTGGCATTTCCCTGACCTTTTAGTCTCGCATGAATTTCCCAAATCATGCTCATTGCTCTCCCTGATTTGTCCACGGGCCTTGGCCTTGAGGTTTAATAACCTTTGATTTCGGCAAGGATATCCCTCTTGACACTCGTCGATCCTTTTGTCAATTCCTTTTTGCTGGGGATATCTTTCTTGACACTGGCATCGCGTTTGTTCCTTGCTGACTATACCACTTGGATGTACTAGTCAGATCTCGTCTTGCATAATTGAAAAGCTGATGGCCTACTTTGAAGTCATTTCCCACTTGTTCTGACCAGACAGACTCTACTGGGGAATTTTTCTATGAAAGGAAAAGATAAAAGGGAACAGAATAAAAGACAAAGGAAAAAGATGACTCTTTAACAAAAGATACTATAAATAAAAACCTATCAAACGCAGACACCGACTCTAATGGTCATGACATGCACATGTGGCCTATCCTCCGCCGTCAATCGTCTTTCAAGACCTTCAATTGGCAATTCCCCATCTGATTCTCAATCTTATTCGACTTGTAGTGCCCAAAAGGTTTTCACCATCAAGTCTCTCTCATTTTGGTTTTTCTCTCAGCTTTCATCGCCTTATGGTGTCCGTGAAGATTTTCACCGATAAGACTCTCTCATTTGTATCACTTTCCAGCTGGGGATTTGGAGTGTTGCCGGTATGACTCTCTCTGCTGGAGATTAGAGTTCTTTCTGCTGTGGAACAGAATGTTATGTTCGCCGGTAAGACTCTCATTTGTCTGACTTGACATCTTTTGCAGACTGGTCAGAAGGTCTTTCTTTGGACCGTAATGTGGGTTTTTGGACAGGCTAGAAAGAAAGGGTATTAAAGGCTCAAAAACAAAATAAATTTGGGGTTTAAAATTACAACCTTCGGAACCAATTTTGTTTACAACAAGCGCAACCCTTGCCCCAGTTTTTTTTTTTTGCTTGGGGATTATTTATTATTTATTTTTATTTTTATTTTTATTACACCATGCACACTGTGACCATTGTGGCCATTATGCACCCTATGACCAAGCCGTGAAGCGCCTACGTATCCTCTTCGAGGAATCAGGTCAAACGTAGTTCCCAATTCCTCTTTTTCATTTGACTCTCCTTTTTTTTCTGTTATCATTTTTCTTTTCTTTTCTTTCCCTCTTTTTTTCGTTTTGTTCTTTTCTTTCTCTCTTTTTTTTCTTTTTATCTTCCATGTTTTGTGTTTCTAACCTGTTGTTACCGATTCCGAATGAGGGGTATGAAAGAAAATAAATAAGGCTCAAAAGGGGTAACGAAGGATAAAGTGTTTGGATAGCAGAACAAAATGTCTTCGTCATTCCAGTCTTTAAGACATGCCAAGTGCAAACAACATAATTAAACAATAGATTTATAGTCTCTTCCGATGGTGCTGGACTTGACAATTATGTTAAACATTTGCTTTTCCCTTTGTCATTTCTAAAGCACCGTTGGGAGACACTCTCATTATCATGAATGACCCTCATGCCAATTTGGCAAATCTTGCTTTCAACGGTTTTATTTGTGTTTTCCTTGCCCTAGTTCCACATGACTCGGGATCCAAATAATCTTAAACCGTTCTTATTTCCTTTAAATGCTTTGATCACCTTCCCAGGGTTTTATGATTAACTTTTAAGATTAGGCCCAAACTGGGTGCGCATGTCATGTCCCTAGAATCGGCATTGAACAAAAATGATAAAAGGACTAAACAAAAAGATGACTGGAAATAACAAAAGACCGGCTTTGTATTAGACTACCGGCGAAATGGTTTAAATAATAAAACAAACAATACAACCAGAATAAAATCCTAACACAAACTGGACAAAATTCAAACAAACTGCTATGACAAAAATGGAAAGATAAGAAGGTTTGACATAAGACAAAATCCAAATTACAACCTTAATAATCCGGACAACAGAAATGACAACAAAATAAGCCACCAAATGCTTCTTTCTTGTTAACCAAGGAACGGAGCGTCCTCCCACTTTAGCGAAACTGGCATCTCAGCCACTGAGCTTTGCATCAGTATTGCCAGACCATTGCCAACTTTAATATCATCACCCTTAGTCAACAAGTTCCCAATAGGACTTGAATGCTTCTGTCATCACGCCTGATCCCCGCAAAGTGTGCTTTTGGATCTTGTATTTCCGGCTTACCACAAACCAACCACCTTCTTTCTTTGTGATTCAAAACAAAACAGGTTAGAATGGACTCAGTCGGTCCTCATTATTGACAACATCTTTTTCTTTTTCTTTTTTTTCGATTTTTTTTCATTTTTCCCTTTTCATTTCTTTTTTTTTCTTTTTCTTTTTCATTCTTTTTTTTTTTTGCTTTTTTTTGTTGTGGTCGAATCTTATGGAGATTGCCTACGTATCATGACCCCGCATGAATCAGACCTTGCGTAGTTCGGACCCAATAAAAGATAAACAATACTAAACATTTTTTTTCATATTATAACAAACTGGGTTTCAAAGGTTTGAAGATGACCTACAAACTAGAAAATCAAACAACCCACATATCTTAATTAGAAGATTTACAAACTCCAAAAACAAATGGCCAGCTTCCTTTCTCCGTTTGACAAATGCAACCGAACAGTTATTTTTGCAAACGTGGCCCCTTCCAAATTCCACATGAATTTTGAGGCCGGGGAGGATTATTTTATGAAATTTTACAAAATTGTCCGTTCTTTTAAGAAAATAACCTTTCGACTACTGAAAGGTACTCTAAGGCTATTTCGGCAAGAACGGTTTAAGACGCGGCCGAAGCTGGCTCAACTTATTTTGACTAAAAATTCAAACGGTATTCTCCTGACCGATGACTCTTTGTTTTTTTTTCTTTTCAAATTACAATAAAAACCAGGTAAGGCAAACACAGCCCTTTAGCGCCTCGGGGACGAAAATTTTTAAGGCTGTGTGGGTCAATTGGACCAAAAATTCTATAAAAATGACCCAAGGTGGCTGTTTATACAAAGTCAGCCTTCCGGCGTCCCTTTCGGGAACATTCGGCTATATTTGACAAAAACAACATCACCCGACTTGTTTATGACTCTTTTTATCATTTTTCAAAAATAGAAAACTCAATATTGCAAACACAGCCTTTCAACGCCTCGGGGACGAAGATTTTTAAGGCTGTGTGGGTCAACCGGACCAAATCCTAAACATGACCCAAAACGTGGCTATTTATGCAAAGTCAGCCTTCCGGCGTCCCTTTCGGGAACATTCGGCTATGTTTTGACAAAAACAACATCACCCGATTTGTTTATGACTCTTTTTATCATTTTTCAAAAATAGAAAACTCAATATTGCAAACACGGCCTTTCAACGCCTCGGGGACGAAGATTTTTAAGGCTGTGTGGGTCAACTCGACCAAATCCTAAACATGACCCAAAAGGTGGCTATTTATGCAAAGTCAGCCTTCCGGCGTCCCTTTCGGGAACATTCGGCTATGTTTTGACAAAACAGCGTCACCCGACTTCTTCATGACAAAATTAAAATTTTGACATGTTTTTTTATTTATTTATTTGTTTTTGGCTATTTTAGAAAAATGTGGGGTTGGACCCGATGAGGGTTGCCTACGTATCTCACATCCGGTGAGAATAAAACTCGCGTAGTTCGGGCAAGTAAACTAACTGATTTTGAAAACAAACATATTTTCCCTTTTTTTTTTGAAAACAAAGCAAACTAAAATAAAGGACTTTTTCCTACACACTTCCTGCTTTTTTTTTTGGGTAAACGAATAATTTTAAAAGTAAAATATATTTCGGCAGAGTTCCAACAATACTTGGACACTGGGTTTTTCTAAAATAATCATTTAACTCCCTAACTGTTATTTCTCTCTTTTTCTCTTTTTTTTTTCAATTTTCCAACGTTCCCGAGATTCAAAAACCGGTCAACATGAGGGTTCAGAATAAATGCACAGCACAAATAGGATGCAACATGATGGTCTTTTCATTTCAGGTTGCTAGTCCTAGACGGACCCAACCCCTGTGTTGAGTCCCCTAAGTCAAATGCAATATGATGCAAATAATCGTTCCTACTAGGGATCCGTCATGAAGTCATGTTATTCTATGTTCAAAACCTGAGTCGGTGTTCTAGACTGTGTACCCGAGCGAACAACTCAAGTCGAGGAGGGGGCAACTTACCGGGAACCAAAAGGCCATCCGGCTTCGTAACTTATCCGAGCCTCTTTTTTATTTCAGGGTATGACACTAACAGAATAGGGAGTCTCAACCAGTAAGCACATCCCCGGAGGTGAAGAGAGAAGGGTTCGGCACAGTTTATATATGCAGTCAAATAATATCAAAGCGGTAAAAGCAGCATCTAGCACATTAGGCTCAAACATGTAAAAACCAGATAAAGCCAAATATAACAATTTATCTAAGCTCGAATTTCTAACCCTGAACCAGTGGTTCTGGGTTTTTAATCCCCAGCAGAGTTGCCAGAGCTGTCACACATCCTTTTTTCGGCACCGCGAGGGGCGCAGAGGGAGTTTTTCCAATTAAAGGACAATCGAAACGGGATTTGTTTATTTATTTCAGAGTCGCCACTTGGGAGATTTAGGGTGTCCCAAGTCACCATTTTAATCCCGAATCGAGGAAAAGAATGACTCTGTATTACAGTCCGCGAACCAGAAATCCGGATAAGGGATTCTGTTAACCCGGGAGAAGGTGTTAGGCATTCCCGAGTTCCGTGGTTCTAGCACGGTCGCTCAACTGTTATATTCGGCTTGATTATCTGATATAATACATATTATAGACTTATGTGCAAATTTTATCCTTTAGCCGCTTTTATTATTTTTATTTATTGTTATTATTTTACAGAGAATTGCAACATTGTGAAAACGTATTTCAAACCACGTCACAATCAATGCACCCGTAGTTATTGGCACATTTCAACTCTGTTGAGATTTGGATTTGGGTCACATAAATGTGCACCCGAGTTTTAAGAAAATTGAATTATTAAAAGGCGCGCCTAAAGCGACTAGCGTATCATTTACTTTGGGTAGGGCCGTGAAATTTTGCTAAACGGTCCATCCCGAAGTCTAAGCAATTTTAAAGCAAATATTTACCGAGGGCCCCGCAATTTTGTATTTTTATTCGGCGAGGCTCATCTCATTCTTATTTTTAAAAGGAATTTGCAACGTCATGGACATGCATCTCGGACCACGTCACAATCAATGTACCAGTGATTAGAGACACATTTCGACTCCGTTGAGATTTGGATTTGGGTCACATAAATGTGCACCCGAGTTTAAGAATGTAATTTAATTAAATCGCGTCTAAAGAGTCTAACGCATTATTATCTTTGGGGAAGGTAGTGAAATTCACTAAACAGTCCATCCCAAATTCTAAGTATTTATTATGACCAATTATTGAGGGCCCCGCAATTTGCATTTTTATTTGGCGAGGCTCGTCTCATTATTTTTAAAAAAAAGGATAATCTTAGAACGACTACATTTTTTATTTTTTCGTTTTTCTCTAAAATAAATGAAGAAAAGATCCTACTTTATTTACATACTTCGAGTTATTATAGTTAAGTTTCGAAAGTGAGTCGTTTAAAGAGTTTACATGGGAAGCGCATAGAATATTCTACATAGAGGCAGTAAAGAAAGAAAAGACTACATTAAAATACAACTTCAAATCTTTCACATTTTTGCATTCATGCTTCGAATGGCTTACAAGATGAACCAGTGTATCAGTTTGTGTACCTGGTATTTGGAAAGCAAGGAAAGAAGATGAAGATCAGTAGAAGCAGCAGTAGTGTAAATACACAACAACAACAGCAACCCCAGCAGCAATTCGACCCAGGTTCAAGTCCCAGAAAACTTTGAAGAAAACCGAACAACTCAATAGAACAAAACCAAAAGTATGTAAACAAACTAAACAACAACAACCCACGCGTGTATTAAACCCGAAACTTCTCACTTTGTTTTTGTTCTCTTTTTAAACTCTACCACACTCTCTTCGGATTTTCAGAATGTATTCCTCTCTCCCAAAATTTTCCCAAAAACCCTCTTTCTAAAAATTCTCCTCCTAAAATCTCTTAAAATTCCTCCCAAAATCTCTCCCAAAATTCCCCTACTTCTAAAAATTCTTCTCCCCCTCCTTTTTAAGTGTCAAATGAGTCTCCTATATACCAAAGCAAGACTCAAATCTTCCACTATGTACACTCTTTAACTTTTATAATTACCCACACTTTTACTTTAGTAAAAGTAGTAAATGTGGGCCCCCCATGTTCCCTCTTTTTGAAAAGCAGTCAAAGTGGGCCCCCATGTTCCCTCTTTTTGAAAAGAAGACATCATTACCCACCTTTTCCTTTTTGCTTTTATCATTATGTCTGGTCCCCACCATAATTAATTAATCTGTAATTGGTTAATTCCCGTTTTACCCCTAAAACTACTGTTAGGCCCCGATTCAAAAATCTATTAACTTCAAAATTATCTAAGAACCTAAAATTAAATTACCAGTTATAACCAATCCTTAATCCGGTTCAATCAACAAATTCAAACTTAGACTATGAACAACAAATCAACAATCGGAATTATTTTGACTGAACGATATTTTTAACAACGCATATATTTCACATTAAATCACCGGATTAAGAACGAACTTCAACCAAAAGATGAACACGAATTTAATCTAAGCTACTCAACAAAGACGGATGATTCAAGCGATTAAACTAACATATTTCTATATTCCTAACTTAATTCTTTTAAACGAATAAAATAAACCGAAGAAGAAATAATTGATTGAATTTCAACTTGAATTTAACCACATTAAAATTAAACTAACAATTTCTTTTACAAACTAAACTAAAATTAAACTAACAATTTCTTTTACATTAAACTTAAACTAACAACCAATTTGAATCTAACAATATTAAAATTAAACTAACAATTTCTTTTACAAATTAAGCTAAAATTAAGCTAACAAATTCTTTTACATACTAACAATTTCAACTTGAATTTAACAACATTAGAATTAAACTAACAATTTTCTTTTTGAATCTAACAACATTAAAATTATACTAACAATTTCTTTTACAAAAAAAATTAAAAGCACATGAAATAAACTGAAAAACTAATAAATCAAAGTTCCATTTAAATCTGAAAATTAAATCAACAAAACATATGATCAAACTAGAAAATTAAATCAACGATAGAGACGAACAAAATAAGAATCGAACATTTATCGATTTTAGATCCGAGAATATCAAAACAAAACTACGGGCAACATGAAACTCAAATCTACTAACCGGATCGAAGCGACGACGAACTCGAACGGAAAGTAGTTTGGTTGTTTGGAAGAGGACGAAGAAGGAAGCATGGCAGCAGCGCGAGACAATGGAGAAACGCAGCAGCAGCGTCAGAGAGGAAGAAGCAACAAACAGGTGACGATCTGAAGAAGAAGACAGTAGCAACGACGAGCGGAGAAGGCCAGCGACGACCTAAAACATGGAGGAGAAACAGTAGCACTGGGCAGCAGCCATGGCTGGAACAACTCGATGGATGAAGAAGGAGAAGCAGCAGTAGCGACGAGCGAAGAAGAAGAAACAACGGGCAACAATACGACGTGATCTTGTGCTAATTTGAAGAGCTTGGAGACACAGCCATGGCGGACAGCAGTGATGGGATCTTTTGATCATTTTGAAGAGCAGTAGATGCAGCCATGGCGGGCAGCATGTGTCGAGGAAGAAGAAACAACGAGCGACATGAACTTGAAGAAGAAGAAACCATCGCGATCTTGAAGAAGAAGAAACACGGGTAGCGGGTGTGTGTGTGTTACGTCGCCGTGGTTGTGTGTGTGTGTGTTGTCGACGTGGTTGTGTGTGTGGCGTGGGGATGAAGGGAACGGGAGAGGGGCAGCCATGGGAGGGGCTTTGAGCTCTTTGGAGAAGAAGAGAGAAAGAGAGGAAGAAGAAGAGGGGGGTGCGGGTAGTCTTAGGTTTTTTGGTTTATTTTTTTTTTGCTTTGTTTTGTTTTGTTTTTTTTATGAAAAATGAAAGAAAAGGGGGTTTGGGGTCTTTTGGTATGGATTGGGTCGACCCAGTTCGAAATGGACTGGGTCGTTTGGAAAAATTGGGCCATTTTTTGGGCATGTGGCTTGAAATCGAAGAAGAAGCCCAATTCCGACTTTCTTTATATTTTCGCTCTCTTTTCTTCGTTTATATCTCTAAAACTAAATTATAAAAATACTTAAATTGTTATTAAGAACTAAATTAAGTTATAAAAGCGCAAATTAACTCCCAATAACAATTAACGCACAATTAAGTAATAATTAAGCATAAAATTGTATATTTGGACATTAAATGCTAAAAATGCAAAAGATGCCTATTTTTGTAATTTTTAATTTTTGTAAAACAAACTTAATTACTAACAATTGTAGAATTAAATCCTACATGCAAAATGCGACATATTTTTGTATTTTTTATTAATTTAACCAATAAACACGCACAGACAGAAATACAAATAATTATCAAAAATGCCACAAATATTTTAAAATTGCACACAAAGGAAAATTATTTTATTTTGGATTTTTTGGGAGTAATTCTCTCATAGGGCAAAAATCACGTGCTTACAACTGTAAGCACGTGATTTTTGCTTTACGAGCAATCGCTCCAAAAGAAAATAAAAATAGTAACAAATGGTTTCGCTGTACAATGTTTGAGTTTTCATGACATGTGTTGTTAGTCATTTGTGGATCTGTCCATTTTTGCATTTAATCATTGGCAAACAAAATACCAAACATGTATGTCAGGATGATTAAGCCATAATTCGATCAGTAAAAGAAAATTCAAAAATATATATATGTGTGCATCGTCCGTTCTAGGTTTTTAGCTAACTTACTTAAATATTTTTTGTGATAATTGTGTTAAAATGTTGCATTGTTGCTTAGTTTTAATTTCGTTATTTTATTATTTGTTATTTTTATTTTTGTTTTAAAAAAAAGTGAAATTAGAAAACAAAAAGTGAAAGAAATTGGTTTGGGCCAAAAAGAAATTAAACAAAAATAATAGGCCCAACCAGCACTCAGACCCAGTCCAAGTCCGGCTGCCCAGGCCTCTTCTGAAACGACGCCGTTTCAGGCAAATCAATCTGGGCCGTTCAAACTCTCGATCCAACGGCTCAGGACCTCTATCAGTAACCCGCTTCAAAACCCGACCCAGGAACCAATCCGATCCAACCCCTCACTTAAACCAAACGACCCCGTTTAACTACCAAACGACCCCGTCTCATTTCTCAGCATCAGATCCAAGCCGTTGAGATCATCTGATCTAACGGCTCAGATCCAATCAACCTCCCCATATATAAACTCAGCCCCTTTACCCCGCACCCCCTATCCGAACCCCCCTTCAGTCATCTCCTTCCCCGAACCCTGAAACCCCCAAACCCTAACGCCGCCCTAGTTTCCCTTCCACCAAAACCCGGCGGCATGAACGCCGGTGGCCACCTCCCGAACACCCTAAGACCCCCTCACTCTCCTGAACATGGATCTGTTACTCCCTAGCCTCGAATCACTTTCGTTCGTCTCGAATCTTCATTTGAAGATTTGAGTCGAACCCGGATCTATGCCAAACCACCCCATCTTCATACCAGACACCCCCCTGACCTTCCTCGTGACCAAACCAAGCTTGGTTTGGTCCGAATCTACCCACAACTCCTTAAAAATCAGATCTGGAAATCCAGACCTTAGGACACATGCACCTGGGGAACCCGGCCAGTCTTGACAAGGGTTTGAGGTCTAATAGACCTTAATCAAGGTGTTCTCATGTGAGAACACCCTGATTAAAGTTTGTTCGGCCTCAAGGGTTCGAAGTTGAATCAGAATTTGGGTCATTTTTGATTTCAAACCTTTTTGGTAAGTTTTTCTTTCTTTTGTTTTAGTTCTAATTAAGCTGTCAGCATGTTCTGTTGTGTTTGTTTGTTATGTTGTTATTTTTATTTCGGATTTCTTCCATCTCTGTTAAAGGCCTTTTATTTGGTCGATTGTCTTCTGTTTGTTCTGAATACACTCTGTGATAAACATGATCGTCAGTTAGATTAGTCGTCAAATGAAGTTAACTCATATAGGCCCCAGTAATTGAACAAAAATTGTCCGATGCCCCTTAGGTCCCTGAACGTATTGTTTATATGAGCGACTGATTATTACCTGCTATAATTAGTATAGTCGACTCGATAAATGTCGTCGATTAGTTTTCTATAACTAATGAATCGAATGAGCTAATAATGTCGCATGACTAATGAGCCTGTATTGTGATTTGAATGTTGGGCATTACCCATGAATGGTAGTTTGTAACTACATTGTAAACAATTAGAGGCCAGGTTGGGGCAGTTCTGAAATCGAATGTTCAAAGCCCAAAGTGCCCTGATGCTGCAATAGGCAGGGCAGTAATAATCCAGGGTTAACAAGGGCATTCTGGGGTGTTGAAAAAGACAGAAAAGATTAGTATAAATGGGCTGACAAGTAGGGTACTAATTTAGGATTAAACTAATACCAATGGGGAACAAGACACAAGGGTATGGGGCTTAAATTGAATAATAAAAGGATGCCCATAACTCCTGATTAAAAAAAAAACAGGCGTGGGGAACAAAAGGGGCTGGCTCCAAAGATACTTAGGCATGGGCTTTAACAGGGTATGGGCAGGCTGCAAGTTGCAGCATGAGGGCAGCCTAGCTGCACCGAGTCATTTGGCTTATAAATAGGCCATTTGAGAACTTAAAAGTGGCTGGACTTTTTAGTCTTCAGAAAAAAGAGAAAAACAAAGTGAAAATTTTCAGTCTTAAGGCTAGAGTTTTAATCTGAAGAGAGGTTTACTGAGTTTAAAGAAAGCCGAAAAACATAAGTTAGTTTCCAAATAGATTGTAACCAAACACCATCTGAAAGTTGAACAAGAATTCATATTGGTCAAGCTGTCTTGGCCAAGTTCTGTCGTCTGCAGTGACTGAGCTGTTTGTTGGTTGCTGAACTGTTGGTATTTGCTACATTGAACTTCTTTTACTTCTGGTGTTCATTACTCTTCGTCTGGAATTATTGGTTTGGCACTCGACTATTTGCTGGTTTCATTTATTCTGGGAATCATTGTTGGTTGTTCGTGCACTGTGGAAAACAATCTTGGTTGTTGGTTTGTTGTTGTGCTGTTGCTGTGTATCTGTTGATGCTGTGATTACTGCACACTACTCAACTGATCACTCTCCTTTCCTTTCCTTTCCTTACCAGGTACACAGTTGATACCACCAATGTAACTGAGAGTTTGAGCATGAATGCAAAAGAGAGGACCTGCAGATTGTTTTTATGTATACATGAACTGTTACATTAAATGTCATAAAATAGTTACATTTTCGTTTGTATAATAGAAGTAGCCTACATGCTCAGTATATCAATGTAGGTTAATGAATGATAGTCATGTATGTATGCTGTTAGGTGAAAAACATTCCCAGGGTAATAGATTGTATTTTAGACTTAGTCTGATGGTGTAGTACATTCTATAATGTAAGCCAAAATAGGTAAACTACCCACATGAGTTAAAGTTCTTTCCCCTTTTGCTAGTTTGTCACATATAAATTGATAAAGAACAAAGAATCAGTTCTAGGCCTCAACCTCAGGAAGGCCGAGCCCAAATCGAAAAATCAGTTAGGCCTGTATCGGAAAAACAGGGCCTAAATCTGGCCATCTCGCATGAGCTAGGTTTGGGCCCATAATTTGCGGCTAGTTGTCCATAAGTGCAGTCACGTTTTATTATTCTGTAAAAGCACTTTGAATCCGGTTTTATAATCAACTAAGGCTATTTACTGCTTTCAATTGATAGAGACAAACACGACAAGAAACGTAGTTGCTATAGGATATCCTTTAAAAATAACAACGAGATGAGCCTCGATAAAAATAAACAAAACGCAGATGCGGGGCCCTTGTTAAATGTATATTAGTAAAGCATTTAGCT
The DNA here is from genome assembly GCF_000393655.2 of Nicotiana sylvestris. Classification (NCBI taxonomy): domain Eukaryota; kingdom Viridiplantae; phylum Streptophyta; class Magnoliopsida; order Solanales; family Solanaceae; genus Nicotiana; species Nicotiana sylvestris. The sequence continues at coordinate 143,254,615 of NC_091066.1, forward strand.
TCCAGGACGGGTTGTTTAGCAAATCTCACAACCTTCCTAAAATAACAATACGCTAGACTCTTTAGGACGCGCCTTAATAAATCTTACCTTCGTAAACTCGGGTGCACATTGATGTGACCCAAATCCAAATCCCAACGGAATCGAAATGTGTTTCTAATCACGGGTACATTGATTGTGACGTGGTTCGAGATGCGTGTCCATGACGTTGCAAATTCATTTTAAAAAATAGAATGAGATGAGCCTCGCCAAATAAAAATACAAATTGCGGGGCCCTCAGTAAATATTTGCTTTAAAAATTATTTGGACTTCGGGATGGACCGTTTAGTAAAATTCCACGGTCTTACCCAAAATAAATACGCTAGTCGCTTTAGGCGCGCCTTTAATAACTTAATTTCCTTAAACTCGGGTGCACATTGATGTGACCCAAATCCAAATCTCAACGGAGTCAAAGTGTGTCGACGACCACGGGTACATTGATTGTAACGCGGTTCGAGATACATTTTCACAACGTTGCAAGTCCTACAAAAATAACAGTGAATGATAAAAGCGGTTAAAAGTTAAATTTTGCACATAAGTTCACACTTGTATAAAATCAGATAATCAAGCCGAATATAACAGTTGAGCGACCGTGCTAGAACCACGGAACTCGGGAATGCCTAACACCTTCTCCCGGGTTAACAGAATTCCTTATCCGGATTTCTGGTACGCAGACTGTAATATAGAGTCATTCTTTTCCTCGATTCGGGATTAAAATTGGTGACTTGGGACACCCTAAATCTCCCAAGTGGCGACTCTGAAATAAATAAATAAATCCCGTTTCGATTGTCCTTTAATTGGAAAAAACTCCCCTGCGCCACGGGCGCGTAAATAGGAGGTGTGACAGCTCTGGCGACTCTGCTGGGGATTGGGACCCAGAACCACTGGTTCAGGGTTAAGAATTCGAGCTTAGAATAATTGTTATTATTCGGCTTTATTTATTATCTGATTATTACATGTTTTGATCCTAGTGTGCTAAATGCTGCTGTTACCGCTTTGATATTATTTGAACTGTATATAAACTGTGCCGAAACCTTTCTCTTCTTACCTCCGGGGATGTGCTCACTGGTTGAGACTCCCTATTCTGTTAGTGTCATACCCTAAATAAAAGAGGCTCGGAAAGTTTCTAAGCCGGCTGGCCTTTTGGTTCCCGGAAAGGAGCTCCTTCCTCAACTCGAGTTGTCCGCTCGGGTACACTGTCTAGAACACCGACCCAGGTTTTGAACATAGAATAACGTGACTTCATGCCGGATCCCTAGTAGGAACGCTTATTTGCATCACGTTGCATATGACTTAGGGGACTCAACACAGGGGTTGGGTCCGTCTAGGACTAGCAACCTGATATGAAAAGACCATTCTGGTGCATCCTATTGTTTTTCGTGCATTTATTTGTCTCATGCCCGCATGCTGACCGGTGTTTGAATATTTGGAATATTGTGAAAAAAAAGGGGAAATAACGGTTAGGAATTGATTGTTTATTGTTGAAAAAAAAAGAAAAAACAAATACTGTCAAAACTCTGCCAAAATTTTGAAAGTCGTTGTTCTGTCTTTCAAAAAATAAAATATCAATAGAAATATATAGTTTGTCTTGTCATAAAAAAAAAAGACCCTATTCTTAAAATGGTTTTTTTTTCTTATGAAAATAATAATAATAAAAAATATATGTATAACTTAAAATGGTTTTTGTCTTAACTTTTATTATTTGTTGCAAATATATGTATATATATATGTGAAAAATTCAAAAGTTTTTCTTTACTTCAAAATGTATATATATCTTTATTTGTGGCAAAAGTATTTGTCTTGCTAAAGGTCTAGAAAAGTCCTTTCAGGCTCCCAGTTTTCGAAACAAAAATCCAAAATATTTTCCGTTATTAACTTCTTTAGAAAGTTTTTTTATATATATATATATATATATATATACGAAAATTCAAAATTCACAAAAAATCGCATATATTTTGTTTTTATCAGGATAAGTGTCGTTTGTTAAAATCTTATTAATAAATGTGCAGAATGAGCACGATGCCGAATGAACCCTTTTTTAATCATGAGTAAAATTCCCCTCCAATTGCGGCTCTGGTGGAATGATTTGGGCAAAGAAGGGCATGACGAAATCAAGAAGTATCTGAAAGGCCTCACGAGTTTGTTGGATATCAGGCCACGAGGAGATATCATAAGGGCACTAGTCCCCCACTGGGATCCTGCGCACAATGTCTTCCGTTTCTCAGATTTTGAACTTACCCCAACTTTAGAAGAAATAGCAGGGTATATCGGCAGCGCTGAGACTCCTTTGAGACACAAATATCTGATTGCTCCAAGAGCTGTAGCAATACACCGGTTCCTGGACTCCTTAAAGATAGTCAGAACAATCCATAACCCTGACTTGGCAAAAGGTTTTTGCAGCATGAGTTTCATATATCAAAGATATGGTCACATAGGAGGATTCGACAAGCCAGAAAACCAGTTGTGCAGCAAAGGTAATCGCCAAAAGTGGGAAGAACATAGACGGATTGCTTTCATGATAGCTTTCTTAGGACTACTAGTATTCCCAAGAAAAGACGGGAATATTGACATAAAGATAGCAGGGGTCGTCAGTACGTTGCTCACACAGAGTGATAGTACGTTGGCGCCCATGATAGTATCTGATATATTCCGGGCACTCACTTCTTGCAAAGCCGGAGGAAGCTTTTTCGAGGGTTGCAATTTGTTGTTGCAAATGTGGATGACCGAACACCTATGTCACCGAGCCCAGTTTCTGAGCCATGGATCCGCTGGAAAGACCTGCATAGAGGAGTTCTATACCAGAGTTAATGAAACCTACCTACCAGAAGGAGTCACAGCATGGACCTCATATTTCCATACCCTCAACGCCAGTCAAATACAGTGGGCGCTAGGATGGTTACCGATCGACGAAGTCATATACATGCCAGCAGCCAGGCCCCATTTTCTCTTAATGGGACTTAAGAGCATTCAACCATACGCGCCGCATCGGGTTTTAAGGCAACTTGGGAGGTATCAGATAGTGCCGAAAGACGAGGATCTGAGCATCCAGGTAATCGAGATCAGTCCCGACGGCCAGTTTCCTGAAGCAAGGGTTCGTCAAATTTGGAGCCAATGTCAATACTTAGAAGCAAATACTTGTGTAATGAATCGGGCAAAAGGGGAAGTTTCGCCCGGGTATCAGGCCTGGTACAAAGGGGAGACATCATCTGGAAGACCGACCAAAAGACCTCACCTGCAAGAATTTGCCAAATCTTCACAAGAACAGTGGGGCTGGTTGGCCAAAGAGCAGGAATATCTTGTCAAAGCAGGCAAACTGAAGCAACAAGTTCAGGATATGAAGTTTGAGTGCCAATTACAGTCTGCTGCCCACAAGGGAGAAAAGAACAAGTTAATCAGAGAAGGCGAGATCCTCAAAGCTCAGATCCGGAGAATGAAAAAAGAGGCTAATAGCCAGCTGAGAAGCCAGGCGGATAAAAGATTGATAGCAGGGTTAAAGGATCAGGTTGCGGAATGCCAGGAAGATTTGGAAAAAGCCAGGGCCAGCACAGCAAAATTGCGAACCAAGTGGGCAAAGGGTGCGATGGCTCGGAGGCAGCGCCTGCAACGAGTCATAAGGGAGTATGAACTGAGCATCGGGACATTAAGGGAAACGAACGCCTCTCTTCGAGAAAGGATCCTCAAGCAAACACGAGATGCCCAAGCCGACAGAAGGCAATGCTACGATGCAATGACCAGAATGGAAAGGCAAATGGAGATGTTCCAGGATCAGCTTGCCAACAATGCGCAAACACTGGGGTTGAAGAACCAACAGATAAGGCATTTGTTCGCAGAAAGGGACAACATCCGGGGAAAGATCGACGAGATTGGGCATTACATCTACATGAGATGCCTGGCATGCGAGCAAAAGCCTCGAAAGACCCTCCTCGTTTCCATCATGGGTTGCGTCCACCGAATCATGAATGAGTTGAAAAACCTGCAGAGGGACCTCACACCAAGGGCCGCGGAAAGGCCGAATGATGCCTCGCGGGTCCCTAAGTTGGAAAATTAATCTTTGGTTGAGTCCTGTTTATTTGGCTTTGTCGTTTTTCCATATGTTATTTTCCTTTCTTTTAGTCAAAACGGGTTAAGAACTGTGGAGTCTGTACTATTGCTATTCCTCGCTTGATGTAATTTGTAATAGCAAAATTTTGAGAATGAATTTAATGATTTCACAAGAATTGTGTGTTTCTTTACTTTGAGGCAGAACTACGCCTGGTCTGATTCACGCGGGGACGTGATACGTAGGCAATCCCCATAAGATTCGACCGCTTTTAATAAATAAAGAAAAGAAAATGTAAATAAAATAAAACGCAGAGTTTCGCAAAATACTTTAAAAGAGACGAATGAACAAGCCGGGATGACGCATGTGGTTTGAAGCAAAGCATGTAGAAACGGTTAACTGCCTAGGTGCATTGCATCCTCTATGTGTTACGATCAAATCTGTTAAGCTCTAACACTAACAAAGTTTGTTGTTGTCTGATACCAGACAGTTAGTTGTTAAAGAATTCTGGCAACACATTCATACCAAACCAGATCCAAAGGACCGGTAGCAACAAGCATGACTACTTCAGAGAATAGTAATGAGGAAGAAAGGCCGATGAGCCAGTTGCTAAAAGAGGCAATGGAAAAGATTGAAAGGATGGGACTAGAGATGCATGCAATGCAGCTAGCCCTGGCCAAAACACAAAAGAGCCCTGAGACACTGGGACACATGCCGGAGTACCCTCACTCTGGCCCTTCCACAAGCCGCCCAAATCCCCTCTATCATCAAGAAAGAAGCCCTCATGATTCCCAAGCTCCACCACCCCATCAACCTCTCCCAACACCCAATATTCCCATTTTTGTGGGACCTGCATCAGCCCCTTTGCAGCGAACGACCAGTGAGCCATTGTTTCAGGCTCACGATACACAATACTATCCCCCTGAGCCTACATTCCATGCACCCGAACCACAGGCTTACAATCCCCATTTGGAAGTTCCGGCAGAGGTTGAGAAGCCGGTTAAGGCCCCTGAACAGGATGAAGTGTTGAGAAAGTTCAAAAGCCTGGAGCAATCCTTCAGGAACTTACACGGGCTGGGCAATCAAGTCAGCGTGGCATACAAAGATCTGTGCCCTTTCCCAGATGTCCAACTCCCGGCTGGGTTCAAGATGCCCAAGTTTGATTTATATGAAGGGCACGGTGATCCCATGGCACATTTGCGGGGATTCTGTAGCAAAATGAGAGGGGCAGGAGGCAAGGATGAGCTTTTGATAGCTTATTTCGGCCAAAGTCTGAGCGGATCTGCACTGGAATGGTATACCAGGCAGGATTTCAGCAGGTGGTACACGTGGGATGACCTGGCGCAGGCTTTTGCAGGTCATTTCCAATACAATCTGGAGATAGTCCCTGACCGTCTCACGTTATTGAGAACTGGGAAGAAACCCGGGGAAAGTTTTCGCGAGTTCGGGTTCCGCTGGAGAGAACAAGCAGCTAGGGTCGATCCTCCCATGAGAGAGGGAGAGATGGTAGACTATTTTTTGCAGACATTGGATCCAACCTACTTTGGTCACTTGGTGACAACGGTTGGAAAATCTTTCAACGAGGTGGTCAAAATAGGGGTCATGATAGAAGAAGGTTTGAGGTCGGACAAGATCTTAAACTATTCGGCACTTAAGGCCACAACCCAGGCTATTCAAAGCGGCACGGGAGGTGCGCTAAGAAGAAAGAAAGAAGAGGTTGCCACGATCGAGGCAGGCAGTTGGTCCAGGGCTGGCAGGCCACACTACAACCAACCCAGGCCTCACAGGTCAAACTATCCATACAACCCACCACAAAATTTCTATCCACCTCGAGAACCACATTGTTCCGTACACCAAGCCCAGGTATACACTCAGCCTCCGGTTCGCCCACAATGGCGCGCACCGGCTCCCCAGAACATATATGCACCACCACAAAACACCTACCCTCCACCAAGGGCATATAGAAATCCTTCAGGGGCAGGTTTCCGGGGAAATCCAGATGCCAGGAATGACAGGTTGCGGAAGCAAAGAACCTTCACCGAACTGGGAGAAACCTACACCGCTGTGTTCCACAAGCTGCGGCAATTGGGTTTGGTTAGTCCTGTCCATACTCGGGAACCAAATCCCCCGCCTCAGAATTTGGATCGTTCAATCAGTTGTGAATACTGTTCAGGGATGCTCGGGCACGATACCGAGAAGTGTTGGAAGTTAAGGCATGCCATACAGGATCTTATTGACACCAATAAGATCGAGGTCCAGACACCGGAGGCCCCTAACATCAACCAAAACCCACTGCCAGCGCACCACGAAGCTCACATGATTGAGTTGGTGTGTGAGGGAGGAGAATTAAGAAAACCCTCACAAACAGTGATGATGATCCAAGCCGCCCCGAAAGAAGTCTTAACCAGTGGAGCAACGAGTACAGCCGCAGGGAGAAGGCGTCAAGCCGGTAGTGATATTGGGGAAGAGCCCGTCCGTCATAGCAAGCAAACCCGAGCCAAGCAAGTTGGTAATACCAGGGATCCTGCCCACACCGGCAGTCATGTTGAAAGGGGTATGTAGAGAACGGGTGACCATAAAGCCGGTGGTCCAACTGCCGATGATTGACAGCAGGGCTGTGCCCTGGAAATATGAAAAGGCAGTGGTGACGTACCAAGGAAAACAGGTGGAAGAAGTCAGTTGTGAAGCGCAAGGGCTGACTCGATCAGGTCGATGTTTTGCTCCGGTGGAGTTAAGAAAAACCAACCCAGTGGCAACCAAGAAGCCAGTGTCAGAAGAAGAGGCTGAAGAATTCCTGAGGAAGATGAAAGTACAAGACTATTCTGTGGTTGAGCAGCTGAGAAAAACACCTGCCCAGATCTCACTATTGTCATTACTCCTCCATTCCGAGGAACATCGTCGGGCCCTGTTAAAGATATTGAACGAGGCCCATGTACCCAGTGAGATTTCTGTAAACCACCTGGAAACCATTGCCAGCAAGATTTTCGAGGTGAACAGAGTGACATTCTCAGATGATGACCTGCCGGTGGAAGGAACGGAGCACAATAAAGCTCTATACCTAGCTGTCAAATGTGAAGACTCGGTGGTAACCCGAGTATTGGTGGATAACGGCTCAAGCGCCAATATTTGTCCATTATCCACCCTGGACCAGTTAAAGATTGACCGTGGAAGAATCCGGGAGAATAGCATCTGTGTCCGGGGGTTTGACGGAAACGGAACAGCCACTGTGGGGGATGTTGTACTTGAACTGACCATTGGTCCGGTCCTGTTTACCATGGAATTCCAGGTATTGGACGCCACGGTATCTTACAACTTGCTGTTAGGACGACCCTGGATTCATGCAGCTAAAGCGGTGCCTTCCACCCTACATCAGACAGTGAAGTTCGAGTGGGAAAGACAAGAGGTCGTGTTGCACGGCGAGGATACAACATGCACCATGGGCGGAACCATTGTGCCTTTCATAGAGACCACTGATGACAAGGGTCCCTGGGTCTACCAGATTCTCGATACAGGGTCGGCCAACAAAATTTCTGAAGGAGAAATCATCCCGCACCCTAGGGTGGCTGCCGCAACAGTCATGATGGTATCAGAAATGCTGGGTAATGGGTTTGTGCCGGGAAAAGGCCTGGGAGTTGAACTTCAAGGGATAGTCCAACCTGTCTCCCTTCCTAAGAATCTGGAAACTTTCGGGTTGGGGTTCAAACCAACCGCAGCAGACAGGAAGCAAGCGCGAAAAATGAAGAAGAGGGTCTGGTTTCTGCCTAAACCAGTGCCACGCCTCTCAAGGTCTTTTGTTAAAGCAAGTGCCAAGGGGTCAGCGATCCCAAAGATTCGAGGACCTTTGATCGGTATAAATGAAGACCTGAATCAGAGTTTTGAGAGGCTATTCGCGGATGTCAGTATGGTGGAAGCTGGAGAAGGTTCCAGCAGAGCAGAGATACAATTTGTGGGGCCTGAGGCCAAGACCAACAATTGGACGGTTACTCCTCTTCCTGTCCGAGGGGAGTCTTGGTAGTAGGCTTTGATTAATGTTTTGTTTGTTTGTTTGTTTGATCGGATTATTCAAGGGTGTAATCCCAATTTTACTTTCGTTTTGTAAAAGTGTGAACCCTTTTTATCCCGCAAATTTAATAAAGTTCTTTTCTTTTGTCCCATTTTAATTTCTTGTTTTGTTCTTTTCTTTCTGAACAGTTCTCTTTTTACTGGTTCTAATGACATGGCATGCACAGCGGATCTTCGACCTAGTCTAATAAATCAATCTGAATCTGACTCAATGATGCAAGAGGTCGTTTGCGATGATGAATCCGAATGTGATGAAGGTGAAGCCTTCGAAGAGATAAACCGGGAACTGTGCCAATTTGAAGAGAAACCCAAGCCTAACCTAAATGACACTGAGGCTGTGAATCTAGGAGATGCTGACAACATCCAAGAGACCAAAATTAGCATCCACATTGAGTCGAATGTCAGAGAAGAATTGATCAAAACCCTCATGGAATTTAAAGATGTTTTTGCATGGTCATATGATGATATGCCTGGATTAAGCACCAATCTAGTGGTTCACAAATTACCCACTGACCCGGCATACCCTCCGGTCAAGCAAAAACTAAGAAAATTCAAAACAGAAATGAGTGTAAAGATCAAAGAAGAAGTGATCAAGCAGTTGCAATCGAAGGTTATTCGGGTCACTCGGTATCCCGAGTGGTTGGCCAATGTGGTACCTGTCCCAAAGAAGGATGGAAAAATCAGGGTGTGCGTCGACTACCGCAACCTCAACAAAGCAAGTCCCAAGGACAATTTTCTGCTACCTAACATTCATATCCTGATTGACAATTGCGCTGGGCGCGAGATCGGATCCTTTGTGGATTGTTATGCGGGTTATCATCAAATCCTAATGGACGAAGAGGATGCTGAGAAGACAGCGTTTATTACGCCATAGGGAACCTACTGCTATCGGGTAATGCCGTTCGGGTTAAAGAACGCCGGGGCAACGTACATGCGAGCAATGACTGCTGTGTTTCATGACATGATACACAAAGAAATAGAGATGTACGTCGATGACGTGATCATCAAATCTTGGCGTCAGGAGGACCATGTAGCAGACCTAAGGAGATTTTTCCAAAGACTCCGGAGGTATGATATCAAGCTTAACCCGGCCAAATGCGCATTCGGGGTCCCATCAGGAAAGTTGCTGGGATTCATCGTCAGTCGACGGGGGATTGAGTTAGACCCATCCAAAATTGAATCCATCCGAGATTTGCCACCACCAAGGAACAAAACAGAGGTAATGAGTTTGTTGGGTAGACTCAATTACATCAGCCGGTTCATCGCTCAACTCACAGCAACTTGCGAGCCCATATTTCGGCTACTGAGAAAGGATGCTGCAGTAGGTTGGACGGCAGAGTGTCAGGAGGCTTTCGACCAAATCAAAGGGTATCTGTCTAATCCACCCGTATTAGTCCCGCCTAAGCCCGGGAAGCCCCTAATTCTTTACCTGATGGTCTTGGAAAATTCATTTGGTTGTGTATTGGGGCAACATGACGACACAGGAAGGAAGGAGCAGGCCATCTACTATCTTAGCAAGAAATTCACAGTGCATGAGGTCAAGTACACTCAACTCGAGAAAACGTGTTGCGCCCTAACTTGGGTAGCTCAGAAATTGAAGCACTACCTGTCTTCGTATACTACTTATCTCATATCCCGTTTGGACCCATTGAAGTATATCTTTCAGAAACCTATGCCCACGGGAAGGTTGGCAAAATGGCAAATTTCTGCTCACAGAATTTGATATCATCTACGTAACGAGGACGGCCATGAAAGCCCAGGCACTGGCAGACCATTTGGCAGAGAATCCCGTTGATGAAAAATACGAGCCCTTAAGAACGTATTTTCCTGACGAAGAGGTGATGCATACGAATGAGTTGGAATTACCTGAGGAACCGGGTTGGAAGCTTTTCTTCGATGGAGCTGCGAACGCAAAAGGGGTTGGAATAGGAGCAGTACTCATTTCTGAAACAGGACGGCATTATCCTGTTACGGCTCAACTACGCTTCTATTGCACCAACAATATGGCCGAATATGAGGCTTGCATTCTGGGTCTGCGCCTGGCCGCTGACATGGATGTCCAAGACGTCTTGGTCTTGGGAGACTCGGACCTCTTGGTACATCAAATTCAGGGTGAATGGGAAACACGAGATCTAAAGCTCATACCATACCGACAATGCTTGCATGATCTGAGCAAGCAATTTCGATCGGTGAAGTTCAAACACATCCCGAGAGTTCACAATGAGGTTGCGGATGCCTTAGCCACCTTAGCATCAATGCTGCACCACCCTGACAAAATGTATGTTGATCCTCTACACATCCAGGTCCGTGATCAGCACGCCTACTGCAATGCCATAGAAGAAGAAGCAGATGGCGAACCCTGGTTTCATGATATCAAGGAATACCTCAGGATGGGGATATATCCAGAACATACCTCTGGAGACCAAAAAAGAGCCCTCCGGCGTTTGTCGAATGGTTTCTTCCTCAGTGGGGGAATATTGTACAAAAGAACCCCGGATCTGGGATTGTTGAGATGCATAGATGCCAGGCAGGCAACAACGGTTATGGCAGAAGTACATGCTGGAGTTTGTGGGCCACACATGAGTGGATATGTATTGGCAAGAAAAATCCTTCGAACAGGGTGTTATTGGCTCACCATGGAACACGACTGTATCACTTTCGTGAGGAAATGCCATCAGTGCCAGATACATGGAGATTTGATCCATTCTCCGCCAACAGAATTACATACAATGTCAGCACCCTGGCCGTTTGTGGCATGGGGGATGGATGTCATTGGGCCCATCGAGCCAGCAGCATCCAACGGTCATAGGTTCATTCTAGTGACCATTGATTACTTCACCAAATGGGTTGAGGCCAAAACCTTCAAATCAGTAACCAAGAAGGCAGTGGTGGACTTTGTTCACTCCCATATCATCTGCAGATTTGGGATCCCAAAAGTGATCATCACGGATAACGGTGCGAATCTTAATAGCAGCCTGATGAGAGAGGTATGCCAACAATTCAAGATTATACACCGCAACTCCACCCCATATCGTCCCAAGGCGAATGGAGCAGTCGAAGCAGCCAATAAGAATATCAAGAAGATACTGCGAAAAATGGTGGAGGGGTCCATACAATGGCACGAGAAATTACCCTTTGCTTTGTTGGGTTACTGCACTACCGTCCGGACTTCCATAGGCACAACTCCTTATTTGTTGGTGTACGGAAATGAGGCCGTGATACCAGCGGAGGTCGAAATTCCGTCCCTCCGAATTGTCGCTGAAGCCAGGATTGATGACGATGAATGGGTCAAAGCTCGATTGGAACAGTTGAGCCTGATAGACGAGAAAAGATTGGCAGCGGTGTGCCATGGTCAGTTGTACCAGAAGAGAATGGCAAGAGCGTATAATAAGAAGGTGCGCCCCAGGAAGTTTGAAGTAGGGCAGCAAGTATTGAAGAAGATCCTCCCACATCAGGTCGAGGCAAAGGGCAAATTCGCCCCAAATTGGCAAGGGCCTTATATCGTGACCAGAATATTGTCCAACGGTGCTTTGTGTTTGACAGATGTCGAAGGTAGATGTGTCGACATGGCTATCAATTCAGATGCAGTCAAGAGATATTATGCGTAACTTCTTTAATTATGGCAATTTTTGGTTTATTTGTTTGTATTTGGCATTTGTTGAATAATGAGACGACGGAGGCAATTCTTTCTTCCACCCAAACACTGTTTAACCCTTGCTACCCCCTTTGAGCCTTAAGTTCTTTCATACCCCTCTTTTGGAATCACTAATGGAAAAGACATGGAAAAAGAGAAAAAGAAAAGAGAAAGAAAATGAAAAAAAAGAAGAAGATGAAATCATAAAGAAATACAAAACGGTGGGAACTACGTTTGACCTGATTCCTCAAAGAGGATACGTAGGCGCCTCACGGCTCGGTCATAGTATGCATCATAGTGAATATAGGATGCATAAGGTACATAGTGTGCATAATAAGCACAGCGTGCGTAACGCACATAGCGCAACATAAGTATAAAAAAATAATTCCCCAAGCGAGAGAACTGGGGCAGAGGTTATGTTTTAAATTCCAACAAAGGTTTGATTCCAAAAGTTGTAGCACACCACCCATCAGATTATTTTCATTTTTCATAGCCTTTCTTTAACTCCGCACTAAAACCAACGTCAACGTCCAAAAGACCTCCCGATCAATGTTCAAGAGATGTCGAGTCAGGCAAATAAGACCGAGAATAATACACCAATCCCCAGCAAAGAAGAGGATCATAAGACTGGGAATGAATTGATAGTCAAAGGAGTCTCCAGAAGAGAGGGTCGTATCTACAACGCCCTGATTCCTCGAAAGAAATAAAATGAGAGAGTCTTATCGGTGAAAACCTTCACAGGCACCGAGAGGCGATGTAAGACGAGGGATATGAAATGAGAGAGTCTTATTGGTGAAAACCTTCACAGGCACCATAAGGCGCCGGGAGATGAGAGAAAAGAGAGAGTCTCATTAGTGAAAACCCCTCGAAGGGCACTATGAGGCGACAAGATAGAGCAGCAAAAGCTACCACATTCGCAACAAGATGAACATCCATTTATCATCCCCAGCAAGTCAGACCATCGGGCAAATCGATTGATACAAATAGACTGGGTCGGGAATCTATGGTGCACGTCATGATCACGGGGACCAGTCATGTCCTCCAGATAAGTTCTTTTGAGTTTCTCCTCCCCACCAAATATGGGTTCAGAAAGATTTTATCCTTTCCATATCTTTTATTTCTTTCCCTAAAATGTGTCTTGAAAGGATTTTTCAAAGCTTACTACCAGAAACCGAAGGGGAATTCACCCAATGCAGGATAATACAAACAGTCTTAAAGGCCGGTCCCGGGCAATGCAGTGATTGTGCCCGGAAAATTTTGGAAGAAGTAAGCTCCAAAAGGGAGTGGTTTCGGGAGTTAGAAGCAGACTCCCACATCATGTGTTTAAAGAGAAAGCAGAAAAGGGGATAAATTGAAAACCAATCCCCAGCAGGCTAGAGACCCCCAACAAGCAACTTTGCCCGCCAACCAATTATGGGGACAAAGAGCAAGAAAAGAGGAAGAGAGAAAAATTGCTCGCCAGAAAGGCACCCTCCACCACCACGATTAAAACTGACCAAATCCTTTTGTCTGTTGCAGGAGAACAGAGGATTGATGATGGCAGCAAGATGCAACGCCAGGGAAGTCACCAAAAAACCGAGGCAGAAAATTTTCTGCCAATTGTCGAAAATTTTCTCGAAAGAACGGGAAGCAATTGGAATACTTTTAAGTTCTAGGTCGCCCACCAGTATAATGCGGGAATACTTTTAAGTTCTAGGTCGCCCACCAGTATAATGCGGGAATACATTTAAGTTCTAGGTCGCCCACCAGTATAATGCGGGAATACTTTTAAGTTCTAGGTCGCCCACCAGTATAATGCGGGAATACATTTAAGTTCTAGGTCGCCCACCAGTATAATGCGGGAATACTTTTAAGTTCTAGGTCGCCCACCAGTATAATGCGGGAATACATTTAAGTTCTAGGTCGCCCACCAGTATAATGCGGGAATACTTTTAAGTTCTAGGTCGCCCACCAGTATAATGCGGGAATACATTTAAGTTCTAGGTCGCCCACCAGTATAATGCGGGAATACTTTTAAGTTCTAGGTCGCCCACCAGTATAATGCGGGAATACTTTTAAGTTCTAGGTCGCCCACCAGTATAATGCGGGAATACATTTAAGTTCTAGGTCGCCCACCAGTATAATGCGGGAATACATTTAAGTTCTAGGTCGCCCACCAGTATAATGCGGGAATACTTTTAAGTTCTAGGTCGCCCACCAGTATAATGCGGGAATACATTTAAGTTCTAGGTCGCCCACCAGTATAATGCGGGAATACTTTTAAGTTCTAGGTCGCCCACCAGTATAATGCGGGAATACATTTAAGTTCTAGGTCGCCCACCAGTATAATGCGGGAATACATTTAAGTTCTAGGTCGCCCACCAGTATAATGCGGGAATACATTTAAGTTCTAGGTCGCCCACCAGTATAATGCGGGAATACTTTTAAGTTCTAAGTCGCCCACCAGTATAATGCGGGAATACATTTAAGTTCTAGGTCGCCCACCAGTATAATGCGGGAATACATTTAAGTTCTAGGTCGCCCACCAGTATAATGCGGGAATACATTTTAAGTTCTAGGTCGTCCACCAGTATAATGCGGGAATACTTTTAAGTCCTAGGTCGCCCACCAGTATAAAGCGGGAATACTTTTAGCTCTAGAGTTTGGAATCAGTAGCCCCACCTGAAGACGGAAGGTTACAACAGAGAGCCCCAAGCAGGAAAAACAATAAAATCCCGAGCGCCAAGAAGCAGAAGTCTGCCAAAGCAAGCGCACATTCAAAAGCAAGAAAGAACGCGTCTCAGAAGAAGCAGTTCGGAAACATTGTAGCATGCCCAGTATGACGATACTGATGAAGAGACATACCACTGAAGAAACCAGTGGAAGATTTAAAGAAGAAAGCCATGTTCCCAGCAAATCAAACAAAGTGATGAAAACTGGCATTCAGAAAGGCGGTGGACCAGCATCATCTCCAAAGTTCACAAAATAAAGGCATCAGAAGAAAGCGTTAGCCGACAAGAAAGCGAGACAACAAGAACAAGTTGGAGATGGATGAGATCTCATACTCTAGCTTAACTTCTTGTTTTTCCTTTTAGAGCAATGTAACAGGGAGATCGGTTGAGCAGTAGCATCCTACAGCAGCATGCGACAGCGCACAACAGCAGCAAGCAATACAGTCACACGGTAGTCCCAGCTACCAAAATTTCCCGAACTACATTGACCTGATTCCTGTTTCAGCCCAGGATATGTAGGAAACCTCTGAAGCAAAGGTTCGGTCAAATCTTTTTCAAAAATGCTTCACACGGAGTGTTCGGACGGGCAAAAAAATCACTCGCTTATCTTTGCGCGAAAACCCTTCGTGTCTTCGTGCAAAGAGGGGCAGCTGTAAGCACGTGATTTTTGCTTTACGAGCAATTGCTCCAAAAGAAAATAAAAATAATAACAAATGGTTTCGCTGTACAATGTTTGAGTTTTCATGACATGTGTTGTTAGTCATTTGTGGATCTGTCCATTTTTGCATTTAATCATTGGCAAACAAAATACCAAACATGTATGTCAGGATGATTAAGCCATAATTCGATCAGTAAAAGAAAATTCAAAAAAATATATATGTGTGCATCGTCCGTTCTAGGTTTTTAGCTAACTTACTTAAATATTTTTTGTGATAATTGTGTTAAAATGTTACATTGTTGCTTAGTTTTAATTTCGTTATTTTATTATTTGTTATTTTTATTTTTGTTTTAAAAGAAAAGTGAAATTAGAAAACAAAAAGTGAAAGAAATTGGTTTGGGCCAAAAAGAAATTAAACAAAAATAATAGGCCCAACCAGCACTCAGACCCAGTCCAAGTCCGGCTGCCCAGGCCTCTTCTGAAACGACGCCGTTTCAGGAAAATCAATCTGGGCCGTTCAAACTCTCGATCCAACGGCTCAGGACCTCTATCAGTAACCCGCTTCAAAACCCGACCCAGGAACCAATCCGATCCAACCCCTCACTTAAAACCAAACGACCCCGTTTAACTACCAAACGACCCCGGCTCATTTCTCAGCATCAGATCCAAGCCGTTGAGATCATCTGATCTAACGGCTTAGATCCAATCAACCTCCCCATATATAAACTCAGCCCCTTTACCCCGCACCCCCTATCCGAACCCGCCCTTCAGTCATCTCCTTCCCCGAACCCTGAAACCCCCAAACCCTAACGCCGCCCTAGTTTCCCTTCCACCAAAACCCGGCGGCATGAACGCCGGTGGCCACCTCCCGAACACCCTAAGACCCCCTCACTCTCCTGAACATGGATCTGTTACTCCCTAGCCTCGAATCACTTTCGTTCGTCTCGAATCTTCATTTGAAGATTTGAGTCGAACCCGGATCTATGCCAAACCACCCCATCTTCATACCAGACACCCCCCTGACCTTCCTCGTGACCAAACCAAGCTTGGTTTGGTCCGAATCTACCCACAACTCCCAAAAATCCAGATCTGAAAATCCAGACTTTAGAACACATGCACATGGGGAATCCGGATATCCTTAACGGGGGTTTGAGGTCTAATAGACCTTAATCAAGGTGTTCTCATGTGAGAACACCCTGATTAAAGTTTGTTCGGCCTCAAGGGTTCGAAGTTGAATCAGAATTGGGGTCATTTTTGATTTCAAACCTTTTTGGTAAGTTTTTCCTTCTTTTGTTTTAGTTCTAATTAAGTTGTCAGCATGTTCTATTGTGTTTGTTTGTTATGTTGTTATTTTTATTTTCTTCCATCTCTGTTAAAGGCCTTTTATTTGGTCGATTGTCTTCTGTTTGTTCTGAATACACTCTGTGATAAACATGATCGTCGATTAGTTTAATCGTCAGATAAGTTAACTCATATAGGCCCCAGTAATTGATCAAAAATTGTCTGATGCCCCTTAGGTCCCTGAACGTATTGTTTATATGAGCGACTGATTATTACCTGCTATAATTAGTATAGTCGACTCGATAAATGTCGTCGATTAGTTTTCTATAACTAATGAATCGAATGAGCTAATAATGTCGCATGACTAATGAGCCTGTATTGTGATTTGAATGTTGGGCATTACCCATGAATGGTAGTTTGTAACTACATTGTAAACAATTAGAGGCCAGGTTGGGGCAGTTCTGAAATCGAATGTTCAAAGCCCAAAGTGCCCTGATGCTGCAATAGGCAGGGCAGTAATAATCCAGGGTTAACAAGGGCATTCTGGGGTGTTGAAAAAGACAGAAAAGATTAGTATAAATGGGCTGACAAGTAGGGTACTAATTTAGGATTAAACTAATACCAATGGGGAACAAGACACAAGGGTATGGGGCTTAAATTGAATAATAAAAGGATGCCCATAACTCCTGATTAAAAAAAACAGGCGTGGGGAACAAAAGGGGCTGGCACCAAAGGTACTTAGGCATGGGCTTTAACAGGGTATGGGCAGGCTGCAAGTTGCAGCATGAGGGCAGCCTAGCTGCACCGAGTCATTTGGCTTATAAATAGGCCATTTGAGAACTTAAAAGTGGCTGGACTTTTTAGTCTTCAGAAAAAAGAGAAAAACAAAGTGAAAATTTTCAGTCTTAAGGCTAGAGTTTTAATCTGAAGAGAGGTTTACTGAGTTTAAAGAAAGCCGAAAAACATAAGTTAGTTTCCAAATAGATTGTAACCAAACACCATCTGAAAGTTGAACAAGAATTCATATTGGTCAAGCTGTCTTGGCCAAGTTCTGTCGTCTGCAGTGACTGAGCTGTTTGTTGGTTGCTGAACTGTTGGTATTTGCTACATTGAACTTCTTTTACTTCTGGTGTTCATTACTCTTCATCTGGAATTATTGGTTTGGCACTCGACTATTTGCTGGTTTCATTTATTCTGGGAATCATTGTTGGTTGTTCGTGCACTGTGGAAAACAATATTGGTTGTTGGTTTGTTGCTGTGATGTTGCTGTGTATCTGTTGATGCTGTGATTACTGCACACTACTCAACTGATCACTCTCCTTCTTCCTTTCCTTTCCTTACTAGGTACACAGTTGATACCACCAATGTAACTGAGAGTTTGAGCATGAATGCAAAAGAGAGGACCTGCAGATTGTTTTTATGTATACATGAACTGTTACATTAAATGTCATAAAATAGTTACATTTTCGTTTGTATAATAGAAGTAGCCTACATGCTCAGTATATCAATGTAGGTTAATGAATGATAGTCATGTATGTATGCTGTTAGGTGAAAAACATTCCCAGGGTAATAGATTGTATTTTAGACTTAGTCTGATGGTGTAGTACATTCTATAATGTAGGCCAAAATAGGAAAACTACCCACATGAGTTAAAGTTCTTTCCCCTTTTGCTAGTTTGTCACATATAAACTGATAAAGAACAAAGAATCAGTTCTAGGCCTCAACCTCAGGAAGGTCGAGCCCAAATCGAAAAATCAGTTAGGCCTGTATCGGAAAAACAGGGCCTAAATCTGGCCATCTCGCATGAGCTAGGTTTGGGCCCATAATTTGCGGCTAGTTGTCCATAAGTGTAGTCACGTTTTATTATTCTATAAAAGCACTTTGAATCCGGTTTTATAATCAACTAAGGCTATTTACTGCTTTCAATTGATAGAGACAAACACGACAAGAAACGTAGTTGCTATAGGATATCCTTTAAAAATAACAACGAGATGAGCCTCGATAAAAATAAACAAAACGCAGATGCGGGGCCCTTGTTAAATGTATATTAGTAAAGCATTTAGCTTCCAGGACGGGTTGTTTAGCAAATCTCACAACCTTCCTAAAATAACAATACGCTAGACTCTTTAGGACGCGCCTTAATAAATCTTACCTTCGTAAACTCGGGTGCACATTGATGTGACCCAAATCCAAATCCCAACGGAATCGAAATGTGTTTCTAATCACGGGTACATTGATTGTGACGTGGTTCGAGATGCGTGTCCATGACGTTGCAAATTCATTTTAAAAAATAGAATGAGATGAGCCTCGCCAAATAAAAATACAAATTGCGGGGCCCTCAGTAAATATTTGCTTTAAAAATTATTTGGACTTCAGGATGGACCGTTTAGTAAAATTCCACGGTCTTACCCAAAATAAATACGCTAGTCGCTTTAGGCGCGCCTTTAATAACTTAATTTCCTTAAACTCGGGTGCACATTGATGTGAATCTAAATCCTAAAACATCAAATAAAATATGTTTCGTATTGTGGGTGCATTTCATGTGACACAATCCAAAGATATGTTTTAAGCGATGTTCACATTCCTAAAAAATAATAATTATAATAATAAAGCGGTAAAAGATAAAATTTGCACATGGTTCATAATTGTATTAAAAATCAGATAAATAAGCCGAATATAACAGTTGAGCGACCGTGCTAGAACCACGGAACTCGGGAATGCCTAACACCTTCTCCCGGGTTAACAGAATTCCTTATCCGGATTTCTGGTACGCAGACTGTAATATAGAGTCATTCTTTTCCTCGATTCGGGATTAAAATTGGTGACTTGGGACACCCTAAATCTCCCAAGTGGCGACTCTGAAATAAATAAATAAATCCCGTTTCTATTGTCCTTTAAATTGGAAAAAACTCCCCTGCGCCACGGGCGCGTAAATAGGAGGTGTGACAATAACAAGTACCAAGAGGATTGGAAAGCTTAGATGCTAAACGAATTGAAGAAAATAAGTTTCATTGAAAGTCGACAAGTTGAGAATGTTATAACATGTAAATTTGGGGTAATACTAGGGTGCTTAACATTATAAGGAGATTATATTATGAATTATTTTAGTCGTATGATAGTCGTGTGTTATGTTTTGAAGCCAAGCGAGTTGTGGAACAAAAGTTGAAAAAGGTCATCACAAGTTACATTCAAAAATGTGTTTAAACCTAGGACAAATGTAGCTGAGCTTTTCTCCCAGTGTACTTTGAATTAAGGGATGGTCTACCTACCAAATTTAATATCTACGAGTTTAACTTCCAACGAATTAAACCGTTTATTGATACAACATTGGGGTAGAGAGATATTTACATTTCCGCAAGACTGCGCAGACTGGTAGGTGACAAGTAGGTGCATCACCTACATGCCAAAAGGAGAGGCCTCAATTAAAAGCTCCTAAAGTCGGCAAATATGGGACTTTTGAAAGTATTATTAACCCATTTCTTTCACACGTCTTTTAGACCAAGAAAACTAGATTGGACCCTACAACTCCTTCTGACGACCCGGCTAGTCGTCTCATGAGTTCCCGCTCCATTTTCCCCATTATTGCTTCTTATTTGCTTTGTCTATCGGTTCTATATATGATAGGGTTGGCTGGCTCGGGTTCGAAAAGGATTTCGTAGGGTTTGAGACACTTAGTCTCTTTTGAGGAAGCTTAAGTTGGAAAAGTCAATCGGATATTGACTTATGTGTTAGAGGGATCGAATATTAATTTCGAGGGTTCGGATAGCTTCGGGGGGTGATTTGGGACTAAGGAGCATGATTAGAATGTGTTTTGGAGGTCCAGAGTAGATTTAGGCTTGAATTGGGGAAATTAGATTTTTGGCGTTTTTCGGTTGATAGGTGAGATTTTGATATAGGGGCCAAAAAGGAATTCTGAGAGTTGAAGTAAGTCCGTTATGTCATTTGGGATGTGTGTGCAACAGGTCACTCGGACGTGGTTTGGTTGGGTTTTTGATCAAAAGCATAATTTAGAAGATTTTGGAATTCTTAGGCTTGAATCTGATGCGAACTTGGTGTTTTGATGTTGTTTTGAGTGTTCCAAAGGTTGGAACAAGTTTGAATGAGGTTATGGGATATGTTGGCATGTTTGGTTGAGGTCCCGGGGGTCTTGGGTGAGTTTCGGGTGGTCAATTGGATCATTTCATGTTGTTTGGAATTGCAGAAAAACTGGTGTGTGTTGTAGAGGATTTAGACCTTCGCGTTCACGAGTAGGTCATCGCATTCGTGAAGGGTTAGATAGTGAAGGATGAATTTTAGCCTTTGCGTTCACGAGGAAGGCTCCGCATTTGCGAAGGGCTGGGTGATTGGTCATCGCGTTCGTGTGAAGTGGATCGTGTTCACGTAGAGGAATTGGGCTGCGGAGCTTTAGGGTATTTTATTCATCGCGTTCGCGAGTAAGGTAACACGATCGCGAAGGGTCAAGTGGAGGAGCCATCACATTCGCGAGTTGTAGGTCGCGATCG
Source organism: Nicotiana sylvestris (assembly GCF_000393655.2). Taxonomy (NCBI): domain Eukaryota; kingdom Viridiplantae; phylum Streptophyta; class Magnoliopsida; order Solanales; family Solanaceae; genus Nicotiana; species Nicotiana sylvestris. The sequence continues at coordinate 143,275,538 of NC_091066.1, forward strand.
CGAAGAGGAAATTTTGGTCAAAGTTGATTTGTGCTTCACGAACGTGAGGCATTGACTGCGTTTGCGAAGAAGGAAATGAGGGTTGGGCAGAATGTTTAAATAGCCGTCTTGTCCGCAATTTTGGGGTTTATTTTCTCCATTTTTGAGCGTTTTGGGAGCTTCTTGAAGAGGGATTCAAGGGGAATCACTTGGATGTAAGATTCATGGACTTAAAACTCGACTCTAATGTGAAATCTACCTAATTAATCATAGAAATTAAGCCTAAAATTGAAGAACTTGGGCTTGAAATTGGATACCTAGAATTTGTGATTTGAGGGGTCATTTATGGTTAGATTTTGATGCTTTTGGTATGAATGAACTCGGGGAGTGATAAGGAATCCATTGATGTAAATTTTATCGGGATCTGAGACGTGGTCCCGGGGGTCGGGTTTTGGTAATTTAGGGATTTATGTTGTAAATTGATTATTTTCACTTGGGCTTCGTTCCTTAGCATATTTTGACGTCGTGATTCTGATTTTGGATAGATTCGACGCGAGTGGAGGCCGATTCGAGGGGCAAAGGCATCGTGGACTAGAGTTTTGACCGGATTGAGGTGAGTAATGATTGTAAATGATGTCCTGAGTGTATGAAACCCCGTATTGCACATCGTTGTGCTATATTGAGGTGATGTACATACTAGATGACGAGCGTAGGGTCGTGCACTGTTGTGGATTGAGACTTAGTCCATCCCAAATGACTGTTTTACCACGCTATTTGCTACTATCATGTTTTGGGTTGAATGCCATATTTGGGCCTCGTGACAACTATTTGAACCTTTAAGGGATTTTTATTGATATTTCTTCACTGTTTTGACTTTATGCTTGTGCTCAGTCATGCTATATTCTACTGTTTTAATAACTCGGCCATGTTTACTCTGTGTTAACACTTAAATGATATTTTAAATGATATTATGGGTCGAGTATCATGTTTTACTATTGCCCAAGTGGCTTTTGAGATTCTGACTGAGTAAGGTAGATGGCTTTTGTTGTGAGGAAACACTGGTTATGATTATGAGGCCGAGGGCCTAAGAATTTTACGCCACGAGGTGGCTTGTTGATATGAGGTCGAGAGCTTAGTGATGATGCCACGAAAGGCTGCAGAACCTTTAGGGAAAACTTCATATTCTTGAAATTCTTGTCGCGCGAATTTGTTGATCCAAGTACTAAACTTCTGTTATCCTATTCTCTCACAGATGGTGAGGACACGCACTACCGGTCAGGATGGACGACCACCAGTACCACCAGCTGTAGCTACTAGAGGCCGAGGACGCGGTCATGGTCGCGATCGCGGTAGGGGCAGAGGTGTGGCCCGCATAGCAGCTAGGCCAGCACCTGCAGATCCACCAGCCGCTCTAGTTCTGGATCAGGTCCCAGTTGTGGACGCTCCAGTAGCACCAGCTCAGGCACCAGCTGTGCCCATTGTGATTTCGGGTCTTCAGGAGGCCTTGGCTCAAATCCTATCAGTTTGCACTGGCCTAGCTTAGGCGGTCTCAGTTAGTACAGTCGTAGCTACTTCTCAGACTGAGGGAGGCAATCAAACTCCTGCCGCTCGCACACCTGAGCAAGTCATGCAGGGACTTCAGACACCGGGGGCACATCCAGCCCAGTCGGTTGCAGCTACTCAGGACTATATAGTTCCTGCCATGCCAGAGGACGAGCAGTGTAGGTTGGAGAGGTTTGGTAGACTTCAGCCTCCGACCTTCAGTGGTGCAGAGGGCAAGAATGCCCAGAGTTTCTTGGATAAGTGTCAAAGGATGCTCGTACAACGGGTATTCTAGAGACTAGGGAGGTCGCTTTCATTACTTATTAGTTTTCTGGAGCTACCTTCACTTGGTGGGAGACTTTTGAGAGGCGTAGGCCTGTTGGTGCAATACTCCTTACCTGGAAGCAATTCTCCGTTCTTTTCCTGGAGAAGTATATGCCGCAGTCTCGTAGAGAGAAGCTACATAGGCAATTTGAGTGGTTGCGTCAGGGAGAGATGATTGTGATGTAGTATGAGATGAGGTTCTTCGAGTTAGCTCGTCATGCTATTTGGTTGGTTCAACAGATAGAGAGAGGATTAGGAGGTTTGTTGATGGCCTCACTTATCAGCTTCATATTCTTATGACCAGGGAGAGGGTGACTGGTGCTACCTTTGAGGAGGTTGTAGACATTGCTCATGATTGAGTTTGTTCGTCGCCAGGAGTGAGAGAAGAGGGAGGCCAAGAGGCCTCGAGGATCTGGTAGTTATAGTGGTGCTCCTTCGAGAGGTCAGTTTCAGCACGGCAAAGGTCGTCCATTTAGGCATGCTCAGCCAGCTCGCCCAGATTATTGTGGGGCATTATTGGGTCATGGTTCTCACAGTTCTCATCATGGCCAGTCATCACTTAGTACCCTTACAGCTCAGAGTTTGTCCCGTGCTCCATCGGTTCAGGGCTCTTCTATGCCGAGTGCATCTGCTAGTCATTTTGGTGTTAAGGGTTCCCTTTAGTCCCCTTCTCCAGCACTCGGGAGTTGCTATGAGTATGGACAGATGGGTCATATGTGGAGATAGTGTCCTCGTCGTCTTGCGCATTCATATCAGTAGAGGAGTCAACCATCGGCTTCAGCACTGGTTACTTCACCACCACCCGTCCAGACAGCTAGGGGTGGAGGTCAGTCAGCTAGGGGTCGCCCTAGAGGGTCAGGTCAATCAGGTGGCGGCCAGGCCCGTTTCTATGCACTTCTAGCTAGACCCGATGTTGTTATCACATGTATTGTTTTAGTCTGCCACATAGATGCATCTGTATTATTTGATCCCGGTTTCACCTTTTCTTATGTGTCATCATACTTTGCTCGTTATTTGGGTATGCACCGTGATTTTGTTACTTTACCTGTTTATGTATCTACCCCGTGGGCGATACTATTGTTGTGACCGTGTGTACCGGTCGTGTGTGGTGACTATTGGGGGTTTGGAGACCCGAGTGGATCTTTTATTATTATGTATGGTGGATTTTGATGTCATTGGGCATGGATTGTTTATCTCAATTTTGTGTTATTCTGGACTGTCATACTAAGACAATCACATTGGCTATACCGGGTGTGCCACAGATTAAGTGGCGAGGTTTGACTGATTATGTTCCCAGTAGAGTGATCTCATTCTTGAAAGCCCAGCATATGGTTGGGAAGGGTTGTCTTTCATATCTAGACTTTTTGAGGGATGTCGGTGCAAAGACTCCCAATATTGATTATGTTCCTATTGTGAGAGATTTTCCCGATGTATTTCTTGCAGACCTGTCGGGCATGCCACCGGATAGGGATATTGACTTTAGTATTGACTTGGTGCCGGGCATTCTGCCTATTTCTATTCCGTCGTATCGTATGGCACCAGCGGGGTTGAATGAATTAAAGGAGTAGCTTCAGGAACTCCTCGATAAGGGGTTCATTCGGCCTAGTGTATCACCTTGGGGTGCGCCAGTTCTATTTGTGAAGAAGAAGGATGACATAATGAGGATGTGCATTGATTATAGGCAGTTGAACAAAGTAACGATAAAGAACAAGTATCCTTTGCCTCGCATTGATGATTTATTAGACCAGCTTCAGGGAGAGAGTGTTCTCCAAGATTGATCTCCGTTCAAGTTATTACCAATTGAAGATCAGGGAATCAGATATTCTTAAGACAGCTTTCAGGACCCGATATGGTCATTATGAGTTCTTGGTAATGTCTTTTGGGCTGACCAATGCCCCAGCAACGTTCATGCATTTGATGAACAGTGCGATCCGGCCTTATCTCGACTCGTTTGTCATAGTCTTCATTGATGATATTCTGGTGTATTCGCGTAGTCGGGAAGAGCAGGCAGAGCATTTAAGAGTTGTGTTGTAGAGATTGAGGGAGGAGAAGCTTTATGCAAAATTCTCCAAGTGTGAGTTTTGGCTCAGTTCAGTGGCTTTCTTGGGGCACGTGGTATCCAGCGAGGGTATTCAGGTTGATCCGAAGAAGATAGAGGCGGTTCAGAGTTGTCCCAGACCGTCCTCAACTACAGAGATACGCAACTTTCTTGGTTTTGCAGGCTATTATCGCCGGTTTGTTCATTTATTCTCATCTATCGCATCGCCCTTGACCAAGTTGACTCAGAAGGGTGATTTATTTGTATGGTCGGATGAGTATGACGAGAGTTTTCAGAAGCTCAAGACAGCCTTGACCACAACTCCAATGTTAGTTTTGCCATCAGTTTTAGGTTCATATACCGTGTATTGTGATGCTTCGAGAGTTGGTATTGGTTGTGTATTGATGCAGGATGGTAGAGTTATTGCTTATGCTTCTCGTCAGTTGAAACCTTATGAGAAGAACTACCTCGTTCATGATATGGAGTTGGCTGTCATAGTTCACACGTTGAAGATTTGGAGGCATTACTTGTATGGTGTGTCTTGCGAGGTGTTTACTGATCATTGTAGTCTCCATCACTTGTTCAAACATAAGGATCTCAATTTAAGGTAGCGGAGGTGGTTGGAGTTGCTTAAGGATTATGATATCACTATATTGTACCCTCCGGGAAAGGCCAATGTGGTGGCTGATGCTTTGAGTCGAAAGGCGGTGAGTATGGGGAGTTTGGCATATATTCCAATTGGGGAGATACCTTTTGCAATTGATGTTCAGGCCTTGGCCAATTGGTTCGTGAGGTTGGATATTTCGGAGCCCAGTCGGGTATTGGCTTGTGTGGTTTCTCGGTCTTCCTTATATGATCGCATTAGAGAGCGCCAGTATGATGATCCGTATTTGCTTGTCCTTAAGGACAGAGTTCAGCACGATGATGCTAGAGATGTAACTACTGGTGATGATGGGGTGTTGAGGATATAGGGCCGGATTTGTGTGCCCAATATAGATGGGCTTCGGGAGTTGATTCTGGAGGAGGCCCGTAGCTCGCGATATTTCATTCATCTGGGTGCCGCGAAGAAGTATCGGGATTTGAGGCAGCATTATTGGTGGAGGAGAATGAAGAAAGACATTGTGGGATTTGTAGCTCGGTGTCTCAATTGTCAGCAGGTGAAATATGAGCATCAGAGACCGGGTGGCTTTCTTCAGCGGATGGATATTCTAGAGTGGAACTGGGAGCGGATCACTATGGACTTTGTAGTTGGACTTCCACAGACTTTGAAGAAGTTTGATGCTATTTGGGTGATTGTGGATCGGCTGACCAAGTCCGCGCACTTCATTCCTATCTGTACTACCTATTCTTCAGAGCGGTTGGCAAAGATCTATATCCGGGAGATTGTTCGTTTGCATGGTGTCTCAGTTTCCATCATTTCAGATAGGGGCACTCAAATTACTTCGTAGTTTTGAAGGTCTGTGCAGCGAGAGTTGGGTACTCAGGTTGAGTTGAACACAACTTTTCACCCTCAGACGGACGGGCAGTCCGAGCGCACTATTCAGATATTAGAGGACATGTTGCGTGCTTGTTTCATTGACCTCGGAGGGTCATGGGATCAGTTTATACCACTTGCAGAGTTTGCTTATAATAACAGCTACCAGTCGAGTATTGAGATGGCTCCATATGAGGCTTTGTATGGTAGGCAATGTAGATCTCCAGTTGGTTGGTTCGAGCCGAGTGAGACTAGGCTATTGAGGACAGACTTTGTGCAGGATACTTTAGAAAAGGTAAAGGTAATTCAAGAGAGGCTTCATACAATGCAGTCGAGGAAAAAGAGTTATGCTAACAGGAAGGTTCGGGATATGTCCTACATGATTGGCGAGAAGGTTCTGTTGAAGGTTTTATCGATGAAGGGTGTTATGAGATTTGGGAAGAAAGGTAAATTGAGTCCTCGGTTCATTGGGCCTTTTGAGGTGCTTCGGAGGATTGGGGAGGTAGTTTATGAGCTTTCTTTGCCACCTAGCTTATCGAGTGTGCATCCGGCATTTCATGTTTCTCTGCTCCGAAAGTATATTAGGGATCTGTCTCATCTTCTGGATTTCAGTACGGTTCAGTTGGATGGTGATTTGACTTATGATGTGGAGCCAACAGCTATTTTGGAGGGTCAGGTTCGAAAGTTGAGGTCAGAGGATATAACTTCAGTGAAAGTGTAGTGGAGAGGTCGGCCTGTGGAGGAGGCTACCTGGGAGACCGAGCGAGAGATGCGGAGCAGATATCCTCACCTATTTAAGGCTTCAAGTATATTTTTTGACTTGTTCGAGGACAAACATTTATTTAAGTTGGGGAGGATGTGACGATCCGGCCAGTCATCTCATGAGTTGCCACTTTATTTCCCATATTTCTTCTTCTTATTTGCTTTGTCTATCGGTTCTATATGTGATCGGGTTGGTTGGCTTGGGTTCGGAAAGAATTTGGTAAGGTTTGAGACACTTAGTCTCTTTTGAGGAAGCTTAAGTTGGAAAAGTCAACCAGATGTTGACTTATGTGTTAGAGAGCTCGGATGTGAATTTCGAGGGTTTGGATAGCTTCGGAGGGTGATTTGGGACTTAGGAGCGTGATCAGAATGTGTTTTGGAGGTCCGAAGTAGATTTAGGCTTGAAATGGCGAAATTAGATTTTTGGCATTTTTCGGTTGATAGGTGAGATTTTGATATATGGGTCATAAAAGAATTCCGAGAGTTGCAAAAGTTCTGTTATGTCATTTGGGATGTGTATGCAAAATTTCAGGTCACTCGGACATGGTTTGGTTGGGTTTTTTATCAAAAACGTAATTTAGAAGATTTTAAAATTCTTAGGCTTGAATCCGATGCTAATTTGGTGTTTTGATGTTGTTTTGAGTGTTCCGAAGGATGGAACAAGTTTGAATGGGGTTATGGGATATGTTGGCATTTTTGGTTGAGGTCCTGGGAGCCTCGAGTGAGTTTCGGGTGGTCAATCGGACCATTTCATGTTGTTTGGAATTGTTGAAAAATTGGTGTGTGTTGTAGAGGATTTAGACCTTCGCATTCGCGAGTAGGTCATCGCATTTGCGAAGGGTTATATAGTGAAGGCTGAATTTTAGCTTTCGTGTTCGCGAGGAAGACTCCGCATTCGCGAAGGGCTGGGTGATTGGTCATCGTGTTCGCGTGAAGTGGACTGCGTTCACGTAGAGGAATTGGGCAGCGGAGCTTTAGGGTATTTTATTCATCACGTTCGTGAGTGAGGTAACACGATCACGAAGGGTCAAGCGGAGGAGCCATCGCGTTCGTGAGTGGCAGGTCGCGATCGCAAAGAGAAAATTTTGATCAAAGTTGATTTGTGCTTTGCGAACGTGAGGCGTTGACCGCGTTCGCGAAGAAGGAAATGAGGTCTTGGCAGAATGTTTAAATAGTCGTCTTGTCCGCGATTTTGGGGTTTATTTCCTCCATTTTTGAGCGTTTTGGGAGCTTCTTGAAGAGGATTGAAGAGGGATTCAATGGGAATCACTTGGAGGTACGATTCATGGACTTAAACTCTATTCTAATGTGAAATCTAACTAATTAATCATGGAAATTAAGCCTAAAATTGAAGAACTAGGGCTTGAAATTGGAGACCTAGAATTTGGGATTTGAGGGATCATTTGTGGTTGGATTTTGATGCTTTTGGTATGAATGAACTCGGGGAGTGATAAGGAATCCATTGATGTAAATTTTATCAAGATCCGAGATGTGGGCCCGGGGGTCGAGTTTTGGTAATTTCAGGATTTATGTGGTAAATTGATTATTTTCGCTTGGGCTTCGTTCTTAGCATATTTTAACACCGTGATTCTAATTTTGGATATATTCAACGTGAGTGGAGGCCGATTCGAGGGTCAAAGGTATCGCAGACTAGAGTTTGGATCGGATTGAGGTGAGTAATGATTGTAAATAATGTCCTGAGGGTATGAAACCCTGGATTGCACATCGTTATGCTATATTGAGGTGATGCACACGCTAGATGACGAGTGTGGGGTCATTCACTATTGAGGCCTGGGCAGAATGTTTAAATAGTCGTCTTGTTCGCGATTTTGGGGTTTATTTCCTCCATTTTGAGCGTTTTGGGAGATTCTTGAAGAGGATTGAAGAGGGATTCAATGGGAATCACTTGGAGGTACGATTCATGGACTTAAACTCTATTCTAATGTGAAATCTACCTAATTAATCATGGAAATTAAGCCTAAAATTGAAGAACTAAGGCTTGAAATTGGAGACCTAGAATTTGGGATTTGAGGGGTCATTTGTGGTTGGATTTTGATGCTTTTGGTATGAATGAACTCGGGGAGTGATAAGGAATCCATTGATGTAAATTTTATCAAGATCCGAGACGTGGGCCCGGGGGTCGAGTTTTGGTAATTTCAGGATTTATGTTGTAAATTGATTATTTTCGCTTGGGTTTCATTCCCTTAGCATATTTTGACGCCGTGATTCTAATTTTGGATATATTCAATGTGAGTGGAGGCCGATTCGAGGGTTAAAGGCATCGCGGACTAGAGTTTAGATCAGATTGAGGTGAGTAATGATTGTAAATAATGTCCTGAGGGTATGAAACCCCAGATTGCACATCGTTGTGCTATATTGAGGTGACGAACACGCTAGATGACGAGCGTGGGGTCATGCACTATTGGGGATTGTGACTTAGTCCATCCCGAATGACTGTTTTACCGCGTATTTGATTGAAAACTATTTGCTACTATCATGTTTTGGGCTGAATGCCATATTTGGACCTCGTGCCAACTATTTGAACCCTTAGGGGTTTTTATTGATATTTCCTCACTGTTTTGACTTTATACTTGTGCTCAGTCATGCTATATTCTACTGTTTTAATAACTCAGCCATGTTTACTCTGTTTTAACACTTAAATGATATTCTGGGCTGAGCATCATGTTTTATTGTTGCCCGAGTGGCTTGCGAGATTTTGACTGAGTAAGGCCGGTGGCCTATGTTGTGAGGAAACATTGGTTATGATTATGAGGCCGAGGGACTGAGATTTGTACGCCACGAGGTGGCTTATTGATATGCGACCGATAGCCTAGTGATGATGCCATGAGATTGCTTGATATTGCGCTTGAGCTGTAAGGGGCCCCTCCAGGAGTCTGCACACCCCTAGTGAGCGCGTGCACCCATTGTGATGTGAGAGATAGCCCGAAGGGCTGGTATTGTTCTATGATCTTTCCCGAGGGACGATCCTTTATGTGCTTATCTTTCCTAGTTACCTGTCATTTATCTGCTTAATTGTTAAAAAGGCATTTCATGAAGTTTAAACTGAACTAAATGACTTTACTTATCTTCACTGATTTACTATTTTTACTGGCTTTTACTGTTTTATTATAGCCTGTAATGTGCCTTACGTGATTTCTTGCTTTCAGTCTTTATTTATGATTATTACTCACTGAGTTGGAGTACTCACTTTACTCTCTGCGCCCCGTGTACAGATTCAGGCATTGTTGATCCTGCTAGCGAGAGTTGAGAGCTCCCGGCAGACTTCGGAGTTCACGAGGTAGCTGTTTGGCATCCGCAGTCCCGTGTTTTTCCCCCTTATCTAATTTCTTATCCCTTATTAGCGACTTGTAATAGCTTTGTAGACTTTTCAGACTTGTATTAGAATTGATAGATGCTCATGACTAGTGACACGCCGTAATCGGGCTGTGTTGGGTTTTACTTCCGCAAACTGTAATGTTCACTGCTTACCTTTGGATTATTTACTATATTTTAGACTTAATTCTTATTGTTAAATTGCTTAAAACTGAAATGGGAAAGTGTTGGCTGGCCTTGTCTTCACGAGAGGCACCATCACGACAGGGTCCAGGTTTAGGGTTGTGACACTCCTCCCCAAAAATCTCACACAAAACCTAGATTATTTCGAGTGTTACGATGTGATTCTAGTGCCGAAAACACCGGACAACATGTTAGTTTCTCTTTATCCTTCTATTAGCTGCATTGGGGGACTGATTTTGGATGAAGAAGAGCTAGGTTTCGTGGGTTCTACTCAGTCTAAGGTAAATTTATGCTTCCCTTTCCATTATCTATGCTTGTACGAGTTGTAACTCAATCGTAAAGACTAGACCTAGCGAGTTTTGAAAGAGTGGTATGATGTTTGTTGTTGCATCACTATTGGCTGGTTATAAACTTATTTTTAAGTTGAATTCATGGTTGTTTTATAGGAGAAGAGGCTTAATTATATGTTGTTAGTTATGTTGCTCAATATGAAAGAAAAGACAAGTCGAAGCGTGTTTACTGTAAACTGAAAAATCAATTTTTAGTTGCTGAACTTGTGGGACTATTTTGTGGGCTATTCCGTGTTGCTGTTGGGTTGTCTCTTTTGCTACTATTTTTATGGATTTTGGGAAGAGAAATGGTTTGGAGAAATACCACATAATGGCAGGGAGGCTGGTCGGTCGTTCGGTGTTACATTTTCGGGTTGTTTGACACTACTAGGGTTGTCGTTTAATGTATGAACTAATTGGGGTGTGTGGGCTATTTTGTGGTATTTTGTGATGGATATAAGGTTGGAAAATTATGTATTAATGTTGTTATTGTTGTTGGTTATGTTATGTCGAATTGGGAGGAAGTAAAGATTATAAAGGAGATATTGCCCATTTTATTATAACATAAGCTTGTCGTTCGTTGTGTGATAGTTGTACCTTCCATAACTTGATGGTAGTATTGTTATCGTTATTGTAGATTAAGGTGAAAGGAGACGAGTTTAATGTGGTTATTAGACAGATTGTGATAAGGTATGTTAAGGCTAAACCTTTTCTTCGTTTTGGCATGATCCCGTAACTACATGCGTTTCATAACGAGGCATAAAGAGAAGTTCTTATTCCTGATTTATGTACATTATCCTAGTCTCATAAGCTATAGTATTCTCCCTTACCAGGACTTTATATTCAGTTAAGTATTGTCTTCTTTCAGTCAGGAGAGTAGAGAATTTATATATATAAAGTATTATAGTATTTTCACCACTACCAAGCTATAATCGGTGGGTAGACCCATATTGGAAAACCTCTGATCAGATGGTAAGTTATATATCGAGATGACTGTGGCCAAGCACCTATGAGCGAGCCCAGAATGGCTGAGATATAGAGCCTAGTATGGTCGAGCGCCTATGAGCGAGTCTACTACGACAGAGCAGTTACCCTCCGAGCCTTATAAGGCCAGACATCAATTTTACTTATTAGATTGAGAGAGATGAGTCAGTATCAGCAGGTAAGCATATCTTCAATTATATTTGACTCCCAGGTACTTTCAGTTATTATATTTTAAGTTTAGTTTCAGCTTTCAATTATTTTGTTTCCTTACATACTTGGTACATTATTTCGTACTGATGTCCCTTTTGCTGGGGACGCTGCATTTCATGCCTACAGGTCTTGATAGAGAGCAAGATAGACAATCCCAATAGACAGAGCCAAACATCAGCTTGGTTGGTAAGCTCCACTTTCCCGGAGTTACCAGGCCGCCTTGGAGTCCATTTTATATATACATGTTTGATGGGTAGATCGAGACCATGTCCGATGCAGTTACAGATATCTGTAGAGGCTTGTAGACGAGTCCTATATATTTTGTATATCAGTATTGTGGCATTGCCAGGCATGTGTACATGTTAGTTTGGTATTGCTGGTTGTAGACATTCATAGCGTCCTCGCCGACCTTGATTTGTAAGGTAGGCCTCGTCGACCTATGTTGAGGGTTACCCCTCAAGAGTTCATAGTTATAGAGTGGTACGCTCAAACCAACTATGGCACCGGGTGCCGGCCACATCTCCCAGGTTTGGGGCGTGACAATTATTACTCCATATGAAAAAACATAGTAACTCCCAAGAAGAGCTACGTTGGGGTTTTAATCACTAAAAGCAAGTAAATAAGTACATCATGCAAAAATGACATATTATGGATGTGCTTAATATTGTAATTTATTTTAAAAAATAATTTTACTCTTTATAGTGTAGGGCAAAATGGTCAATTAATTTTTTATGGACATTTTTGTAATCTAACATTTGACTTAGGAGCTTCCCATTTATAATATAGTACGATGATAATATGACTGAATGTAAATACTGAGTTCATTGTTTCCCAGATACAGAAAGAACTTAGAGAGACGATTAGTATGTTTACAGGTTCTAGAAAAGCTAGAAACTGTCAAGTTCTAAAAAGAACTAGATTTTATTTTGTTGGTTTTGGCTGTTCATATTTTTCTTCCTAAGGTCTAGCTTTTTTAGGCACCCTTCCTAGAAGGTGGTCTAGAACTCTAGATGCTCTTAGTTTATACCCCTCCGTTTTAATTTATGTGAATTTATTTGATTAGGTACGGAATTTAAGAAAAAATAAAAAAAATTGACCTTGTGGTGTAAAATGAGGTATATATATTTTATTTGATTATAAATCATTGCATAAAGGAAAATTATTTTCAAATATGGAAAGAGGTCATTCTTTTTGGCACGTACTAAAAAGGGAATAGGTTCACATAAATTGAAACGGAGAGAGTACTTGTAACAAACTGGATATCACACCAAACCAACTAACTGTATTAGCTCAACACCAATTGTGATTACAAGAGATATGCTAACGAAAGTAAGGATAGGACAGCAGAAACCTAAGAGGAAAGGCGATGAGTATTAGACTGATACAACAACAGAGATGAGAAGTATATAAGGAGAACAGAGATGAGAGAGCTTAACACTTGACAACTTCAACCTAAAAATGGACTACGCTTTTTACTGTATTTATAACTCATTTTCTCAGGTTGCTTCACGCAGTAAGCACCTGCCTACAGTCAAAATTGGTCCCACACATAATTTTCCAAATCTCCAAATATGTCCTTCACCGAGTCACTTATTGCGTTCACAACAATACCTCCTGCCTCAAAAGAACCTTATCCGCAAGGTTCGAGTGAAGCAAAAATTACAGCAATAGCCGCTTGACCCTGTCAACAGTAAACAAGCAATTCACAGCAACATCTTCACATCTGGTACGAGGCGTAATAATATAGTGACGGAAATCAACATCTGCCATCAATGAAAGCAATCTTATGTTACACCTTAAGTTACCCAACAAAGCATCAGCAACAAGCTTAACATAGTGGCTCACTACTCTTGCATCAGTGCAAAGAAATGCACAGGAAAGGGCAACACAAATTAGTCTAATCTCAATGTGAACAACTCCTTTTCTCATCCCTAGTGTTAACATTGGGTAAGGCATTTCACAGAGTTTTAGCTTGCTTACTGAGATTATAGCTATGGAAAATAGATCTCGCCATCTGACACTAGGGATAAAATGATTGAAGGAATATTGCACCCTTTTGTTTATGTAACGATGAACTGAGGTCATCCAACCAGCATCTTCAAGGGCCTCAATAATATTTGCAGCAGCTGCACTTAGTTCTTTGGGTAGAGGTACCAACTTCACAGAATAATATGTACAAACATTACCAAGCAGAACATTGGCAACAACCTCCTTCCTACATACAGGTCCGTAGGAGTTAGGTAGCAGAACCGGGATTCCTGGATCATAGGGGTAAAGGTCGAAGCATTGGCTCGCAACAAGCTGCCCAACTAGTCCCGTATCCTTACACATTGCAACAGTAAAAACAACACATGATGCTGACTTCCCCTCAATATAAATCCAATCACCCCATAGTGTATCGGGATCAAAGGGAAGGCTAGCAAAGTTGAGATAAAAACCAAATCTGATGTGGAAGATGAATAATGTTCAAGCTTAGACTCTTCCATTAAGTTGAGATAATGCAGTCCTTTGTCAAGCTTTAATAAATGTGCTGGCGCTTTGCTCTTCCATCCTTCTTTATCAGCAAACAGAGCCAAAACCTTACTAGGTTGATGCAACTTTAGAATTAGGAACTCCAACCCAGCAGGAAAGCATCATTAAAATTTTGTATACGGGGCTGTAGCGAGTGATGTCTTCTTCATAATGAATGAGCTCCATTAGTAACCAATGCATCACAACAATTAGATAAGCAATCTCACAGTGACAACATATTATCCCACTCCTGAAATTCCTCAACTGAGTAATATGGACTGCTCCTCAAGCTGAGTAGGAGTGCCATCAAAGGAATACAAAAAGGAATGTGTTATAGACTCACACAATAGCTTGTTTGATGTACAAGAATTTTGAAAATTACAACTGCATTCAACACCCGTTTCGACTCCACCCACAGGCTCCCAATCATATAACTTTGCAAATAAGTAGCTCTTTTTGTTTCTAATTTCTTCAAACAATGTATGTGTCTCCTCTTTCTTAGTAGAACCTGTTAGAGGCATGAACTCGGAACTAAGTTCTAGATCCCATACACAAAGATTTGTTGCACTTAAGGTTATGGTGACACATAAGAAATTAGCACCATGATCAAATGGAAATCGATTCAAAATATGGTGATCATTGAATCTCCCAGTAAATTCCCCATGCTCATCATCAGACAACATTTCATCCGAAAACATGTCACTTCTTGGAATGCCGTCCTCATTCTCCATAAACAATTTCTCAAGACATAAGTTCTCAATATTCGCAGGCTCCAGGAGAAATTTAGTAAGATACATGTCTTCAAAAGTTTCAAATTCAATTTTCCGTTGGCCGTGACCAAGGGAAGGTGCAGTAACGTACCTCACTAGCATATCTCTTCGGGGACTTTTAGCAAACAATTGGGCTTTTGCTGCTTTCAGCACATGTAGCTTCTTCAACGCTCATTTCAATTGAGGTAACTGATTGCGCCTTCGAAAATACTATTGGGCAGTAGCTATTTAACATTTCATCGAACACCTGGACATCCTCAGATTCTCTATCCTCTAAATCTGGTTGCATCTCAGATGGAAGGGTTGGTGCAGCCAAAAGCTTCTTAGATTCAACACATAAAATCTCAGTAAAAGGAAATTGAGCAATCTCACAGGGCACAAGCTGATCTCGTTCAACAAGAGGAACGAGGAGTGCTTCATCGCATGTAGAATGGCAATGCAGATTGGGTTCGTCACTCTGGGAAATTTCGTCGAACACCTTGTCATCAACTGGTGTGCACTTCTCTCCACCAGTTAAACCAGAGCGGGGATCATGTATATCAGGTACTTGAAGGTTTGTGAATGAACCTAAGGAGCGAAGAGGATGAGTTTCGGAATTTGTTGATGGAACCGAAGAACTGCTAACCTTTTCATCAGGGAAAACTTCAGTAGACAGTGCATCGAATGTTTGTTTCGTCTTGTTGGCTGGTCCGAAAGCAGATTCAAGCCAATAGAAAGTCGAAATACATTGCAAATCAGCAACTGTCGGATTTTGAAAATGCAGAAGAAACTTCTCCTTGAAATGACTCCAATCACAGAATTGTTTGTTGCGAAATAGCCAATCAAACCAAGCGAGAGCATCACCTTCAAGGTAAAAATATGGAAGAGGTAACCAGTCTTCTTTGGAAAAACCAAGGAATTTGAAGTAACGCTCTGCCCGATAAACCCATCCCTCTGGGTTTCCTTTACTGAATTTATCCAGTATCACCATTGTCATCGGAGTCCGAATCGATGAAAGTACCAATGTAACAAACTGGATTTCACACCAAACCAACTGACTGTATTAGCTCAACACTAATTGTGATTACAACAGATATGCTAACGAAAGTAAGGATAGGACAGCAGAAACCTAATAAGAAAGGCAATGAGTATTAGACTGATACAACAACAGAGATGAGAAGTATAGAAGGAGAACAGAGATGAGAGAGCTTAACACTTGACAACTTCAGCCTAAAAATGGACTCCGTTTTTTACTGTATTTATAACTCATTTTCTCAGGTTGCACTTCACGCAGTGAGCACCTGTCTACACTCAAAATGGGTCCCACGCATAATTTCCCAAATCTCCAAATATGTCCTTCACCGAGTCACTTATTGCCTTCACAACAGTAGTAAGTTTTTTGTTATGGTAATATTTACCGTTTATTACTAAAAAAAGTATTACATGTACTTAATCATAAATTACAATGATAAAATTAGAATCTATCCATATTTGAGGGACTAATAGCTTGTTTGGCCAAAAAAAGTTTTTTGGGCGAATAATGCTTTTTTTTTAGAAAGTGTTTTTTAAAAAAAAAAATTGAGGTGTTTGGTTAAGTTTTTGGAAGAATTTTTTTTTTTTGAAGATAAGTCGAGACAGTTTGGAAAAATAGAAAAAAGTAATTTTTCTCCAAAAATACTTTTTTGAAAAGCACTTTTAAGAAAAATACAGTTAGGAACAGTTTTTAAAAGTTTGGTCAAACACTAATTGCTATTTAAAAATACTTTTTAAATTAATTAGTCAAATATAAACTACTTCTTGCCAAAAAAAAATTTTGAGAAAAATAATTTTAAAATAAAATAATTTTCAAAATAAGCTGATTTTTATAAAAAAGACAGAGATTTCCAAGCGGGTTGCTAATACTTCTCTTCAAGTTTTTTGCCGTTAACGTTGGGTCAAATTTACGCGTCTACTCAGCCAATAACCTGTCGCTCTGAAGTCACCTTAACTAATAAAAACGCTCCACGTGTAATCACATACGTAGCAAAGATCCCACGCGCCATATATATATTCCGCTCAACAACTAATCGCTGTTTCTATAAAAAACCGGCAGTTAAAAAGAGAAACCGCGAAAACATACACAGGCTTCGATTCTTTTCTCATCAACCTCTTTTCACTCTTTCGCCGGCGGCGGCGTGTGATTGTCGGAAAATACGCCAGAGAAGTGACGTGGCTACTTGGATCTGAGCTTTTTCCGACTACATTTTCAAAATGGAATCGCACGGCGCCGGTCTCCGCCGTGTCCTTGTCCTGGCCTTCTGTGTCGCCGGTATTTGGTCCGCTTATATTTACCAAGGCGTTCTTCAAGAGACTGTGTATAGCATTTCTCATCTCTTTCTCTTTTTTAAGCTTCGTTTAGTCATATGATTTGTTCTATTTTTTTAATGTTAGCGAATTCATGATATTTAGTGCAAGTTTTTTTAAAAAAATTATTCTTTGGAAAAATTGACGTTTAATTCTCAATATAATTGATCAAATTGGTAAAACTTGCTTTTGCTAAATGTTATTACTGTCTCATCTTATGTGACTCACTTGCATTTTTAATATGTCCCTGAAGGAATGACTCCTAATATATTTAGAAATAATTTAATTTTAAACATCTCATTTACCCTTAGTAATATGATTTTTAGCCACACAAATGTTGATAGCTTATTTCAGACCACAAGTTTTAAAAGTCTTTGTTCTTCTAAACTTGGTGCCTAGTCAAACACAATCACATAAATTGGGATGAAAGGAGTGTCATCCATGAAATTTAACTTTAGTATGGAGAATGTTACAAAATGACTAGAAGTAATAATTTTTGGAGTTATCTTAAAGGTTCTAATTTTAGTACAATGTGCTTGTGATTTGTGCATTTGTGCATTTGATGCAAGTTTTGGTGTTTTCCTTTAACTTAGCTGTGTAATGAGTTTGTATTCATACATTTCCTTTTATTTATTTGGTTGATTTTAATATTTTATGCTTGGATTTTAGGTCAACGAAACGGTTTGGTCCTAACAACGAGAGGTTTGAACACTTGGCATTCCTAAACCTTGCGCAGAATGTAGTTTGCTTGGTATGGTCATTTATAAGTAAGTTTATAGAGCATGTTCAACGATTCTCTGTTATAATGTACACGAGAACAAGCGCGAGTAGCATAACTGGTTAAGTAATTAAGTACGCTTTTTTGTTGCAGTGCTTAAGATTTGGTCTAATGGGAAGAGTGGTGGTGCTCCTTGGTGGAGTTATTGGAGTGCTGGTATTACAAATACTATCGGTCCCGCAATGGGGATTGAAGCGCTAAAGTACATTAGCTATCCTGCACAAGTATGCCCAATTCTTGTTTGTTTTTTTATATCCGGTGTCTGCTCAAAACTTTTTGAACCCTAAACTAGCGTTTTAGGATCTCTTGAAGTTTTCTAAGGATTGAGAGAAATGCATGAGCCTTGTTAATGTTCTAATTTCTAGAAGTGGCTGATGAATTAATGTTAGTTGATGAACCTTGATGGTTGTTTTCTTTTTTCATTTTTTCTTCAAATGAATTGTAATGAGGTCAATTTCACTTACAGGTCCTGGCAAAATCATCGAAAATGATTCCTGGTATGTCAGTAAGAAAGCATCTTTGCAACTTACATGAATGTTCTTTCTTTTAAGTATGATTTTGAGTATGTTGTCAATCAAGAGAGAATATTAGATGTGATTTCTCTTTTTGTTGAAAGTGCCATGGAGTTTTTAGAGTTTTTTTGAAGGAAAAAGAAATAATATATTGTTGAATTTCTGATTGAAAGAGCACCGAGGGTGTATGTGGGATGGTTTAGGCAATTGAAAAGGATTTAGAAGTAGGTAATCGGAAAAAGGATTTAGAAGTATGTGCTTTTATCATTTAAAAACTGAAATTGCCAGTCCAACTTTGTGTTAATGAGATCAAAGTTTATTTTAGTGGAATTTTTTGACAGTATTTGATTGCTCCTTGCAGTAATGCTGATGGGAACACTAGTTTATGGCATAACATACACAATTCAGGAATATGTGTGCACTCTACTTGTTGCTGGCGGTGTATCGATGTTTGCTCTCTCAAAGGTAACATTTGAATTAAATATTCTTAAAGTACAATGAATAGCTTTTCTTCTTTCTTCCCCCTTTGCCTCTAACATGCTTGTAACTATTGGAGGAAAAGCAAAGGTCGTTTCTGTGCAGTACCCCTTACTTTTTCTCTTGTATTTGGCTTGATTTCAGACTAGCTCTAAAACCATTAGTAAATTGGCGCACCCAAATGCTCCACTTGGGTATGGGCTGTGCTTCCTGAACCTTGCCTTTGATGGTTTCACCAATGCTACTCAGGATTCAATTTCAGCAAGGTAATTTTCACCTACCTGTGATCCTATCTGTCTTTTTGTGCGTGATCTCCCTGAAGTTCTTACGAGGAAATTTTTGTTTGGATTTATGCTCTTTAGCTATTACTTCTCACATCCTGAATAATCAAAATCAATGTTCTCTCACATCATGAATTTTTTTCCGATGCTGGGTAAAACACTATGTTATGGAACTGACGCTTGGTCAGTAGGATTGTATTTCTCAAGTTGAATCCACTGTCTTAAAATCATCCAGAGTAGAACTGAATTTTTATATCTCTAGTCTCTACATACCAAAGAACCTTACAGAGTCTTCTCAACTATACCATCTATACCACTCTCAAGCTGGAATGAGGAGTAGTTTGGGGAGAAAAGATGTATTAATAAAGGCTAACAAATCCTTATTTTTTATATGTCTGTTCTTCCAAATACTTAACTGCAAGAATCTGTGTTACCTATTTTAATGTCCTAATTTTGTTTTAAAGCATGAATAGGGTAGAGTTAGTTGATTACCTCGAATCAGATACTTTGTCTAGTATCCGACATCAGGTGGTTACTCAGAAAGGACAGATTTCAATGGCTTAACAATAGAAACTTCATCCCTGAACGATCTCATTCAGGCGCATAGTTGAGTATAGAGGAGGAAATGTTCAGATTTCGAATTGAAATTTGCTAAAGAAGCAGAGGAATTTGAACATAATTATGTTCCATGTTCCAAGGATTTAACAAAATTTCATGCTAATACTATCTTCACTGCGTGCACAGCGTCAGAACATCATCAGACCACATACTTGGCTGTTGTCACATATCTTTTTCTCCTCAAATGTGCTGAGGGATATATTTCAATGTCATTGTTTAACATTACTCTGTTTCTTTCGTTTAAGGAGTTTTGGCTAAGTTGTCCCATTTTTCTCAGGTATCCTAAGACATCTGCTTGGGATATTATGTTTGGAATGAATTTATGGGGTACCATTTACAATATGATATTCATGTTTGGCTGGCCAACTGCCAGCGGTTATGAGGCAGTTCAGTTCTCTAAGCAGCATCCAGAGGCAGCATGGGACATTCTACTTTACTGCCTGTGCGGTGCTGTGGGACAGAACTTCATTTTCCTAACCATTAGTCGATTTGGTTCTCTGACCAACTCAACCATCACTACAACACGCAAGTTTGTGAGCATAGTTGTATCTTCTGTTTTAAGTGGCAATCCACTGTCAGAAAAGCAATGGACAAGTGTTGTCATGGTGTTCTCAGGATTATCTTACCAGATTTACCTGAAGTGGAGGAAGTTGCAGAGGATGTCGAAGAAGAGGAAGCCCATGTAAATGTTATGTCTTTTTATCTGAGGATACAGTTCTGTACTATTAGCCATTTTTCTCCTGCTGTAGTTCCAGTGTCCTAGGAGTGGTAACACTTTGATCATTGGACAATGTAACTGAAAAGAATTACAGTTGTAGAATGAATTACTTTTTCTGGGTATATTGTTAGCTAGCCCATTTTTGTAATTGTTTCATACTAGCAATCAGAGAATAAACATCTCAGAAGCTGGTACAGCATCAGTAAAGTTTTATAGAACATTTCAAAGGACTTCTCTTGTTTTTTTCCTACTATCTGCTTTCAATATTCTCTATAAACCTTGGGGAGGTGCCAATTTGTAAGTACACTGTTTATTCTGCACAATTCTTGGCTTGTGGTATGTCAAAAATAGGACATGGTAGACCCAACATCAATCCTTATTCCAAGTCAAAAAGTAACTCAAAATAATTCTTATGTAAGATTCTTACTTTTTTTGGGCCATGGTTTGGGCATCATGAACACATGTAATTACTATTATGTCCATCCACAGTGTGCACCAAAGAATTAGCACTGGTCATTATTCAAGGTCATTCTAGTCCTTTCCTCTAAATGTCTAAGCCACAAAGAGGAAGGAAAGTGATTGCCAGTAGAACTCACACTTTAATTTGTACAGTCTTCCCTCCCCTTTTACCACTGGCTTTTGCTTTATTAATGATCACAGTTGCCCACCACCACCACCAACTGCTGACCAATTTAAATAAGCAGCAGATTTCTCAGACCCCTCATTCCCCACAAGATTCCACCCCCATTTACAGATCTCTCTGAAACAGAGACAGCAGCAGCAGAAGGAATGGAAGAAGTCTCTTGTCTAAAGCCAGAGAAAGCAACAACCTTTATCTTTATCAGTAAGAACTCTCTCTCTTTCATGTTTTGTGCTTAGAACAAGTTTTTGTGTAAAGGTAACTGTTCATTTGCAGTCAGCATTACCTGTAACAGTACCACAGCAATGAGCAATCTTACTATCTCAGACAAGTAGAGCAGGAGAAGAAAAATGTCTGCACACACGAACCATATTGCATTCTCCAATCAAATAAAGTATGTTTTACATTACATGTAGATCAGGCAAAGAAAAAAAGCTCTGAACAGCCTAGAAGCTTATTATATAACATCTACACACAAAATAAATGAAAAGAAACTGACATAGAAGGCCAATTCAACTTATTGATCCTCCTAGCTCTCTCTATGTTTTCTTCCTTCTTTTTTTTTTTTTTTTTCTCTCTTTTTTCAATATTCTCTATAAACTTTGGCGAGGTGCCAATTTGTAAGTACAATGTTTGTTCTGTACAACTAGCTAATCAATAGCCGAAAACTTATGGAACATCGAATACCCCCATTCGGGTTCCATAACAACACACAAAAGAATGAGAAACAATAAAAAAAAGCACACTAGATACTGTGAGTATTGGGTCGGAAACTCCGAAAAGGATGCAGATCATCTGTCAGATCTCCAGATAAAAAGCTAGAATGCCTCCATTGCATTCTAGGATGCAGACCAGATCTTCCAAGGCCTCTTGAAAAAAAACTCAGGTCGTAGTGACTGCAATCCAAACAAAAAGAACTCCAAAAAATTGAGTAGACTCCATATAATAAAAACTGTTGATCAAAGTTATGGTGATTCTGCCCGCCACAGAATCTGTGTAAGGTTTGATCAGTAAAGTTGGTTATAGACTGTGAAGGAGGGCTCTTTTGCACGATGGAGGTTGTGTATGATTTGTGCCTGGATACGGGGATGTGGACTCCACTCCAAGTGTTTTCAATAGGAACTGCCTCTCCTGAAAAAACAATTAAAAAAATGTTAATCTTAGTCTTGCCTCACACTTGACTTCACATAAATTAGTTAAGGTCAAAGAGAAAGGCAAATGAAATCATGCATCGCGATTTACATGAAATAGACATGTCAATGTAAAAGGCAACCCAAACTTCAGAACAGTTTCCAGATCACCAAAAATCAAGAAAGAATGTGACCTTAATCCAATCGATGAAAATAGTAATCTTCAGACTTGCATTCTAAGCATATGATGAAGAAATAAAATTAACTAAAACAACTTACTGTTTGATTGGATTTGTTATCACACTTTCTAAATCTTTATAGGGGTTAAAATTTTAAAAGAGGAATTCTGTAATCCGTTTGCATCTAATATAAGGCAAACTAGCTAGAATAGAATTTGGATGCGAATCATTATGGTTAAGGCAGACTAGAAAGGAGATCAAGATTGTGAAAGAAGGGAAAGTGTAAGAGATAATGATGAGGAAGCAGCTTATATCCCAAAATCAATTCTGCTGCAAGCTCCTTGAGCCGAGGATCTATTGGAAACAGCCTCTCTACCTTCACAAACGTAGGGGTAAGGCTGCGTACACACTACCCTCCCCGGACCCCACTTCTAGGATGTCATTGGGTATGATGTTTTTGTTGAATTCTGCTTTTGGAAGTTAGGTTAACTAAGCGAAGGAACAGTAAACTTACAAGGTTTTGGCAAGAAATTCTGTTTACCAGTATATGTAAACTCACATATATCAACACATAAAAGACGATCAGTAACCTCCAAAAGCCTGATTTTCTTTCTTTCGGCCATTTAGTACATAAGTAACAAGCAGATATTAGCACATATCTAAGAAATTGCGTTCTGGCAAAGATTTGCGAGGTCTTAAAATCAGATAACTGCATTAGGTCGAAATACCAGACATCTTCAGTTTACTCAAAAGATTTTGGGGGTTGCATGTCATACATATATTTTCAGTCCAGCTCTGTTCCTTCTTCCTTTTTAGTGCTTCTTATTCTTTTTTGTTCTCTCAATAAATTTGAGCTGACAACAGATGCCTTGAACTTTGCTGAATTTATGATAATATATTTACAGCTCTTCCTTTTCTTTTTATATAGAATGAAGCATGATACACAGCACTCTAGATAACAAGGATTCAGATTTGTGTTAAGGAGACACAAAATGGAAAAGACCAAAAACAAAACAAAAGAAGCACAATTTCTCTTGAGCTTTTGAACTAACCAACTGAGGCAAAAGTAAACTACGTTTTCAGTTGAATTGATTTGTCTTTTGTTGCTCCAATACACCCATATTACCCATGCATAAAAGTCCAATTTGATCCATTATCTAAATGCACTGATGGCGAAGCGCTTTAGCAAAACAATTACATTGAATCAGTTTAATATTAACAAGGCATAGGTTTCTTACACTTTCTGAAAACTTTGGGGTGGGAATTTCTGCAGCTAAAGATCTGAACAGTGGAGTTACTTGAAGAGGAGAAGTGAAATCTGTATCCAGAAATTCACATTCAGCTGTAGCTGGTCCATCATTCACTTTTTCTTCACCATGAACTGTCAAAGTATCTGAGATAATGCAATCACCACAAGTATCAGCGTAAAGCAACTCCTATGGCTGTTAAACTAAAAGAAATATTTTTGAAGTTCTTAATTTAGATAATGCAATCACATCACCGCACCTTGATCACTCATCTGAGAAGTTCGTAATTCAGATTCAATATCCTGATGGTGCGCGCACACCTCGGCTTGGCTTTCTTCTGTTTTATCAGCCAGCGCATGGGATAGCAGAGTTGATCCAGTACTATACTCAGAGCTGCCAGCTGAATCTTCAGATAAAGCAGGTTGCCTGCACAACGACATTTTTAGACACAATGGCTATGGGATAAGCTGAGCATCGTTAGAAATGTGAGGTTGCATCGTCAATACCTCCAAGATGGCCGACTGCCTTCATTACTGCTCTTTGAATCTGCTATCAGATCCTTATAATCATCAGGTCCAAGATTCATCTCAGGGATCTGGAACTTGAGCATATCACCTTCCTTTGTTTGACGAAGAAAATCTTGGAGTATCTGAAAAAATATTCAAGCTTTTCCATTAGAGTTTCTGCAGATTAAGTGCAGAACCATTTCTACACCCATGAAACACAAGGGACAGAGCTAGATAAAGGGCAGCCTGGTACATTAAGCTCCCGCTATGCGCGGGGTTCAGGAAGGGCCGGACCACAAGGGTCTATTGCACGCAGCCTTACCCTGCATTTCTGCAAGAGGCCGTTTCCACGGCTCGAACTCGTGACTTCCTGGTCACACGGCAGCAACTTAACCAATTACGCCAAGGCTAAGGGACAGCTGGATATTTGCAGAAATATATCATAAGCAGCTCAAGCTGTCTCTGTCTTTCTCATGTAGTCGGAGAGCTGAACAATGGTTCTCCCATTTTTGCTGTAAGGAATGAATCATGAAACTAAAGTGTATTCCGCAATTATTTTGAATGGCATGGACCAGAATAGAGAGAAAAAGAGCTTTAGGGGTGTTATTGTTAATGATGGTTCCTCTATAGTATCACCTGGTACATCAATTCGTTCCAAAAGCATAAGTGTATTAACCGTACAAAGAACATAGACCTCACCTTCCAAGCATTTTCAAGGCTTTGATCTGTATTCTCTGTATTAACTTTCATAGCCAGTGAGCTTAGCAGCTCCGCTTGTTGCATCAAAGCTTGTACCTTTGGATCATCTTTCTTAAGGAATGTTCCTTGAGTTTTGTTGTCTTAAAAATCCAAAAACAGTGAGTTAGATATGTGTTCAACTTAATAGATCAGACAGTTCACTGTACTAATAAATGGTCGTTTACCAATTTCTTTTATCAGTCAGGGTTAATTACCATTTTCAGTCGTCTGCTGATGAGATGCCAAGCTTTTCCCAGCGTTACGAAAGTTTTGAGCAAGTACTGCAAATGGATGTCTTAGTAGTGGATGTGTAGTTCCACAATCACCAAAAGATTTTTCTCCGCTGTCACAATTTTGACGGACATCTGAGATGTGGCTTGTCCTACATCACAAAACTATAGTGTTATATTGGCTAAATCACAACAACATAGTGATATATTGAAGACTCTCTCTCTCCAAACCATAGCTAAATCTTTCTTTATCCGTTTTTACCTCAGCTTTTTAAAAGGAGCAGCAGCTTCTGTTATGTTGTCAATATTGAGACCATCTGGAAATATAACCCTCTTGTTATTTAGGTTAACGAATGAATTGCTGTTTTCCTTAGCCAAAGCTTCATGTTTAGCTCTCTTTTTGCACAGTGTAGTGAATCGATTCTTCACAGCATTATCCGTTCTGCATTTAGAAAACCAAGAATATCAGGTGAATACTTATTTTTCCCAACTAAATGCTGAAAAGTACAACAATAATAATAACAAAATACAATGCTATTACCTTCCTGAAACCACCTTGGCAATTTCAGTCCATCTGTTACCAAAAATCTTTTGAGCCTGCAAATAATATTCTTTTTCTATCAGATATCTAGATTTCGATCACAAGACAATTTCTAACCAGCCATGTTGCACGGACTCTCCAAAATAGCTGTTGCACCCTGTGACGGATCTTCCAAAAATGCACTATTTTTGGAGGATCAGACACGCACCCATCGATATTTTCGGAGAGTAGAGCAACATAGCTAACCAGAACTTAAATGGGCTGAAATAGAAAATAGCAGCAATCAAACACAATCCACGGTTAAGCCCAAAATGCAAAAATAAGTGAAAGTGATGGAAGCGCGATATAAAAAAGAAGCAGTCAAGAAAAGCATCATTTTTACCTCACATAAAAGCATATCTTCTTCAGGTGACCATCCCCCTTTCTTGAAATCAGAGTTTAAATAAGTGAACCATCTGCAGATATTTCAAATAATATCACCTTAAAATACCAACCAAGAGAAGAAAAAGGGAAAACAGAAACACAGAGTAATTGTAGCTAATATCAAGAACACATTTTTAACTAACCTTCTTCTGCATTGCCTTGTTGTTTTATCCTTAAACTTCGATGCTATGATCGTCCAACTACAATAACACACCAGAAAATAAATTTGTATTATCAGAACTAATATCACATACACACTTAAATTTCTCCATAAAGTTGAAAGAAAAATCAAATAGGGTAAAAAGTAATTACTTGTCAGTTCCATGGATTCGAATTTGCTCTCTTAGTATATCATCCTCCTGCAACTCAAAATATCAAAAATCCACTACATATCAAAAATCCAATCAATACAACAACTTAAAACACAAAAAAATTAACAGAAAAATCATTTCTTGCAAAAATCCCAATACAGTAATTCCAAAATCAACAACAACTAAACCTCCGTCCCAAACAAGTTGAGGTCGGCTATACTGATCTTCACTTCTCCATTTAAGCCCAACTCATGTTTAAAATCCAATCAATACAACAATCCAACAACTTAAAACACAAAAAAATTAACAGAAATTATTTCTTGCAAAAATCCCAATACAGTAATTCCAATTTAACAAAATCAATAACAGAAACAACAACTATGCCTCCGTCCCAAACAAGTTGGGGTCGGCTATATGGATCCTCACTTCTCCATTTAAGCTCAACTCATATTTACAATCCAATCAATACAACAATCCAACATCATAAAACACAAAAAAAAAATTCCAAAAAATCATTTCTTGAAAAAATCCGAATACAGCAATCCAAAAATAACAAAATCCAAAAACACAATTAAAAAAAAAAGGAACCCAATAATCACAAACCTCTTGAGACCAAGAAACAATATGTCTTTCTTTAGGTTTAGCAGCTTCACCACTATTTGAACTTTTCTTCATATTCTGTTGCATACTTCACTTCTCTGCTCCCTCAACACTCACATGCTATAGTAAAAAAGAGACCCTTTTAGGTGAATGATATTTAAAAAGAACAAAAAGGGTGTATTGCAAAAAGGGAAACTGTTTCACTTCTCTTTACACTCTAAATACTTCTTCAACAGCTAATTACAAGAAAAATTACAATCTTGGGGTCATTTTAATACATTGAAGTATCAATTTATTTTGCATAGGATTCTGACTTTTAACTCAAATTTAGACCACCTTTTTTGCCCCAAGAAAGTTTAAACAACATCCATAGAATCCGAATTAGGATAAAATTTATGTTACCTCGAGATTTGGGAACATGAAAAAAGAAACAATCTTGGGGTTTATGAATTATGGGGTTATGTTATAGTAACGTAGATCTAAAGGTATATGAAACCTTAAAGATTGTATTTTTATGGTTGGCTGTTAAAATGGTGATATTCTTGATATAGAGCAAAAAGGGGGTGGTGGGTATATGGGGTGGGGTGGGGTGGGGGTGGGGTGGGGGTGATGTTACATAAGAGCATATTTTTTCTCTTGTTTAAAAGGGGGTGAGTTTTCTTGAATTATTTTTCTTGATGTTTTGGTGTTTCTGTGTGGGGTATAATTAGGGGGATTGGGGGGGGGGGGAGTGTGGTGTGGTGTGGTGTTAAAACAATCAACGGATTCTTGCTTTAGAGCGCGGGTATGAAGGAGAAGTTTGAAAAAATAACGCTGAAATCCATGAGACTATAATTAATGGCATAGTAGAAACTACACTCATCATTTCCCACTTTCTCTTTCATTTCTTATTGTGTACGTATATTGCTTTCTACAGTGTATATAGTATTTGAAGATAAGGTAATGTCGCCGATGATCTATAAAAAACAGTTTTTCTAACTTTATAAGTTAAAAATAAAATTGAGTACACAATACCCTTCGCAGACTGAGCACACACCACTCTTCTCAAACTTCACTTATGAGATAACACTTAATCTATTGTTGTTGTTGTAATGCCATTGGATAGTTTTTAATTTAACAATTATTTATATAAACCATCATTAATCTCTTTATTAAATATTTAACTTAATTAACACTTCATTAATTGGAGTAGTAAGCTAGATTCGAAAAAGAATAAAGTAGTAATTAAGGGACTTTTTGTTTTTTTAAAATGTCAAATATTTTGAAACAAATTCAGTTCATCGAATTGACTAATATTTGGAAACTAGAATAAGATATTATTTCACAAGTGTAATCGAAATTGTTTTTTTTCTTTTAAATATTTGATTAGATATATATATAGGAAATAATATTCCTTTTAAAAAATAATGTATTTTATACTAGGTTTATACTCACCACAACTATATAACGTAATAATGTTTATATTAGGGTAGGTTGTCTATATCACATCATTAAAGTGTGATCTTTATTCGGATCTTGCATAGACGCGAAATGTCTTGCATACCGGGCTGCCCTTACGACTATGCAAGGTAATAATAGTGAGAGAAGTGACACTATATGCATTTACTTTAAATTCTTGGACCCATATTTGCCTCTCTTTTTTTTCTTCTTCTTTTCTTCCTTAACCTTCTGATTATCTTTTTCTTTTTCCTAATTCAATTTTTTGAATTGTGCATGACAACATTCGTGACCCAACTACATGCATTATAAGATTCCCCCGCACCTTCATATTCATATAGATTTCTTCAGTTCAAATTTTTACTTGTTTTGTAGTGGGGGTAATTGGGGGTGAGTTTTTCTACTTAAATGAAAAAATAAAGGGGGGGTGCAACCCACGTGAGTTTTGAGGAAAAAGAATGGGATAAATAGGGTTTGATATTATTTGAAATTTATCTATTATATGATCATGTGATCACTGGTCAGTCCAGCCTGGTCTGATCATTCATCTCTTTGAAGTGAGTATATGGAATATAGTTCTTGTTTGAAAGTTGAAAATTTCTTGTTTCTCATCCTCATTTGCTTGGGGATGAAACTTCCTAAAATTCAAACTTTTTAACATTTATTGTTTTCTTTTTTAAAAAAAAGAAAAATTAAGAAAATTATATTACATAGGCATATTAGTGAAGTAAAAAAGAAAAATAGGACAATACATCCACTTATGATGTGAAAGTCTCTCGCTGATATGACTAGACTATATGCTTTTGCGATACCTTGATGTTGGATAATTGGTAATATTCTGGATATAGTAATATATAAAAAAAGTTTATTATTTTCCTATAGTTAACAAGAAATAATTAAGTGAAAATTTTAATAAGAAAGTGAAAGCCAAACGGAGGAAGTGATTATGATAAGAATAATTGAATTTCAACTTGCGCAGTATGATTAGAATTGTTCATAATTCTCCACCTAGTTTATTTTTAAACTTCATGATATTGGTCTATCTGCTTAATTGGTATGACTTTAAAATTCAAATTAATCATCAATTTGGAGTTATTTGATTGAATAAATTATTGACATTTTGTCTTCTCTAGTTAGCCTTATAGCTTGTCAAATAGCTTTCATAGAGGTCATGAAAGTTATTTGATTGGATTTTATTTTTGTTGATAGTGAAAATTAGCTAATTCGAATATCCCCCCTGAAGTTTAAAAAAGAGCATTTAAGCTCCCCTATCTTTGGGTATTGGTACATTTGGCACAACAGTACTAAACATCTCATATTACAAGCAAGAGTTAGGACCATTCTTTACTTTTACCAAATCTTCTGTCAAATTATAGCATTCGATAATCATATATAGAGTTAATTGCATCTCATTAAGTTGAAAATTTTTATGAATTTGAGATATATATATATATATAAGACCTTTGGGAGGGAAATGTAATTAAATAAAATATTGAGGATTGCAGTACATTTTACCTTTTGGAATCAAATGTTCTACTTCTAAAATCCTTTTTCTTGAGTAGTGTGGTAGTCAAACTTCAGTTTTTGACCCTTAATCACTCTGAGTTGCATGTTCAGAATATATTAGTTAAATCCTACTGTATTCTTAAAAGTTGAACTACGTGCTTGAAAGAATGAAAGGGAAGATTCCCAGCCCCTTTATTTAACAATTAATGGCAAAACAAAAGGTAAAATAATACTAAAATACAATTCTTGCGGGCTAGTGTTTAAATACAATGTGTATTCATTTTTTTATAACTTAGATAATATGTTTATTTTGGTTCCAAAGTTCGTATTTATAAGTGTTGACCCTTGAGATAATATATTGTATGTTTTTGCATCTAAAGTATGGGATTTGAAATAGGAATGTCTAGTTGAAAATTTTATATATAGTATTCTAGTTCTGTTATGGAATAAAAGCAATTTAGTAAAACATGAACAAGAAATAAAAGCAATTTAGTAAAACATGAACAAGAAATAGAGATAGAGTGAAGGAAGAGATTTTCTTCTTCAATTGTGTGTATTTTCCTATCTATTACAAGGCCTTTATATAGGCATGAAAAGTGAAGAAAATATGTCATGGAATATGTCATTGAACATAGAAAATATGTCATTGAATATGTCATTAACCATTTGAGAGAAAGATCATGGAGGAAGAGTAGACATCCACCATATTTTGATTTTTATCATAACACTCCCCTTGGATGTCCATAAATAATGTGTCTCGTTAAAACCTTATTAGGAAAAAACCCTATGGGAAAAAATGCTAATGAAGGAAAAAGAGTACACATATTTAGAAATACACCTTTTGGTTGCCTCGTTAAAAACCTTGCAGGGAAAACCCAATGGGATAAAACCTTGTAAGGGAAAAAGAGTACAACGCGTATTAACTCCCCTGATGAGATCATTAGTTCACATCGTTGAGCCTTCGTATCCCAATCTTATATACTAGTTTCTTGAAGGTTGACGCCGATAGATATTTGGTGAAAAAATCAGCCATATTATTACTTGAACGGATCCGTTGCACATTAATATCACCATTCTTTTGAAGATCATGTGTGAACAATAATTTAGGTGAAATGTGCTTTGTCCTAACTCCTTTATGAATCCTCCCTTTAATTGGGCTATGCATGTTGTATTTTCTTCATACAAAACTGTGGGTAGTTTATCACACTTCAAACCACATTTGTCTCGAATAAGATGTATAGTAGACCTCAACCATACACATTCTCGACTTGCTTCATGAATAGCAATTATCTCAGCATGATTAGAAGAAGTAGCCACGATTGATTGCTTAGTCGATCGCCAAGATATGACAGTGCCACACATGTAAACACATAACATGTTTGAGATCAAGCCTTCTGTGTATCAGATAAATACCTCACATCGACATAACCAACAAGATCAGTATTGCAATCATTGCCATAAAATAAGCCCACACCGGTAATCCCCCTTAGATAACGTAATATGTGCTTGATTTCATTCCAATTTCTCCTTGAGCGGAGCTATATCTTGCTAAGACATTAACTGAAAAAGTTATATCATGCCTTGTAGTGTTAGCAAGATATATTAGCGCACCAATTGCATTAAGATATGGTACTTTAGGACCAAGAAGCTCTTCATTATTTTCATGAGGTCGGAGTGGATCTTTATTTATATCGAGTAATCTCACAACCATCGGGGTACTTAATGGATGTGCTTTATCCACATAGAAGCTCTTTAAAATCTTTTTAGTGTATGCTGATTGAAGGACAAAAATTCCATCTTTCATATATTCAATTTGTAGACCAAGACAAAATTTTGTCTTTCCAAGATCTTTCATTTCAAATTCTTTCTTTAAACAGTCTACTGCTTTAGGAAGCTCTCCGAGAGTTCTAATGATATTTGAATCATCAACATACATGGCGATTATAACAAATTCAAATCCATATCCTTTTATAAGGACACAAGGACAAATTGAATTATTCTTATACCCTTCTTTCAACAAGTATTCTCTCGGGCGATTATACCACATGGGCCCTGATTGTTTCAATCCGTATAAGGATTTTTGAAGCTTATTTAATAAATTTCTTGGAAACCTTAATATGCTCCAAGACAATTTAAATCTTTCAATGATATCCACAATACACATATCAAGTTTTTCATATATTGCCAGATTAAAACCTGAAGTGACTATATCCACTATAAGAGAACATGTCTCCATATAATCAATGTGAGGATATTTATTAATTTTCTTGTGCCACAAGTCGTCTTTATGTCTATCGACTTGAACCTTTCGCACAAGAACACATTTATACCTCAATTGACTTTATACTTTCAGGTGTTGGACTATCCGTCCAACTTCACATTTTTCAAGTGAAGTCAATTTCATTGCGTATTTTTTATTTGGCCAATCTTTTATCCGTCCAAATTTCATGACAGATTTGATCTCAAGATCCTCGTCAATATTAATCATATTGAGCGCTACATTATATTAACAATAACGTCGACAATCATTTTATGTCGGTTCCATTATTACCCAATAAAGACATAACTTATTGAGATCTCTTTATTTCATTATTTTCAGGTACCTGAGCCTCTCACATGAGGTCTTACGAAGTGTTATGTCGTGGTGCTCTTCTAGAGCACTTGCCTCCTTATTATGACCATTTTGAATATTTGCCCCTCTCATTCTTCAAGGAGTTTTATCTTTGGACCGATTGGTCTGTTACACTTCATGCGTGCCATAGACTCTGTCCCTTATGGACTTTATTCTATTTGGAGCATTAGTAGCTGAAATATAATATTTAGCTTTGGGTCAGCAAATGCGTCTGGCAATAATTTGTAAATGAATTATCACTTGAACTTCAAGTTTATATTTTCTTGTACGAGGATCTATATGTATTCATAATAATTCATTTCACGTATCACTTTCTCAGCTGCCCATTTTCTCCCCCTAATGTTGGGATCACCAACACATTTCCCAACCATCTTTGGGAACTCATCTTTGTGCATTTTGGTGGCATAATTAAATCATATAGCACATCCATATTTCTATATAGAAATTATTTGGTTCCTGACCCTGAACCGATTGTGATAGGGAGAAATTTTTATAACTTGGCTAGATGCGTACAAGTGCTGCTGTATATTAAATAATAAATCTCATACCAAATTTTGTTTTTGGAAGTTTTGTTCTCATAACCAATGATTTAGCTATAATTGGAGGCATACAATTTCTGCTAAACCAACTTGGATTTAAACCAGTATTATTAAGATAAATCATCATAATTTATATTCTGGAATTGTGCTCTAATAATTTGAGCAAGCAATCTTGCAAAAACCAAACTGCAAGTTGATAACAAATGCACATGTGACCATAAAATAGATGCATCTATTAAAATCATATAATAGTAAACGGTCCACATGGCAGGTGACTGGGCCCATATATATATATCACCTTTTATTCCTTCCAGAAATCAAAGGATTCAATCCCAACCTTTAACTGGTATATCATGAGAATAAGCAGCACAAGAGAATTCTTGAAGAATCTTCTATTCTTCAATATGTGTCAATGTAATTCTTAATTAATTTTTCGCATCATAATTGAACCGATATGGTCAACCGGTCATGCCAATTAATATTTATTTTAGTAAATCTCTAGTTTACTTGTGGCATATGATTCCAGCATCATGCTTATATTTGTGTAGTACAAATAGAAAGAAGATCGGGTAACCTTTCATATTTACCCGGTATGATTATAGAAATATGAAGATATTCAATATTCCTTCATTTATAGTCTCAATATGCCAATCACTTTGACTTATATATTTGAAACTCAAAAAGTTTCTTTTGAGACTTTACAATATCAATGTCATGAATAAGCTTATTCATCCGGGTAGTAACAAATTAGTTTTTCCAGAGTTCTTAACAACTTTTGTACTACAAGATCTTTTATCATACCATTCATATGGTAAATGTCTCCTTCACGGAGAAAATTATATCATAATAAATTGTCATGGTCAAAATCATCATAAGCAAAATTATTTCTTGCTTTAATTTTGCCTTTAATAACTTTTATAAGGCATGACAAAATAATATTTGGCGTATCACATGTACGCGATCGATGACATATTCATGTAACCACACAATAATATTTATTCTCTTTATTTTACTCAAATCTCCCTTAGAGGTGAGTTGTGTGGTATTCATATAATCATGAATTGCATGTCTTTATTCATTGCTTTTATCACATATTGCCACATTCAATTTTAGGAATGGGTTTGCATTCTCAATGCTTATCACAAGTCACATTCTCTTCAAGGAATGGATCATAATCAGCGACGTGCTTTATTATTTTCATATCAATTTAATGGTAAGCATTGCCTTCACATTTTGAAGGACTATTTTGAGAACGCTTATTGTTCTCCTTTTATAATCATAGTGATTATTATTATTATTTTGATATTTGGAGCGCCCACGTTCATTGTTCAACCACTTGTCTTCATTGAAACTTATTATGCACTGCTATCACATTCATTTCAAGAATGGAGCAAATCAAGTGGGACATTTTTCATGCCTTTTCATGAAAAATATATTATTTTTCTTTAGTCATCATTATATCATCAATATGGTACATTGGGACTCAAACCCAATGTCTTACCAATATAAAGGCATGTTAGGCCATAATAAATTGGGACTCAAACCCAACTCTTATCATTATGGAGCATCAGGACTTGATCCCGATGTCTTATCCCCAATCAATGGCATAATAGGCTAAACAATATTGAGATTCATTCTCAAGCCTTAATTTCAATCACATGCCAAGAAAGTTATACACAACTAATTTGCAACTTAGCAAATCAAATTTGCTTTCTTAAATAAGTGTACAAATCTCAAATCAGCGTAAAGCTTTATTAATTATTTGTAGCATCTATATGAAATACAATCGTTTGTAGTCAGAATATTTCTTCTAAATTCTATTAGAGTTTAAAAGGATCATAAAATCATTGTCATAATATTTATTGAGTCTCTCTCAAAAATATTGTTGTTTTCGGGGTATACCCTACCTATTGGATTTGATTTAACGCCATGACTTTCGTTCACTCAATTCAACCAAGCAATTAGTGAATAAATTTATCAAAAGTACACCATATAGGTAACAACACATATATAGTACTAATACATAAATTCAGCATTTATATTACCTAAAAAGTGACATTATAGGTAACAACTTACTAGTTGTAGCTTGTGCATTATTCATATAAAATACTTAAAAATGGTAAGTTAGTAGCAAGCATCAAGTAGGTCATATATACTCAAAAATACCTCTTCCAGTAGTCATACTAATCATTGTTTGCTTTCAAATGATACGACCATAAATTATGAAGTATACTTTCTCAATAGCTTTTGAAGTAATTAATCAACCTAGATAAAGATGTGAAGTATTTCTTGTTTTCTTCAAGATGATTTATGCTTTTAATCAGTATGACCAATTTTATTTTATTTTTTATTCCTTTTTTTGGTACTATATGCAAGTGTAAAAATCCAAAAGAAAAAAATATTCATCCAAGTAAAAGAAAATGTTAAAAACGGCAGGACAAATTGAAGATAGTTAACACATAAATATGCATAAGACAATTTATATAAAATATCCTTGGTTACCATGACATGCATCATATCAACAATTAACTGTTACTATGATTTTAACATATAGAACTTCAAAAAATTCATTCCATTCATGTGATATAAAAGATGTAATATTAATATGTGCTTATGCAATACAGGTGTAGTACGAAGTTGTGTGTATATGAGATTTTAAAGGAATGACAAGTATAAGATAATCATACCTTCTTACATTTCATTACTTACCATATGTAGTTTCTCTTTACATTTAACCATGTGATGATATGTATGACTTCTAATTGTAATCTTTCTCGATGTAGGAAATTTTTTGTAGATATATATATATATATATATATATATATATATATATATATATATATATATATATATATATATATAATTGGTTAGAGACTCGTGTTGATAACGTGTTATGGAATAAAAGCAATTTAGTAAAACATGAACAAGAAATAAAAGCAATTTAGTAAAACATGAACAAGAAATAGAGATAGAGAGAAGGAAGAGATTTTCTTCTTCAATTGTATGTATTTTCCTATCTATTACAAGACATTTATATAGGCATGAAAAGTGAAGAAAATATGTCATGGAATATGTCATTGAACATAGAAAATATGTCATTAACCATTTGAGAGAAAGATCATGGAGGAAGAGTAGACATCCACCATATTTTGATTTTTATCATAACAAGTTCAAAATTTTAAGGGACACTCTAGGAAATTTATTGAGTTGCAAGACTCACCCTTTTTCCCATGCTTATTTATTTGTTTATTTTGTACATATTCATTTTCAGCAATAGTGAGCAGCGCAACTGACTTGTTTGTGGTACGCCATGTACTCTTCTACCGTCCAGCTAGTGCTTATAAATGCTCCATATGGTCAGAGGTGGAGTCAGGTTTTGAAATTTATACGTTCGGGATTCTAAATTTTTTAAGTTACTGAGTTCTAAATTAATACAACAATAACATACCCAGTAAAATCCTACTAGTGGGGTCTGGGGAGAGTGGAGTATATGCAGACCTTACCCCTACCCCGAAAAAGATAGAGAGGCTGTTTCCGGAAGACTCTCGGCTCGACATAAGAGACAATAATATCAGAAAAGAAGCAAGAGAAAAGGCATAACAACAAAACATGCCAGAAAAAAAAAATAGCAACAATGAATAAGTGAATGGACATTACACAAAACTATGCAAAACAACAATGTGAACACAACATAGACCGTTAACAAACCTAAACAAAATTCTACCAGACTACCCGGTACAAAGAGGGAGGAACTCTCGACTACCCTCTAGCCTATCACCTTAATGCTCGACCTCCACATGTTTCTATCAAGAGCCATGTCCACGTAAATTAATAATTTATATATATATATATATATATAATTAATTTTTTAAGACAAATACATGATTTATACCAAAGCTACTAGGTTCGGCCGAACCCGTAGGTTCTACTCTCCCTCCGCCCTGCATATGACTGTTGTGGGATTAGATATTATGGATTTGATGTTTGATTATGTATCACATATTATTTGTTTGTTTTGCATTACAGTTTGACGTTAGGATTCTATCTTAGTTGTTATATTATGATTTAAATTGGTGTTAAGCTATTATTTGTCTTAAGAAACTGATTATTAAGTTTGGATTTGTTTGGTGAGGAAGTTGCAGAGTACTACTCGGCGATCGTAATTCTCCAGATTTGAATTATAACACACCTTCTATTAAGTTTGTGCGACAAGCAATTATTCAAATTGGACCAAGTCTTGCAAGCTCATAATATATGTTGGGATGATAAACAGATATCATGTACCAACTGTAAGTGTGAAGTCCTGAAAGAGTAATGTTGTGAATAAGTGATATTTGTGTAGGTTTGTGAAGTCCTGAAAGAGTAATGTTGTGTATAAGTGATATTTGTGTAGGTTAACATGACATAAATTAGTTAGATGGTTAGAATTAATTGATTGAAATTAGCTAGGTTTCGATAGTGTATATATACATATGTGTACATGTTTTAGCTTAGCAGTTGTAATTACCATTTTCAGTCAATACATTATTTTCAGGTCTCTATGGTTCTTTTTCGATATCCCATCTGAGTTTGATAATGGTAGAATTTAACATGGTATTAGAGCTTAAGTTGGATCAATCAAAGCTAGGGTTTTATTTCTCGATTCAATTTTTGGAAGTATTGGTTCAATTCCTCAATTACTTTTTCAATTCTTTTTTGGAGATTAGCAATGACAACTTTGGATATCAACAATCCTTGTCATCCTTTATATCTGCGACCATCGGATAATTTTCGAGTAACATTATTATTTCGATTCAGCTAAAAAGAAATGAAAATTATTCAGTTTGGAGCAACATGACATTGAGCGCATTGCAGGCAAAATGTAAGCTAGGGTTCATCGATGGTGTCACGACCCTAAATTTCCACCCTCGAAACCGTGATGACACCTAATATTTCACTTGCTAGGCAAGCCAATGTTAGAGATTGTTTTTAGCCATTTTTAACAATTCAATTAAATGATAACCAAGAAACTGAATAAAGTGAAATAGAATGAGTAAACAAAAATAACTGTGATATCTAGATACAATCCCAGAACTGGTGTCACAAGTGCACCATCGACTAGAGTACTATAAATGAAAGTCTGAATGAAAGCATGACTGTCTGAAATAAAGTAAACAACTAGAATGATGTAGAAAGGGACTTTGGGGCTGTCAACGCCGTGCAAATATACCTCAAATCTTTGCCAAGCAATCAATCCGAGAAGTCTACTAACCGCCGCTAGGATCGAGTCCAAAATATGCACAAGAAATACAGAGTGTAGTATGAGTACAACCGAACTCACGTACTCTATAAGTGTCGAGCCAAACCTCGACGAAGTAGTGACGAGGTTAAGGCGGGTCACTTACAATAACATGCACGCAGTATAATAATAATAATAATAATAATAATAATAATAATAATAATAATAATAATAATAATAATAGAAAAAAATAGGAAATGATAGCAAAGCAGATAACTAATGAAGACAACTCAATCCTCGAAATTAGTGAAACCAGAAATATCAGTCCTCAGGATCTCATATGAAAATAATGAAAGCTAACACAATACAACAATGAATACAACACACACAATCCGTTGCGACGCACAACACGATCCCACCATACAAACACAATCCTCCCTTATTTCACCATATCAATATCAAAAATAACATGTAAAATCTGTTGCGTTGCGCAGCCCGATCCCACCATATAATTAGAATCAATATAACAACACTCCCTTATATCAACATATCAAAATCACATATAAAATCCGTTGCAGCGTGCAACCCGATCCCACCATATCAATATCAAATCCTCCCTTATTCCACCATATCACAATCGTTACGGCATGCAACCCGATCCATAAACAAAATCAATAAATATAATCAATTCAACAACTCTATTCACAAGAATCTATACGATTAAAGAATATGAAAGCAAAACAATAAGCAACCCCATACCAAATCAAGGAATGCTACAATTAATACAAAGTAACAAGACAAGCAAATATATGACATTTAAAGTGTACAAGTAAGACAATTAAGACAAGTAGTAATTAATCATGGAATCATGAAAGAAACAAATATTTCAATACAAAAGTAAATAAATGACAAGTAACAAGTTACGATAGAAAGAAATTAAAGCATGTAATAGCTAAGGCATGGAATAAAATAATTAATGAAATAGGAGAAAGCATGAAAATAATTATTTTGACGGTGTATATACACTCATCACCTCGAATACTACCGTTACACATGTAGTTCACATAACATATAGTTCAAGGATTCCTAATTCCCTCAAATCAAGATTAAATCCAACACTTACCTCACTCCGCAAGCAAATCGAAGCTCAACTAGGGCCCTTCCTCTAAAATCTGCCTCCAAACCAATCAAATCTAACCAAAATCGACTTAATATCAACAACAATGCTAGAAAAATCAAATATAATACATAAAGCTAAGATCTTTACACTTTTTCCAATAAGTCAACAAAAGTCAACCCCGGGTCTACTTGGTCAAAACCCGTAATTCGGACCAAAATTCAATTACCCACTCACCCCGAGCCCGATTATATGAGTAGTTTCAAAATCCAATCTCAATTTGAGGTCTAAATCGTAATTTTACAAAAGCTCCCAATTCTACCCAAGCCTCTAATTTTCTACCATGGAAGAGCATAAATTAAGGTTAGAAATCAATGGGTGTTGATGGAAATGGAAGAAAACAAGTTAAAGTATACTAACCTATGAAATGGTGATGAAATTTCTCTTCGAAATCACCTCTAGGCCGAGCTCTAATGTGAAGATGGTGAAAAATGAGTGAAATCTCGTTTTCAGAAATTTAAAAGAGTGGGCGTCAGGTGTTCATCGCATTCGTGAGACACCTAACGCGATGCAGCAACATCCAAAGCCCTTCGGGTTCACGAGCTATTCATCACGTTCACGTAATATTCCCCTCGGCCATCGTGTTCGCGAGCTTGGGGTCGCGTTCGCGTAGAACAAACCTCTTATCCCCCTCCTAGGACCATACACTTCGCGTTCGTGTAGCTTTGGTCGCATTCACAAAGGGCAATCCCACCATTACTTCATGTTCGTGACCCAAGCTTCGCGTTCGCATAGAGAAAATCCCACCCCAGCCCAGGTTACTCTTCGCGATCTTGAAAAAGGTTACACAAGACATCAGAACCATCTTTCTTCTTCGTATTCACATGGATACTTGTTCTTGATAGTAACTTTGTTCAACTGCCGATAGTCTATACACATCCTTATCGAACCACCTTTCTTCTTCATGAATAACACGGGCGCACCCCAGGGTGAGACACTAGGTCTAATGAATCCCTTATCAAGCAAATCTTGCAACTGGTCCTTCAATTCCTTCAACTGCGGCAGGGCCATACAGTATAGAGGAATAAAAATGGCCTGAGTGCCCAGAGCCAAATGAATACAGAAGTCAATATCTCTATCGGGTGACATCCTCGGCAGATATGCAGGAAACACCTCTGGAAACTCACGATCAACTCGTACTGAATTCATGGAAGGAACCTCCGCATTAGAATCCTAAATATAGGACAAATAAGCTAAACATCCCTTCTCGACCATACGTCAAGCCTTGACATATGAAATAACCCTAGTAGTAGAATGGTCAAGAGTCCCTCTCCACTCTAACCGAGGCAACCTCGGCATGGCTAAGGTCATTGTCTTGGCGTGACAATCCAATATAGCATGATAAGGTGACAACCAATCCATACCCAAGATAACGTCAAAATCTACCATATTAAGAAGTAGAATATCTATGCTAGTCTCAAGACTCCCAATAGTGATCACACACGAGCGATAGACATGATCTACAACAATAGAATTTCCCACAAGCGTGGACACATATACAAGAGCACTCAAAGAATTATGAGGCACAACCAGATATGAAGCAAATATGATGACACGTAGGAATAAGTAGAGCCCAGATCAAATAGAATTGAAGCATCTCTATGGTAAACTGGAACAATACCTGTGATGAAGGCGTTAGATGACTAGACCTCAGGTCTAGCTGGAAAAACATAAAATTAGGATTGGGCCCCACCACTCTGACCTACGTCTTTGGGATGGCCTCTAGATGGCTGGCCTCCACCTCTAACTACCTGACCTCCACCTCTGGCTGCCTGACCACTACCCCTAGCTGGCTGAGCAGGCGATGGAGCAATCGATACCGGGACCATGTCACGAGAATGCTGTTGTAGCATGTTGCCCAATAACCTCGGACAGAACCTTCTGATATAACCAGTACCTCAATACTTAAAACACTCATCCTGCTGTTGTGGTTGCTGAAGCTGAAGCTGACTCGAACCAATGTGATAGCTCTGAATTGGAGGCGCACTGATAGGAGCTGATGGTGCACTATAGGCTGGCTGCCCAAAATGAGATATATAAGGACCACGACTCTCTGAAACATTATGAGATGCCTGAAGTGTTGACTGAAATGGCCTGGGAGGATGGACTCTAGCAAAAGTACCCCTGCCTCCAAACGAGGCACCACTGAAACCACCAAAATGACGAGGTCTCTTATCAGACACCTGCCCCCTCTGTTAACTACGAACTATCTCGATTCGTCTAGCTATATCTATAGCCCTTTGGAAAGTACTATCATCTCCAGTCTCCTTGGCCATCTGTAGCCTAATAGTGAAAGTGAGCCTATAAAATGAATCTCCTCACTCTCTCACTCTCAGGAGGGTGAAATATAATGACATGGCAAGCTAGGTACACAAATCGAGTCTCATACTGGATAACTGTCATACTACCCTATTAAAGACGCTCAAACTTCCTACGATAATCCTCTTTCAGAGTGACAGGGATGAACTTCTCTAGAAAGAGCTGTGAAAAATGATCCCAAGTAAGTGTAGGTGAACCAGCTGGTCTAGTCAACATATAATCTCTCCACCATCTCTTGGCGGAACCAGTCATCTGAAACACTGCAAAATCGACCCCATTGGTCTTAACTACACCCATGTTCCGCAACACCTCGTAGCAGGGGTCTAGATAATCCTGTGGGCTCTCAGAATATGAACCACTGAAATGAATAGGGAAGAGCTTGCTAAACTTATCCAAACTCAATAAAGCCTCAGAAGACATGGCGAGCGTATCACCGACCTATGGCGCAATAACTAGCTGAACCCCTCTAGGACCTGAGTTGGTCCGACGGGTACAGGCTGAGTTGAAATCTCCTCCTCGGGATCAATTTGAGGCTCTACTGCGGGTGTTTTTGCTCGGGCTCTAGGCTGAGTTCTGCCTCTGACTTGACCTCGACCTCGAACTTTGCCCCTGATAGGAGCTGCCACTGGGGGCTCCGACTCATATCCATCTACAGATGTTGTGTGTGTTCTCCCCATCTACAAGAGAACAAGAATTGAATGGTTCAATCATCAATGATAGAATAAAATCGCACGATAAAGAAAGATAAAAGTGAAATTGTTCCAAAACACCATAGCCTCTGGAAGATAGGTACATACATCACCATACCGATCCTCTAGGCTCTACTAAGCTTGGTCATGACTCGTGAGTCCTAAGCAACCTAGTGCTATGATACCCACTTGTCATGACCCAGAATTCCCACCCTCGGGACTGTGATTGTGCCTAATATTTCACTTGCTAGGCAAGCCAATGTTAGAGATTGTTTTTAGAAATTTTTAACAATTCAAATTAAATGATAACCAAGAAAATGAATAAACTGAAATAGAATGAGTAAACAAAGATAACTGCGATATCTAGATACAATCCCAGAACTGGTGTCACACGTGCACGAGCGACTAGAGTACTATAAATAAAAGTCTGAATGAAAGCATAACTGTCTGAAATAAAGTAAACAACTAGAATGATGTAGAAAGGGACTTCTGGGTTGCGAATGACGTGCAACTATACCTCAAGTCTCCATCAAGCAATCAATCCGAGCAATCGACTAACCGTCGCACTCCAAAATCTGCACAAGAAATGTAGAGTGTAGTATGAGTACAACCGACCTCATGTACTCTGTAAGTGTCGAGCCTAATCTCGACGAAGTAGTGACGAGGCTAAGGTGGGTAACTTACAATAACATGAACACGCAGTATAATAATAATAATACGAAAGAAAAACAGGAAATGACAGTAAAGCAGTTAACTAATGAAGACAACTCAATCCTCGAAATCAGTGAAACAAGAAATATCAGCCCTCAAGATCTCATATGAAAATACTAAAAGCTAACACAATACAACGATAAGTACAACACACACAATCCGTTGCGGCGCGCAACGCGATCCCACCGTACAAACACAATCCTCCCTTATATCACTATATCAATATCAAGAATAACATGTAAAATCCTCTGCGGCACGCAACCCGATCCCACCATATAATCAGAATCAATATAAACAATCCTCCCTTATTTCACCATATCAAATCACATATAAAATGCATTGTGGTTTGCAACCTGATCCTACCATATCTATATCAAATCCTCCCTTATTCTACCATATCACAATCATTGCGGCATGCAACCCAATCCATAAACAAAATCAATAAATATAATTAATTCAACAACTTCATTCACAAGAATCTCTACGATTAAATAATATGAAAGCAAAACAATAAGCAACCTCGTACCAAATCAAGGACTGCTACAATTAATACAAAGCAACAAGACAAGCAAAATATATGACATTTAAAGTGTACAGGTAAGGCAATTAAGGCAAGTAGCAATTAATCATGGAATCATGGAAGAAACAATTATTTCAATACAAGAGTAATGACAAGTAACAAGTTATGGCATAGAAAAGTAATTAAAGCATATAACAGCTAAGATATGGAATAAGATAATTAATGAAATACAGGAAATCATGAAAATAATTATTTTGACAGCGTATATATACTCGTCACCTCGCATATATGTCGTTATACATGTAGTTCACATAACATATAGTTCAACGGTTCCTAATTCCCTCAAGTCAAGGTTAGACCCAATATTTA
Organism: Nicotiana sylvestris; assembly: GCF_000393655.2. NCBI lineage: Eukaryota > Viridiplantae > Streptophyta > Magnoliopsida > Solanales > Solanaceae > Nicotiana > Nicotiana sylvestris. The sequence goes on from NC_091066.1 coordinate 143,319,345, forward strand.
CCTCGCTCCACAAGCAAATTAAAGCTCAATCTGGGCCCTTCTTCTAAAATCTACCTCCAAACCAATCGAATATAACCAAAATCTATTTAATATCAACAAATAATACTAGGGAAATCAATTACAATACATAATGTTAAGATCTTTGCATTTTTTCAAAAAGTCAACAAAAGTCAACCATAGACCCTCTTGGTCAAAACCCCCAATTCGGATCAAAACCCAATTACCCATTCACCTCGAGCCCGATTATGTGAGTAGTTTTGAATTCCGACTTCAATTTGAGATCTAAATCTCAATTTTACAAAAATCTCAAATTCTACCCAAATCCCTAATTTTATACCATGGAAGAGCATAAATTAAGGTTAGAAATCAATGGGTGTTGATGGAAATGGAAGAAAACGAGTTAAAGTATACTAACCTATGAAATGGTGATGAAATTTCTCTTCAAAATCGCCTCTAGGCCAAGCTCTAATGTAAAGATGGTGAAAAATGGGTGAAATATCATTTTAAGAAATTTAAAGGATTAGGCGTCAGGTGTTCATCGCGTTCGCGAGACACTTGACGCTATCGCGAAGCAGCAACGGCCAAAGGCCTTCACGTTCGTGAGTTGTTCTTCGCGTTCGCGATAGCTTTCCCCTCTATATTAGCTACCTCGTGGAGTTCAGATTTAATCGAGAGAGGAGTCTTGACTATACAATTGAATGAATAAACAAGTGAATTCGTGAGAATCATTAGAACATTAGAGTGAATTGAACTAGAGTTAGATCCCGAATAGCGATCTTGCACCTATCCAGTCACGACCCTTATTTCTCCTATTGATTATTTTAGTGTTACTCAAATCTTGTCTTTGGGTGATTAATTATTAATTGTTATTGTTTTAATAGTAAATTTAGTTCATAATCATTCCAACCAAAGTGTTAGTCATTCTGAATAACATTTAAACAAGAAATTACTTAACATTATTTATATTCAATCAATGTGAAGATGATAATTAAACTATATTATCTTTGTCTAGCGAGCACTAATTTCGTGTTGTATTTTGCACTCGTCAAATTTTGGCACTGTTGCCCCGGGTTGGCAATCAATAGTGTTCAAAATAGGTTTTTGTGCTAATTCAGGAACCAATTTTATTTTCTTGTATTCTTGTTTTCTCACTTGTGTGCAGGAAATAGGTTTAACTCATCTTGTGTATGACTCTATCTTCTTCAAAGAAAGTGATACCTTTCGAACTAGAGTTAAAAATCACTTGTGACAATTGAGAAAAGAAAGAGGGTCCACCGAAAATTTCTTGGGGCAATCTTCGACCTAAGAACACATGGGAAATAATAGTGATGATGGAGTAAATTTGGTTGCAGGAGAAGCAGCCCAACGAGCAGGAGTATCTGTATGGGCAGCTGCTGATGCAACTCTGGGAGATGGGAAAATTATTATTGGGTACGGAGGATGGAGATTTAACCTGAACTGGCTTCTTGCGGAAGATGCATTCAAAAATGTGGGTCCCAAAGCAAGCAGATCATTGGGTGACTACGCCAGGCCAATCTACAACTTAGAAGTATCTAGTATGTGACCTTCTCCGATCGCAACCAATAATTTTGAGATCAAGCAAAGGCTATTTCTGACCATTCTGAACAATTATGTCTTCCAAGGCAGACCAAACGAAGATTCAAATACTCACTTGATTTGATGAGATTATGAATACCTTCCAGCATAATAGGGGATCGGAAGATGCTATCTACTTAAGCCCATTTCCTTTTTCACTGACGGATGATGCTAAGTACTGGTTGCATAGTTGGGCGGCTACATCAATTCAAACGTGGAAAGACATGACAAAGAAGTTCCTTGAAAAATATTTTTCGGCTGCAAAAAGTGGAAAATTTTGAAGAGAGATCCACAACTTCGAGTAGAAAGATACAAAAACGATGTTTGAAGCATGGAAAATATTTAAGAAAATTGTGAAAAGATATCAGCATCATGGAGTAGACTTATAGATTCAACTCCAAGATTTTTAGGATGGGTTGACACCCTCTGGCAGGACTCGAAACAAAGCAGTTGGAGGTCCTCTTATGAAAAAAACTCCTAAAGAGATTGTTGCATTTCTAAATGAATTATCTGAAGATGTAAATCAATGACCTGCAGATGATGGCGAAAGAAGGAAAAAAGTTGAGGTACATCAAGTGGATTATAATATCTCTGTCTAAGCCCAGCTAGACTTCATGGAAAAGAAGATAAGAAAGTTGGCCTTAGCTAGGCTCCTCAGCCATCCATCATTAGTTTGTGACTTTTGTTGAATGCGTCATCCAACGTATGATTATTAGGCCCTAGCTATAGATGAAGTGGAAAATATTGTGGGAATCTTTAATAGAGGCAACTACCAAAGTAGTAATAATTTTAACTTCATGGGGCAGAGACACCTCGAATTTTTGGGGAGTTCACCTAGTGGTAGTCTGAATGTATGGTAACATAATAATCTCATACCCCAAGTACAAGGAGCTTCAGAATTTCAAAATCAGCAAAATGTAGCAAAACCAGCCTCAATAGTCTAATTAGTCTGGCATGGAAGATCTAATGAAGGCCTTCATTATTAAGACATATGAGAGACTTGAAATTCATGGTACAACCACCCAGGAACGGGGCACAGCCATCCAGAACTTGGAAAGACAGGTGAGGAAAATTGCTAATCTATTGTCTGCAAGTGCTCTAGGAGCTCTTCAGGTGGGGAAAATTGCTAATTTGCTGATACCGAAAGAAATCCAATGCGGTGTCATTGAGAAGTGGACAAGTATTAAAGGACCCTATTGAAAATCTAAAGGGAAAGTTGATTCAAAGACAAGTGGAAACTGTGAAAGAGTATAAAAATAATGAAAATCAAGAAGGTGAAGTGAGGGTAGATCCAAAGGATGCTCTGAAGAGGAAGATGAAGACTAGAGCTCTGAAAAAGAAGAAGAAGAATGAAAATTTAGTGAATGAGGAGACTGGGGAAAGCAAATATATGTATTCTCTACCTTTCCCCCAGAAGCAAAGAAGAGAGAAGATGAACAAACAATTTGGGCATTTTCTAGAAGTGCTCAAGCAGGTGCATGTTAATCTACCTTTCATAGAGGTACTCTCACAAATGCCATCATATGCCAAGATATTGAAGGAGATATTGTCCAACAAGCAGTAAGTGGAAGAGACTTTGGTTTTCAAGCTCATTAAGCATTGTAGTGCGATCCTGCAAAATAAGCTCTTCGAAAGTGTGGAGATCCAGAGAATTTTACTATACCTTACTCTCTAGGAAGTACTAATTTTGAAATATCTTTGTGTGATTCAGGCACGTCTATTAATCTTATGCTCTTTACTATTTTCAGGAAACTTGAGAAAGAAATTGGAGTAATCAGATCTCGACCTGTGTCATTGCAGCTAGAAGATCAGACTATAATAATACCTGAAGGAATAATAGAAGATGTGCTAGTTCAGGTGAACAAATTTACGTTCCCTATGGACTTCATCGTGGTCAACATAGAAGACAATAAGGAGGTCCCTCTGATTCTAGGGAGATCCTTCTTGTCTACTGGCAGTAGTACAGTGGATATTCAGGAAAGGTAGCTCATAATAAGAGTAGGGGAAGAGAGAGTGGCATTCAAAATGAAGGAGGCAATAGGGGCACCAAGAGGGTACTTGGCTGCATACTTTAATTTTAACGTGGATGTCCTAAAAGCACTAGATGATGAGGACAAGCATAATAAGTGTGGGGTGTGCCCGAAGAGGTTAGAGAAGAAAATCTCAATATAGTTGTGTGCACTAGGTCGGACGTGCAAAGCGGACCCCGACATTGATTCAGACCCAAACTAGATGATTCAGGGGAGTTTCCTTTGCCTCTTGCTTTTTATTTATGTGTCAAATGTACATGCCACAATTTAATTCCCCCTTGGTTTTTCTTAATGCCACAGTTCTTTTTCAAGAATGTTTGCTTGAATCGGGTGTAGTTTATTGTTTTGTCAGGAATATATAAGCCTTGTGCTATGGTGTTAAATGGAAATAACTTGTCTTAACTCTGTTGTGGCTTGAGTGAGTGTTTTAGTTGGTCTAGGATCATTTCTTGACTCATCTATAAGTGCCTTAAATGGTTTAATTTTGACTCTGCTTAACTGTTTTGGCTAGAGAGTCGAAATAGATATGGTCTTAAGTGATTTATGCACCAATGTGTATGTGAAGTTATTATTGATGTTATGTGCATGTCACTTGATATCTAGAACTTTTTAGTTGTGTTTGCAAGCGAAATCGCAGTCTTGTTCAATCTAGGATGTGATATATGCATTTCTTTATTGAGCGGATATATGCCTTTGACCCACCAAATTAATGTGTATCTTAGTTAGCTTCTCTGAGTCTGTAATCTTATTTCTTTGGCAACCACACTACAAACCTGACCCCTTTATTTGAATTAACTATATGTCTGAACCTTTTAACTCTACCTAGCAATTGAAATTATTATGAGCTTGTTAAAAACTAAGTAGAGGTATGATTGGGGTTTTTGAGTGGAACTTAGAAAAATAGAAAAAGGTAAAATGTTAGAAAAATTGTGAAAGTCACGTGTAAGGAATTATAAAAAAAAGTGAATTTGCTTGAGGAAAAAAAACAAAATTTTGAAAAGAAGAAAAAGAAAGAATTTGTGTGTGTATTAGAAAGAAAAAATTGATTTCTTGTTAGTGGTAGTTCTCATCTTATTTGTTCTTAAGGAAATTGAGAGCTTGATGTTATTATGTTGTGAAGGTTGGGGTTTGGTTCAACATAAGTGTGGTGTTTGAATTGTTAATGTATATGTATTAAAATACTCAGGAGGTATAGTCATTATATCCAAATATATCTTGCCCGCCCCGCAGCCTACATTACAATCAAATTAAGTCCTACTTGATTTTTGACTGAGTGAACTTGAATTAGTAGAGCATTACATTACGGACAAGCCTATGGTACGTCTTTTGTGGCACATGAATCTTAATTCTGAGAGTGAGTGAATTTTTTCTATCTTGAGTTCCTATTTGTTCTTGAACTTTATTGTGAGTGGAACTACTCTCTATTATTTGCATGAGGGCACTTAACTTGTTGTAACGACTCGATTGGTCATTCTTTTATTGCTTCACACACGTGTGTTATGATTTTATGACTAGGGGTTGTTTAGTTTCATTTTGGAAAGATTTCGGGTTGATTTGGACCCTTGATTCTTGACTTAGAAGTTTAAATTAGAAAATATTGACCAAACCTTGACTTTTGTGAAAACAAACCCAGAACCGTGTTTTTATGCACTGATATCTTTGTATCGTGATTTCGGACTTGGGCCTATGCCCGGAATTGGTTTTGGAAGTTCGTAGATTGATTTATGCCAATTTACCAAAATTTGGCAATTTGAAGTTGAAAGGATTCATCGTAGGTTGACTTTAGCTATCGAGCTCAAAATTTGATTTTGGGACTTGGAATAGGTTCGTATGGTGTTCAGGACTTGTTTGCAAAATTTGATGTCATTTCGAGTTGAGTGAAAGCATTCAGACGCTCAGTTGTAATTCTAGAAGTTCTTGAAAATTTCCCTGAATTTCATGCATTTTATAATTTAATTCGTGGTTCTAGATGTTATTTTTGTATTTTGATCGTGCAAGCGAGTTTTTATGATATTTTTAGACTTGTGTGGATGTTTAATTTGGAGATCCGATATAATGACCCAGTCGGTTGTTTCGAGAGTTATAGCCTCGTTTCCCCATTTCCTGCTTCTTTTGTGTTCTTCAGCTATATTATGATCTACCAGGTTAGTTGGTTCGGGTTCGGAGTGGTTTCGGAGTGAATTGAGATACATAGTCTCTTAATCGAAAGCTTAGGTTTGGAAAGTTTACTTATGTGTAAATGACCACGGATTTGAATTTTGATGGTTTCGTTAGCTCCGTTAGGTGATTTTTAACTTGGGAGCACGTCCGGAATGTGATTTGGAGGTTCGTGGTAGAATTTGGCTTGAATTGGCGAAAGTTAGAAATTTGGCGATTTTGGCCGGCAGTGGAAATTTTGATATCCGGGTCAGATTGGATTTACGAAAGTTGTAGTAGGTTTGTGGTGTCATTTCTAACTTGTCTACAAAATTTTAGGCCATTCGGAGGTGGTTTGATAAGTTTCGGCGTCGTTTGTAGAATTTGGAAGTTAGAAGTTCTTAGGCTTGAATCCGAGTGTAATTTGGTGTTTTGATATTGTTTTGAGTGATTCGAAGGTTCTACTAAGTTCGTATGAGGTTATGTGACTTGTTGGTACATTTGGTTGAGGTCCTGGGGGTCTCAGGGGTGTTTTGGATGCTCAACGGAAGGAAGTTTTGGACTTAGGCTTGGCAGATATTTTTGATGTTCTGGTGTCTTCACACCTGCGGTAGGAGGCCCGCAAATGCGGCCCCGCAGAAGCGCCTAGGAGGTCGCTGATGCGAGCAAGGCTGGGTTGGATTGGAATTGCAGGTGCAAGAAGGAGGTTACATCTACGAGCCCGCAGATGCGAGGCTGAGGCGCAGATGTAGAAGAGAAGATTTTGAGCTGTTTCTGCAGAAGCGGTGTGAAGAGCACAGGTGCGCCTCCGCAGGTGCGAGACCTGGAACGCAGGTGCGGGGCTAGTGTTTTAAGTGTGTTTCCACAGAAGCGGAGTTCTAACCACAGAAGCGGCTCCGCAGGTGCGGTTTTGCTGGACAGAAAATATAAATAGAGGACTTAGGGGTTTCCCCCCATTTTCATATTTTTGAACTCGGACTTTGGGGGATTTTGAGGAGATTTTGGAAGGGAATTCGTGGTTATCACTGAGGTAAGTTCTTGAGCCTATATATCTTTGGCAATGATGTTTTTCCATGTATTTTTACACTTAGTTGGTGAGTTTTTGAGGTGAAATTTGGGAGTTAGGGCTTGAGAATTGGGAGAGTGAATTTTGGGGTTTTGGATGACCAAATGATATTGGGTTTTGATCAATTTAGTATAGTTGGACTTGTGAGTGAATGGGCTTTCGGTGTTTTGTGACTTTTATTGGATTTTGAGATATGGGCCCAGGGCCGGGTTGAGCCAATTGTGGGTTCTTGTGGAATTGATTCTTTTAGCCTATATTAATTGTATTGTACTATTGTGGCTAGATTCGGGACGTTCGGAGGCCTACTTGCAAGGCAAAGGCATTGCGGAGTAGAGATTTTCTCCAATTGAGGTAAGTAACGGTTGTAAATATGATCCTGAGGGTATAAAACCCCGAATTTTTATGTCATGTGATTATTTTGGAGGTGACGTACATGCTAGGTGATGGGCGTGTGGGCATGCACCGAGGGGAGTGTGACTTGGTCCGTCCTGTAGAAACTGTAAAGTTATACAACTTGTTGTTAGCTATATGCTCATTATGTGTTATAGAAAATTGACCGTTAATCATGCTAGATACCATGTTTAGGCTTTATGCCGATATTGTTGGGACCCTTAGTGGTCATTTCTTGTTGTCATCTACTTTTTAATTGATATTCCGTACTCAGTCATGTTAATACATTTTCATATCATATCTCAGTCTCTGCTATTCTATTTGATGCTTTATGTTATTGCCGTTTGGGCTGATTTTTCTTGATATCTGAGAGCCCGAGAGACCGGAGAGATTGATGACTGAGTGAGGCCGAGGGCCTGATTGTGAGGATATTATGGGATCGGGTTGCATGTTGCAACATGTTTCATTGATTTTGCCATGATTTGTAGTGATATAGCGCTTGGGTTGAAGGAGCCCCTCCGGAGTTTGTGCACAGCCCCAATGAGCGCAGGTACCTACTGAGTGCGAATGACGAGTACCGAGTGCTGAGTAATTGTGAGGATGAGTGACTGTGAGGTTGGAGTGACTGGGAGGACTGAGTAATGGTTGCCCGAAGGGTAGTATATGATTTCATTATTGATGCACATAGTTGCCTTATATCCTTACTTTGAGAACTATTAAAATATATTTTATCTAACTTTACTTGAACTTGATTTAAATCAACTGATTTGACATAAACTCTGGATTGAAAGCATGGCTACTCTTTACTGAATTTTATGAAATGAACTGTATTTGCATAGCTCGTCACTACTTCTTAGTTCCTTATTTATTTCTGTTACTTACTGAGTTGGTGTACTCACGTTACTCCTTGCGCCTCGTGTGTAGATCAAGGAGTAGTTGGTCACGGAGAGTGCTGATAGTCCTCGTAGCTGGTTATTGGAGATAGCGAGGTAACAACCCGATTATGTTAGTTTTGTTATTGTCTGAGCAGTTATGTTTAGATGTTCATGACTTAGCGACACCCCGATGTTGGGGCTATCTTTCCGTATTTTTATATTGAGTTTACTTTTGTTTCTTTTTATGAAAATCCTGTTACAAAAAGGTTTTTGGCTCATCTTTTAATGAATTATTGAAACATTTCGAAAGTCAGCTGGCCTAGTACCATCAGTAGGCTCCATTATGACAGGTTATAGTTTGGGTTGTGACACTCGAGGGCTCGGATGAGCTTCGAACATGTTCCAGGGTGTTTTGGACTGAAGTTGGCAAAAATCTAGTGTCTGGTACTCTAGTGTCGCAAATGCGAACACCAGACTCCCATTTCCGAAGGTGATAGAGGAGGGGCAGTTGTCATAAATGCGACCACCCCTTCGCATTTGCGAAGTCCATAGTATTCCAGCATAGTTCACATTTGCGGACAATTGTTCGCTTTTGAGAGGGCCCTCCAGTTCGCAATTACGAAGCTTTCATCGCAATTGCAATGTTGACTTAGGTTGTCAGAGTTCGCAAATACGATCCCTGATCTGCAATTGAGAGGGTTCGCTTATTGCAAATGCGACATCTGCAACTGGTTAAAGGGCTGGGAGATGGGAGTTTTGAACTTATTCTCTCATTTTTGAACCCTAGACTCGGTAAAAGGCGATTTGGAGAGGGGATTTTCATCTACAAACTTTGGGTAAGTGATTCTATTCCATTTCTGATTATATTCCATCAATATATCTTAGATTTAACATCAAAATCATGTGAACCAAAGTGAAACTTTGTCAAGTTTTTAAAAAATAAAAAATTGAGTTTTCAGAGTCGTTTTGGACTCGGATTTTAAAACTAATCACATATATGAACTCGTGGGGTCAAGGGTAGACAAAATCTACCATTGGACCCGTGTTTTGACCAGGCGGGCCCCGAATTAACTTTTGTTGACTTTTTGGGGAAAGTGTAAAGATCTTAACTTTATCTATTGCAATTGAATTCCCCAACATTATTTGATGATATTGAGTCAAATTTGGTTAGATTTGAGTCGTGTGGAGGTGGATTTAAAGGGAAATGCTATTTTCGAGTGTTAAATTAGCCTAGTTGAGGTAAGTGACTTGCCTAACTTCGTATGAGGGAACTACCCCTTAGGATTGATATTGTTTGATTCAATTGTGCTAAGTAAAATTCATGTATGCAAGGTGACTAGTGAGAGCATTGGTTGTACGTGGTATCTGATCAATTTAGGTTACTTAGACTATTTCCATGCTTTAATTGAATGTCATGTCATGTTCTAATTCTTCTAGTCAATCTATTCGTACTTGTGTTAGTCTATCCTTATATGCCTTAAATGATTCCGTTAATACTTGTTCTACCTCTTAATTGATCATTTGCTCTCATTCCTTAGTTGAACTTGTTGCCTTTTTTATTGTTACATGCTATCTTTTATTGTTAATTATCATTATTTGAAGTTGTTGATCGTGTTATCTCTTTCCTTATTGATTATCATTTACTTGAAGTAATTGTTCATCTTATCCCTTTCCTTGTTGGTTTCCATTATTTCAAGCTCATTCTAAATTTTATCTCTTTTATTGTGAGTTAATATTATCTAATATCGTAGTTATACATTATTTCCCTCATTATTGATTTGATTGGTGTTGATGTTGTGAAAGTCGTTAACACATTGAGGCGAAGTTAGTTATTGTTGAGACCTCTATCTTATTGAGCATTTTACATTCATTGTTGTTGTTGATATTCTTGTATATGTGGAGCCATGGGCTATTGTTATGGAAATATTGGTATTGTTGTTGTTGTTGGCAAGTTGTGATATATGGGCACTTGTGGTGCGAACTGAGTGATATGATATTGACGCGCATGTGGTGGTATAAGGCTTGAGGTTAATGTGCATGCGGCAATATAAGTGGGACTTATGTGTGTGTTGCTTGTAAGGGAACTACGTGAAGCCGCGTGGTATAATAAGGCGGGCTAAGGTGCGTGTAGCTATTTCGGAAAAACTTTCAAAACCTATTTCAAATGTAAGGCTCACACGGCGATATAAGAAAAGATTGTGATTGAAATTGAGAAATGTGAATACGAGGTGATACGTTGGTTGTGATTCTTGATTATACGAGGTGGTACCTCGGTTTTGGTTTCATTATACACGAGGTGGTACCTCGTTGTGATTCTTTCTGTTTATTTCATGTTGCAAAGTGTTCTGGTGGGAATATTTCTTGTTGTTTCATTCTTTATTATTCTAGAATTTGTTGTCTGTACATGATCATTGTAGCCCCTTTAGTTGCTTCTTTATGTTATTTCCATTGTTGATTTCCGGTACTAGTTCATGCTATCATCTTGTTTCGTATCAGTTGTTTTCTCACTTTCCATTACAATTTGTATTACATTTTATACTATTGATTTATATCATAGTATGTGTCTTGACCTGACCTCGTCACTACTCTACTGAGGTTAGGCTCGATACTTACTGGATACCATTGTGGTGTACTCATACTATGCTTAGGCATATTTTTGTGCAGATCCAGGTATGTCTGCTCGTAACGGTGCTTGGGAGACTTCAAGGTATACCTGCTCCATATTCGCAGGTCTCAGAGTCACCTTCCCTTTTATTCTGTTACTGTTGTAGTTCTTTCAGACAATGATGTAGTAGTTATACTAGATTTACTCTATAGAGCTTATGACTCAATTTCAATGATTTTGGGGAGCGTACTGTTGATATTATATTTTGTATCCAATTTTGTTTTAGTATTTTAATAGATTGTTTCTGCCAAGTTATTATTATTTGTTAGGCTTACCTAGTCGTAGAGACTAGGTAACATCACGACATCCTACAGAGAAAAATTTGGGTCGTGACACTTATGAAGGAAAGGTAATGTCTTTGGCCTCTGTGTTAGAGTAAGTGACCAGTGTTTTGAAAACTACGTGGTGCTAGTGAGTTGAGCCTTGAGTCTAGGATGTTATGGTATGGTGCTTAGTGTGCTTTAATTATTCTTGCAAGATGAGTTAGGAGAGTTGCTTGAAAAGGTTATCTCTATTTGAAGTGTAGTTTGATTGTTCGGGGGTAAGCAATGGTTTAAGTATGGGTATTGATGGTAGGCTAGGAACCCATAATTTTACTATATTTTACACTCTAATTACTATACTTTGAATGTTATTGAGCCTAATTGTTAGTACTTTGTACCTATTATGTATGTTATTGCTGTTTAGGATGTGATTTGACTGAAAAAGCAAGTGTGGAACTAAAATGGATGATTTGTAACTTTGAAGTCTGAGTAGAAACCTAAGAAATTGAGTCGGAATCATGTTTGGGGGTCGAGTACCAAGTTTGAATGTCAAAAAGTGAGAAAAAAAGATTACTTTGAAAAAATGCACTACTGCATGTGTCATGTGTCGCGAGGCAAGGGGTGCTAGTACAATTTTTATACAGAGTGAAAAAATAGGCCTTTGAACTTTTTCACTAATGTGGCGGATGGTGCACTGTCTGGGACGTTGCAGCAGTGTAAGTGTACGTCTAACTTGTTCCACTTCGGCTTAGAGAGGGTAGTTTCATCCGGGATCGTTCTTACATGGTATAAATACACCAAAAATAATATTTCTAGGGAACTTTTGACCTACGGAAGATTGGAAGAGCTTTGGAGACTCTGAGGCACAAGGATTCATCATTTTTTCTCAACTCAACACTCGAGTTTGGATTGAATTCATATTTTCTTATTCATTAACTCTATTTGTGATGGCTTCCTCCATGATTATGAAGTAGTTTACTTTAGGGTTTGACGGATATGATATTTTGATTGATAATTGTGGATTTTATCTCTAGTATTCTACATTAGTTTGCTTATGCTTTGAATTGATTGCAATTTTGTTAATCGAATTATTTAATCCAATGAAGAATATTTTGGGTGATTATCTTTGCACTGTTTCATTTGGTTTAGTTCAGTGATTCTTTAGAGTAATCGAAAGAGCTTGTTGAATTGTTGATTAAATCAAGTTAGGAGAATATTCGAGAGATGTTTTCCTAAAGACTAGTCCATGAACGTGTTCATGCATATCTCATAGTGCTTTATATTAGTTTACCTCGTAGAGTTCAGATTTAATCGAGAGAGGAGACTCAGCTATACGATTGAACTAATGATCGAGTGAATTCTTGAGAAATTAGAATATTAGAGTGAATTGCACTAGAGTTAGATCTCGAATAGCGATCTTGCACCTATCCCGTTACGACCATTATGTCTCCCATTGATTGTTTCATTATTGCTCAAATCATGTCTTTTCATGATTAATTGTTAATTGTTGTAGTTTTAACATTTAATTTTGGTTCATAATCATTCCAACCAAAGTGTTAATCATTTCGAATAGTATTTAAGCCAGAAATTATTTGAACATTATTTAAATTCAATTCCTATGGAGACAATAATTAAACTATACTATCTTTAGCTAGCTAGCATTAGTTTTGTGTTTGTAGTTTGCGCTCGTCACTTCTCTATTGATATCTCATCTTAGCTTGATTTCCAATCAACAATGGCGGAATTTAACAATATCAGTACAACTAAAGAAGAAAAATGCTCATCTTCAAGGATAGACATAGTTAAGCATACTTTTTTTTGAGCTTTAATTAAGTTCAACTTAAGAATCTGATTTGAAAAGAATTGTACTTAAGATTTTTAAATTCATTGAAAAACATTAACAAATTTGCTTTTCTTTAAAGTCAACATTTCTGTCTAACGCGTATTCGACCAAAGGGAAATTGGGGCCTTAACTGCTATTGTATCTTGATTATATCCAAATGTGACATTTAATGGATTTGCTTTTTCTACTTTTTGTTTGGTTAGATGAATTTTTCTATGAACATTCTACGTCTTTAGAAATGGATCCTCAACTCTTTTCACTTCTAATTAATTCTTAGATGGACGTAAACCTAATTAACCAGACTGCTGACACATGAAATTGTCTAAAAAGTATCATTTAATTTAAAACCAAACTTGTGGGGTATAATACTATGGCCGTCTCATATATAGTGCATTGAATTTTAGTATACATCAAAATGATTAAAATGATTGTAGATATTCATAACAGCGTACCGGCGATCACCAAAAAAAGATTGCGGTGGTAACTACTTTTTTTATCCTTAATTCAGATTTTTACTTTGAGCTCTGAATATAAAATCGTTTTTGCGAGAGAGCGTTTTATACCCGCTCCCCCAATATAAAATTTTACCGAATTTAATCAGATCCAATACAATATATATATATATATATATATATATATATATATATATATATATATATATATATATAAGTCCCTCCACTACTCTGCAAATTGTCCCATTTGATCATCAAACAGACTACACCTTTTGACAAATTGGAGGTCTAGCTAATTAGAAGACAAAATATTGTCTTTATCTTTCAATTATAGCGTTCGAGAGAACATTATCATATCTATAAACCTATATACCTTATATTTTGATAGCTAGGGTCATCAATTCTGTGCCTTCCTTTTCATAGTTTAATTTGATTAAAACAAAAGTGTTATCAAATCCCCATTATCTCAACTGCTCTTTCTTTGGCTTTACTTGTTTTATTTGTGAATTCATATCTTTATTTGTTTTAAGAAAGTGGCCAAATTGATTCACTAAATTATATCTCAAAATATGTTATTTTCGTCTCTCGCTATTCACTGGCCCAGCGCACCTCATAAATTTCTTTTTCTTCTCTTAAAAAAATTATAAATTCTTGTTATTCTATATTTGTAGTACAATCTGCAAGTTTAGGATAAAATTAATCGTCTTTATTAGTGGATTAAAGGTTAATTGATGCCATTTGGCAAGGAACACGGGCGACACGAGGAATAGAGTGAAAGGGATTTGATGCATATACGTTAAATTAAACCATCTTTTTGATTTGAATCAATAGTAGTAGTGGAGGCCTACTCTGGCGCTGCTGCTAAAGCCTAAAGTGACCATTGGCCATAATATTTTTTGCTAAATGGCCGTCTTATTCGACTCTCTTCTGCTTGATAGTGAAATCTCCCGCCTAAAGAACTTGTTTTAACTTATAACATGACACTACAAGTCTACAACCTATAAACAAATGTATGCCATTGGTTCATGGGCATCGATAAGAATTATGATGAAGTGATAAGTACTCCTTCATCTTTAACCAAAGGGCAAATGCATCAAATTCGAGCCCATTAGTATGAAAACGCCTTTGTCCTGGAGCATTTTACCTCGCAATATAGGGCTTTCTATCGCGAGTCCAGATCTATCCTGACTCTAATGCGGTAACAAACACTAGATGGAAAAAAAACGTTGGTTCATACGCGAAATTAGGACGAACTACGAGAGTTCAATGAACCAATTGTTTTCAACTTAAACTATGTATACTCATGCGACATGATTTTAAAATACAGTCAAACCTCTCTATAACAGCCTTGTTTGTTCCGATATTTTTTTGCCGCTATAATGAAGTGCTGTTATAAAGGACATATATTATAATATAATGGAGTATAAAATTTGGTTCCGAAAAAACTTAAATTTTATGGTAATGACTATTATATAAAGATGATGTTATAGAGAAATCTGACTGTATGTATACATATAATAATACTGCACTTATTCAAAACTTATTACTTGATTCTAAATCTAGGATCTGCTTCTGATTGGTTCACTCATTTGTATTATTCCGAACTCTAATCAACATAACGTATATACTCCCATTGATACATATTACTACTACATGTTGATCTATAAAGTAAAAGCAAACAAGAAAGAAACAATGAAAGGCATGTAGAAAACAAGCTTTTCAGAGAATGGAATCTAATGTTACATGCAAAAAGGAAGGTTGAAGAAGCCAAAGGGTCGGTGGGAAATTTGTCCCACAAACAGCCACCAAAGGATAAATATTAGCTAAAAAGGGATCAAAACTGATGGAACCCTAGGCAAAAGCAACTTACACAAATTGTTACATTACCTTGCCTTAGCTAAACTAACTTTTCAAAGTTGGAATATAACCCTACACACAAAGATTTATATCCTCTCAATATGCTTTAATTTTGTCAGTTTTTGCAAAATTTGATTGATCTTGAAAAAAACATTAGTCCATGGTCTTCACATTTGTCTTAAGTCACTTTTTTTCTGCTGTCTTATCACTATATATATTTCATGTGATGATAGCATTTAACTGTGTTTTCTTTGAAGTGATTCTTGAAATAGTCTTAGTTTGGTAGAATATTTTCAACCTAGAGTAGTTTGGTAGAATATATTCAACCTAGAGCCAAATGTCCTAATTATGAGCTTGAATGGTTTTTAATCATATCTATATCTCTAGATTTTGAATTGAAAGTCTAGCTAATTGACCACCTCTTCTTTTAGTACTTTGTGACAATTGACAACCATTCAATAAACATAGAGGAGATAGAAACGTAGATGATGATGAACCAGAAATCCCTCTGAATAATTACATTTATATTGAGAACAAACATGAAGAAAAAAAATTAAAGGAGAAAGAGATAGCAGATCTTTTTATTTTTTGAATTATAATTTGTGGGGCTTCTCGAAAAATGGTAGAATTGTTTCTGTGTAACCTATAGGTCACAGATCTACTGATACTTGTATTAGGGTAAACTGCCTGTCACACCTCTTTGGGGTGCAGCCCTTCTACGAACTCTGCATGAACGCCCCATGCACTGGGCTGCCCTTTAATATCTTTTTTGGGGGGTTGGGGGGGGGGGGAAGGCATAAATGATGGAAAATTAGTGATCAAACAGCAAGGAGATTGATTCAAAACAAAGAAATGATATTGTAGGGAGCGTTAGAAGCAAAGATGGTAGGGCAAAATATTAAAGCTTATTTTTGCAAAGTAAAGATTTCTGTATATCTTCATATATATCTTTTTAATGCTATGGTAAGACCCATATATTCTGCAAAAAAGATAATGCGGCTGGCCTAGTTCTATTTCCATTTTCCCCACCTTATAGCATAATGCATATCACTAAAAAAATATATTTAAAAAATTAATAAAGAACTTTTAATCCAATTTTTGGTTTGGGGATGACTAATCATATATTATCACATTACCTTCCATAACTTCAGTTACTAAATCATTTTTATCCTTGACAATATAAAACACATGATTTAGACTTAATAAAAGAGTCAAAACGCGATGCAACACGAAAGTATAAATTATGCAACACAATAAAATTAAAATTGTACGAGAAAATAAAGTAAAATTTAAGAAATTTAACATTAATGTAAATATCACCTTTCTCTTTGTTTACCATAAAATCTAAGATTTTTGCAACTTAAAATATTAAAGGTATCATTACAGAAATAGTTACAGAAATAGCAAGTTGTATTTATTGTTTACTTTTTCTAACGATATACATAAATTCACCAGTTATTTTTAATTTAAGCACTTGCATAAATGAGTACAACAACAACAACAACAACAACAACAACAACAAAAACAACAACCACCCAGTATAATCCCACTTAGTGGGATCTGGGGAGGATAGTATTTACGCAGACCGTACCCCTACCCTGGGGTAGAGAGACTGTTTCCAAATAGACCATCGGCATCCTTCCCTCCAAGAACTTCCCGCCTTGCTCTTGGGGAGACTCGAACTCACAACCTCTTGGTTAAAAGTGGAGGTTGCTTACCATCAGAGCAACCCCTCTTAGAAAAAAGAGTATTTAAGTTAATTGTTCAATACTTAAAATTAGTAAGAGTAAAAGCATGATTATAAACAGGAAAAGATGGTTAGTGGGAGATGGAAGTGAGGCCCAAGTTCCCAAAGAGATTGATTTGTGATGACTAAAAAAAAAGTGGGAGAGTGGGGCTTTCATTTTAATTTATGTATCATTTTTGTAAACTCAGCTCTTTCATCATGTCAACTCCAGCGCCACCCATCAATTAGGAGGAGCCAAGTAAATGCTCTCTCTTTTTCTTGCATTTTTAATCAATCAAGAAATGGAAAAATGAAAAAATAAAAGGCATGTGGGGGCAAAGTGTGGCAACTATTATGAACAAAAAGAAAACCCTAATGATCATTTAATTCTAAATATTCAATGAGCTTATGATAATCTTCCTTTGATTTGATACTATGTTGCATTTATTTAGCAAAACTCTTTTTATTTTCTCCTTATTTATGGTCCTTTATTTTTGTAATGAGGACCTACAAGGAGCCTCTAAATGGTATTTGCACAAATGGCCTCTTTAAGGCCACTATTTAAGTACTCTCCTCGTTAGCTAAGTGTGGTGAATTTATCCAAATTAAAAAAATTATTTAATTACTGTAACAGAGACAGAAGTGAAAGAGTGACCTAAAAAAGGGCATACTGTATAAACAATCCAGCCCCAAAGTCTCGAATCATAAATGGGGAAAGGGTAGAAATAGGAGATTTTGGTGTCACCGTTGATTTTTTTTGACCACTATAAAAAAAGTCTTAAGAAAATAGCTTCCACCAGAATTTTGCAAAGTGTTCTTGATAATCACAAAAAAATTTGATATGGTAATTATAAGGATTTGCCGCAAAAATATGATAATCGCAAGAATTTTACATATGGTGACCATCATGATTTATCACAAAATATAATAATAGCCAGAAATTTTCATATGATGATCACTAAGATTTGCAAAAACATGATAATGGTCAGAAATTTTCATATGGTGATTTGCAAAAATATGGTAATCACCAAAAAATTTCATGTGGTAATCAGTACAATTTACCACAAAACACGACAATCGTTAGAATTCCTCATATTAAAAATTCTGGAAGGGTGCTTCAAAATTCTAGCAATGGCTTCAAGATTCTGACGATAGGACTATTTTACCAAAATTTCTTAACGGAATCAAAATATAAACGATGGTTCTAAAAGGTGCATCGCCATAATTTCTTGACCATAAATTAAGGCACTATATGAATAGGCTCTTTAATTAATGTTATTTGTGGCTTGAATTATTTCTTTGTATTTTTAGGAAAACCATAGTCCCTATATGTTTAGGAAAATCCATTGTCCTAATAGATTTGGGAAAGGAAAACCTATAGTCCTTGTCAAATTGGGAAACCTTTCTCATATATATTTGAGACCTTTTAGGATTTATATATAGGGGTTGTAGTTGAGGATTCTATAGATTGTATTGTGCTTTTCTTCTCATTCATAGTGGAAAACTCTCTCTTCTTTTGCCCCGAGGATTAGGCTTAGCCGAACCTCGTTAAATCCTTGTGTTGATTTTTCTTCTCTATTTTCTTTGTGTGAGATTGTGTGCTAGTTAACCCACAATATTCCGCAACAATTGGTATCCGAGCAAAGTTCGGGTTTCTATACATAATTTAGGGTTAAGATGTCTTCATCATCTTCAACAAAGTACAAAGTAGAGAAATTTGACGGAGGTTCTAGTTTCAGTCTATGGAAGATTAGGATGAAATCGTCCCTGGCGTTACAAGGATTATGGAAAGCAATTGATGAGGATTTTTCTGAAGATATGAAGGAGACAAAGAAGGAAGACCTGAAGGAGAGGGCTTTGAGTGCGATCTTCATGAGCGTTACAGATATCGTTCTTCGGGAAATTGCTGAAGAAACTTCTGTAGCAACAGCATGGAAGAAGCTGGAAGATCTATATTCTAAGAAATCGCTGATAAACCACCTCTACCTATAAAAGAGGTTACAATCTCCGTATGAACAAATGTACACCTGTTAAAACTCACCTTGATGAGTTTATTTCAATTATAATGGACCTGAAGAATGTGGATATAAAAATTGAGAGTGAGGATCAGGCCTTGATTGTGTTATGTTCTTTACCATAGTCTTATGATACTTTTGCCGATACACTGCTATATGGGAAAGATAGCATTTCACTAGAAGATGTTAGTAATGCACTAAAATCTAAAGAGTTGAAAACGAGCTTTCCAAACAACAGAATTGAGGGCGAGGGTCTTGTGATTAGAGGAAGAACACAACAAAAGGACTTTAACAGGAAAAGTCAACCGCAAGATCAAAGTCTAGAGCAAGGAAGCAAAACTGTTATGAGTGCGGGGAGCAAGGTCACTACAAGAGAGATTGTCCTAAGCGAAGGAGAAAATAGGGAAGAAAAAAATAGATAATTCGGCAAATATTGTTGACACTGGCAATAATTCTGATGATAGTGATTATGTAGGGGAAATTTGTGCTGTGAGTTCTAGTCATGGGTAAAATTCTTGGGTTCTTGATTCTAGTGCTACTTTCCACATGTGTCCACACAAGAATTGATTTGTAACTTACAAACAAATGAGTGAGACTGTCTATATGTGAGATGATAATCCATTACCAGTAGAGGGGGTTGCTAACATCAAATTGAGAATGTTTGACGAAATTATTAGAAACTTTGAGTGTTGGCATGTTCCTCGGATAAAGAGAAATTTGATTTCTCTTTCGACTTTGGATGATCAAGGGTATAAATTTCACTCCGAGAATGAAATATTTAAAGTGTGTAAAGGCTCCATGGTACTCATGAAGGGTAAACTACATTCTAAATTGTATCATCTTTAGGCCAGTGTAGTTGAAGGGGAAGCTATTGTAGCTTCTGGGAAAAGTGACCTGAATCAGTCTCAGTTGTGGCACTTGCGACTTGGCCATATGAGTGATAATGGATTATCTTTGTTGAGTAAGTAGAATTTGCTGAATGGGGTACAAAAATCAAGTTTTGAATTTTTGTGAGCATTATGTGTTTGGTAAACAGACAAGGGTAAAGTTCATCAAGAAGGCCGAGCACAAGACCAGAGACAAGTTAGATTATATACACTCTGACTTGTGGGGTCCAAACAGAGTTCCCTCCAAGAGTGGTGTCAGGTATTTTATGACTTTGATTGATGATTACTCAAGGATGGTATGGGTGTATTTTCTGAAAATAAAAGATGAGGCATTTTTAATATTTGTCAAATGGAAGACAATGGTTGAAAGGCATACGGAAAGAAAAGTTAAGCGTTTTCGAACTGACAATGGGTTGGAATTTTGTAATTCTGAGTTCAATAATTTCTGCAGCAGGGAGGGCATAGTGAGACACCGCACTTGTGTCAGAACACCACAACAAAATGGTATTGCAGAACGTATGAATAGAACGCTTTGTGATAGGGCACGAAGCATGCTTTCATACTCATGTGTTAGCAAAGATTTTTGGGCTGAAGCAATCAATACAACTTGTTATTTGGTCAATAGATCTCCATCCACAGCTATTGAGTTCAAAACTCCTTTTGAGGTATGGTCTGGTTCGCCTGCTGCTTATTCAAATTTAAGGATATTTGGTTGTTCTGCTTATGCTCATGTGAGGGATGGAAAACTTGAGCCGAAAAGAAGTGCATATTTCTAGGGTATGCAATTGGAGTGAAAGGTAATAAGTTGTGGTGCACAGATCAAAAGACTCCATGGCTAATTATCAGTGGGGATGTAACATTCAATGAATCTGCCTCACTGGACAGTCAGAGGGAGAATGCAATAGCAGAAATAGATCGTGGTGTCAGTGACCGCATAAAGCTAGAAATTGAATCTCCACTAGCTCAGCCTAATAGTTCTAAAGTAGAGGAAGTGGAGGAGGTGCAAAATATTGATCAAGACGATAATGTTGATGCACCTGTGCAACAACCCTATAACATTGCAACAAGCAGAGAGAAGAGAGTGATCAATCCATCACAAAGGTTTGTAAACGTAGTTGATGGTAATTTTCTTGGATATGCTAATTTTGTGGAGTTTGCTTTGTCTATTGCAGAGATCATTGATGTGCTTGAGCCTAATAGCTATAAAGAAGCTATTTCTAGTCCAGAAGCAGATCAGTGGGTTGGTGCTATGAGTGAAGAGATTGAGTCTCTTCATAAGAATCAGACATAGAAGCTTGTTCCATTGCCAAAGGGACAGAAGGTACTAGGCTACAAATGGATTTTCAAAAGGAAAGAGGGCAATCCAAGGGTTGAAGCATAAAGGTACAAGGTAAGATTAATAGCTAAAGGTTTTTCACAGAGGAAGGGGATAAATTACAATGAAGTGTTCTCTCCTGTGGTAAAGCATAGCTCTATCAGGGTCTTACTAGCTTTGGTGGCTCTTCATGACTTAGAACTAGAACAGTTAGATGTGAAAGCTATATTTTTGTATGGTGGGTTGGATGAGCAGATTTATATAAATCAACCCGAGGGATTCATTACTCAGGATAAGAAAAATCATGTTTGCTTGCTTAAGAAATCTTTATATGGTCTGAAACAATCGCCTAGGCAGTGGTATAAAAGATTTGATACATTCATGATTCAAAATGCATTTTCTCGAAGTGCATATGATAGTTGTGTGTATTATAAAAAGCTTGAAGACGGTTCAAGTATATATTTGTTGCTATATGTGGATGACATGCTTATTGCTGCTAAAAGCATTTCACATATTACCCGATTGAAGAAGCAACTAGGTGAGGAGTTTGAGATAAAGGATTTAGGTGCTACAAAGAAGATATTGGGGATGGAGATTACTCGAGATAGAAGGGTTGGAAAGCTGATGTTGTCCCAACGGTCCTATATTGAGAAGGTCCTCAAAAGATTTAATATGATAGGTGCTAAATCTGTGTCCATTCCTTTTGCTTCCCATTTCAAATTGTTTATAGACATGTCACCAAAAACAGACAAGGAGATAGAACAGATGTCTAGTGTTCCATATTCGAGTGTTGTAGGTAACATTATGTATGCTATGGTTTGCACTCGCCCTGACATTTCACATGCTGTTAGTGTTGTGAGTAGATACATGGCGTGTCCTGGTAAAGAACATTGGCAGGCGGTGAAGTTGATCTTGAGATACTTGAAGGGTACTGCAGATGTAGGCTTGACTTTTTACAAAAACAAGTTGAGTGAATCCTTAGTTGGCTATGTCGATTCAGATTATGTAGGGGACTTGGATAAGAGAAGATCTCTGACATGCTATGTTTTTACTCTTTTAGGTAGTGTCATCAGTTGGAAGGCGACTTTGCAGTATGTCGTTGCTTTGTCTACCATAGAAGCTGAGTATATGGCAATTACGGAAGCAGTTAAAGAAGCTATTTGGCTACAAGGCTTGGTAAGTGATCTTGGACTAGCTTAGAAGAAGACACAGGTTTTTTGTGACAGTCAAAGTGCCATTCATCTTACTAAGAATCAGATGTTTCATGAGTGGACGAAGCATATTGAAGTCATGCATCACTTTATTCGAGATATTATATCAAAGAGGATTGTTAAAGTGGAGAGCATGTCTACGCATGATAATCCAGCTGATATGATGACCAAGGCAGTCCCGACCAACAAGTTTAGGCATTGCCTAGACTTGATTGGTGTGTGCAGTACTCAATAGAGCCCTTGCGAGGGTTGAGGGCAAGGTAGAGAGACGTTGTTCCTGTTGATGAAGAGAATTCAAGCCAAGGGGAAGATTTGTTATTTGTGGCTTGAATTATTTTCTTGTATTTTTAGGAAACCCATAGTCCCTATAGGTTTAGGAAAACCCATTGTCCTAATAGATTTGGGAAAGGAAAACCTATAGTCCTTGTCAAATTGGGAAACCTTTCCCATGTATGTTTGAGACCTTTTAGGATCTATATATAGGGGTTGTAGTTGGGGATACTATAGATTGTATTGTGTTTTTCTTCTCATTCATAGTGGAAAACGCTCTCTTCTTCTGCCCCGAGGATTAGGCTTAGCCGAACTTCGTTAAATCCTTGTGTTGATTTTTCTTCTCTATTTACTTTGTGTGAGATTGTGTACTAGTTAACCCACAATATTCCGCAACAATTAAGAAAGTGTAACCAAAGCCTTCTTCTTTTTCTCTTTTTTGAATATATCTGCAGTTCCAAACGTGCACTCGCTTTCTTTTAAATAAGGGTCCATTTCTGTTCTTTATGTTCTATATTTTCAAATGAAAATTTTAAAAAATCCGAGTCAAAAAGGAAAAGATGGAAAGAATTCTAAAAGCAAAGGGAAAAAATTAATAAGCAAACAAAAAAGGATTGCTTAAAAGCATGACTTTATCTGCCAGCAAATGGTTCTTAGCTACATAATAACCAAGATAGCTTGAGTGAAGTACACAAAGTATTTTAAAAGACATAAACTTGAGCAGTAATCCACAGTTAGTATTGTTAAAAGTATTATATTCTGAATCTCATTTAGGCCATACAGAATGTTATATATATATATATATATATATCAAGTACCAAAAGATTAAAAAAAAAGTGGTGCACTTAAATTCGAGCAAACACAAAAAATACTAGGTAATTTCGATGTCGCATATAATTACTGATACATATCAAGTACTAAAAGTGGTGAGTTTAAATTTAAGCATAGACAAGAAATGCTAAGCAATTTTTTCTCATTTAATTTATCTAAGTTGTAGTGGCGAAGTTACTTGTATTAGTGTTGGTAAGAAGTAGCAAATATATATTATCTTTTTATTTAAAAAAATTTAATGTATATATGAAGAGCGCTCCCATAAGGAATAGTATTAATTATCTAAAGTTTTTTCCCAAGAAGGAAAAACAAATTGTATGAGTGAACTTTAATAGAAAAGAGAACAGAAAGTAAAACCGAGTTAGTTCCTACTTAAGTACAAATTTTGATTTATCTTGTTGTTTGTGCTCTATCCCTTATCATGTGCCAATTTACAATGAAAAAAAAGAGCAATGATCTTTACCTTAATTTGATAGTGAAATCAAATGGGTCCCTGAAAAATCTAATACTAACGCTCCCCTTAACATTTACTTTTCAGCTAATCAAGTTCGGACTCACAGAAAGGTAGACAAAGATATGATTAAGTCCAAGGAAAGAGAGCTGCATTTTACCCTACAAAACTAAAGTTTTACGTGGGACAACACCATTTACCAAATCAAACGAGTACAATTACTTTCTGTTCTTTTTTCTTTCTTCATTAATATTTCGGATCTTTACATCATGCAGAGTCCGGGACCAATGGTAAAATTATCTCCGTATAACTTGTATGTTATGGGTTCGACTCGTGGAATCAGTCACTCATGCTTGCATAAGGGTAGCCTGTCTATACACCCCCTCGGGGTGCGGCCCTTTCCGGACCTTGCGTAAACGCAAGATGCTTCGGGCACAGAGCTGCCTTTTTTCCCTGGATTTTTATTCAAATAGCCGGCCGAATTCACTGATTATTTTTTGGCGGTATACATAAATTATACTTTGATATACACAATTATAACTATTATATATAAATTATAAATATATTATATATTAATAGACTATATTTTGTTTAAGCGATTAGATTGGCAGCTATTTATTATGTTAATTTTTTCCGGGGTTCTGTTTTTTTCTTCACTCTCCACTTTGGTATTCTTTGTAGTATACCACTATTTGCATTCACTTTTCGTTAGAGTAATGAAATAGTGAAAAAGAAAACTTTGGATCTTGGTGATTTTTACCAAATTGTCAACAAATCAACACCAAATTAGGCCATTCTCTTTTGAATTTAAAACAAAGTAGCCTATAAATAGCAATGTTAAATGAGCCACAAGACACCCTAGGTACAATTAATCTTGTCAACTTCCTTTCTTAAAACGAGACAAGAATAGTATTACATGTAAAGTTACCTGCACATTTTGCACTAATGCATTTACTTAAAATCTTGAAGTTCTAACATACCTTTTTTTGTTAAATATTCGATATTCAAAACTCACTAGTGCTAACTAATTCAAATTCTTATACGATAATACTAGTTAGATGGTGAAATGCTCCCTAAAAATTTAGTAGACTTTTGATATGATATTGGTGTAGCGGCAAGTGCAAAACACTGTCTGATACCAGATTGAGTTTAAATTTATAGTGGAGATATATTTCACTCGAAAAACATTTTGAGGATAAAGAAACGTCCATATAATTTAATAGTTTAATCGAATTTTCGAAATAAGTGGAAGGGGAACTTATGTATGTTGCCTTTGTAATACTCAAACTTATGTATTTTGCCTTTCTTATTAGCGGTAAGTTCAATACATATGCATGTATAACATAATGGTTAAAAAGAAAGAGAAATAAGGAATGTGGAAAAAGGCCCCCACGTGTGGAATGAAAATGAAACTTACGTAATTTTTTTTTTTTTTTTTTGGGTTCCATTTATTTCTCTTTTTTCATTAGCTTTAGTGTGAAATGTAGGGTTTGTATGCTTGGGATCCCTACATACGTGTGGGCACCCACTTATCTTTGTGACATTTCCAGCCACCTTTTTAAGGTCATAAGTTGATTGTTGATTTTACACTCTTTTTTATCCTTTTTTTTTTATTTTGTAAATTTTTTTCTTTTTATGTTACACTTCACTTGGGAGTTCACTTTTTCTGCAAAGGCACGCTCTTGTAAAAGAAAAAGGGATTTTAGGAATCCTATGCCTCGCCATTCACATTCCTCTATACCCTACGACGTTGTTGTTTTCTTGGTTTATTTTATGCGTATTAATAGTGTATAAATCTTTTATATTATCATAACTAATATTATTTACAGCAGTAGAAATCTATCTATAATAGTCCAGATATGGTAATATAAAAAAAAATACAATAAATAACTTATTATAGGGTCGTCTAGTTGAACCGAGAAGATTGAAGAGACACTAATTCCTAAATTAAAAATTGGATTTTTTATTATTTTTTGCGTTTGGTTTAAGTTTATATATTCCGGATTAGCAATTTATGCCGCAATTGTGGTTTATTAATCTTTTACACTCAGAGTGGAATAACAATCTCCGACTATTAATTCTTGGATAAAACACCAAAATAAAAACCATGCCCTTTTTTAATAATTTTCTCCTGGAGTTATTTAAGAAAGCCTAGGTCAAAATCGAAAACAAAAATTTATTCAAGTTTTTCTAGTATTTACTTAACACATGAGTATTTAATTTAGTATACACTCCATATATCCATTTTTAATCTAATAAATAAAACATCTATCAATAAAAATAAATTTACTAAATAATTTTGTCATCATATACTTCACATATTATAATTGTGTTATTGTGGCATTATATAATTCCAACTTGTTCACAAACCAATCGATCTTTGATAGTGTAAGTATTTAGAATATTTTTCTTTTATATCGTATTGGATGATGACCAAGGTTTCCCAATTGTGATTATGGCTCGTGTATATTTGGTACTCCACTACGTTTTGTTTATGTCACATTTTGGATTTACACGATGATAGAAGCTTCGCTGTAGAAAGCGCCCTTTTTACTTGGTAATAGTGACTTAATCATTGTTTTTTCCTCTTAACGCTAGCTAAATTTTCTTTCCTCCCTTATTTTGTACTTAAGTCTTAACCTTTAATACCCCCTAAGTTATTTTCTGAATGAGATTAATGTAATCTGCCCAAAGATTGTGTATAACTGTATATTTTGTTACAGTACAATATCACATGCATGTGGAACAATTAATGGTAATGAGGTACAACTAATATACATTTGTACTCTAAATATGTAAAAGAAACATATTAACCATTATATGTATTTTTATTATTATTATTATTATTATTATTATTATTATTATCATCATCATTTAGGCGTGGTTTTAGTATTTAATATTTAATTTTCTGCGGATAAATAAGCCTACTTTCTACTTAATATATCCAGATACTTTTGAATATTTCCATGAGGGTGTCTATTGTCTTGTAAGGCTGCAACAGGGCAAATTATATCTACTCGAAACGTGTTAGGGCGTGGAGGGATTTATTTATTATACTTTTGAGTTAAAATATTATGTGATCATGTTTTCAGAAATGGCTGTCAAATTATTATATGCTGAGAAAATTTGAACATTATCTTTGAGAGAGGGGCCTGCAAGAGATTTTATCATCAAAACTTGGAGACCCCTATTTTGCAGAAAAAGACAGAATGGATTTAGTAATATACCAAAGAATTTTATATTTGTTATAAATATATTATATTATAGATGTTCATTTAGTACTCCAGTGTAAATAAGCTTCCTGAAGAAGCTTATCACTTCGGTACCCGGTTATGGATAAATATTATCTCTGGTAGAAGATTATTCATACCGGGTATAATAAGCTTATCCTTTCGATACTCCGTTATGGATAAACATTACCCCTGGTAGAAGATTATCCATACCGGGTACAATGAACTTATCCTTTCTGTACTCCATTATGGATAAACATTACCCCCAGTAGGAGATTATCTATACCTGGTACAATGAGCTTATCATTTCAGTACTCCGTTATGGATAAACATTACTCTCAGTAGAAGATTATCTATATCTGGTATAGTAGCAGCTTACACAACAGCTTGCAGTAGCAGTTTACACGACAACTTCCTTTCTTCTATAAATAGAAGAGATTTCAGTTCATTATGTACATCATTTTGAATTCGAATAATATATCAGTTTTCTCTATACTTGTCTTTACTTTACACTCTTTATTTTATAACAGGTTATCAGCACGAGACTCTGCCATCTCGAGCAAATACTTTGAAAGTATCTGAGTTACGAACTTTCTTTTTCTATATAATGTCAACTCTTTCTAAACTTGAATTTGTAGCCTTGGATATATCCAGCAAAAACTACATGTCTTGGGTGCTTGATGCTGAAATTCATCTTGATGCGATGGGTCTGACAGACATGATCAAGGATAAAAATTAGGCATCAAACCAAGACCGTGCCAAATCAATGATATTTCTACGCCATCACCTTGATGAGGGCCTGAAAATAGAATATCTCACTATTAAAGATTCAATCATACAATGGAATAATTTGAAAGATAGATATGACCAACTGAAGATGGTCGTTCTTCCACATGCACATTATGATTGGACTCATCTAAGGCGACAAGATTTTAAATCTATAAGTGAATCTAATTCTACTATGTTCAGAATTATTTCCCAATTGAAATTATGTGGTGATAATATTACTGATCATGATATGTTGGAGAAAATTTTCACCACTTTTCATACCTCGAATATGCTCATGCAGCAGCAATATCGAGAGATGGGATTTAAAAAGTATTCTGAACTTATCTCACATCTTCTTATAACCGAGCAACATAATGGGCTATTAATGAAAAACCATGAAAGCCGACCTATTGGTTCTTGTCCATTCCCGGAAGTGAATGAGACGAACTTCCACCAAGCTAGACGTGGAAGAGGTGGCCCCAGTCGTGGTCATGGCCGTGGTCAAGGAAGAAATTTTAATCATGGTAATAATAATGCACCAAAGAACCCTCCTCACCACCAGCAGTGGAAAAGGAAGGAACAAAATCATGAAGCGGTGCAAGCACCAAATGCAGAAAATGCATGCTATAGATGTGGAGGAAAAATGGCACTTGTCACGTACCTGTCGTACGACAAAGCACCTGGTTGAGCTTTATCAAGCTTCCTTGAAGAAAACAGAGAAAAATACTGAAGCAAATTTTATTTCTGAACATAATTTAGACTTCATGCATTTGGATGTAGCTGATTACTTTGCACTCCCAAAAGGAGAAACAAGTCATGTAATCAGTGGTGAATTTGTAGAAATGTAAATATTTTAATTTTTGTTGTTTTTAATAGATAGTATGGTTATGTAATTATTGTAAAAGTTATGCTTTGTTAATAATGTGTACTATAATATATTTTATTTATGTCACTTTGGAGAATATGGATAATCCTCAAATTATGTTTGGATCAAAGACAAATCATGAAGATATTTGTGTTATTGATAGTGGAACAGCTCATGCCATATTCAGGGATAAGAAATACTTTTCTTATTTGCATAAGGAAAAGGCAAATGTTTCAACAATTTCTGGTAATATAAGTTTGATTGAAGGTTCCAGAAGAGCAATTATATTTCTATCTAAGGGAACAAAACTTATTATAGATAATGTATTGTTCTCCTCCAAGTCCTGAAGGAACTTGTTGAGTTTTATAGATATCGGCCAAAATAGGTATCATGTTAAGACAATAGATGAAATGAACATGGAATATCTTTGTATTACAAAGAATATTTCTGGCTAGAAATGCATTGTAGAAAAGTTACCGACTTTATTTTCTGGATTATACTATTCAAAAATTAGAACAGTTAAAGCACACTCTATCATAAACCAGAAGTTTACGGATTCAAATACTTTTGTGCTTTGGCATGGCCATTTGGGTCATCCTAGATCAATAATGATGAGATGAATTACTGAAAATTCAAGAGGGCATTCATTAAAGAACTTGAAGATTCTTACAAATGACGAATTTTCTTGTGATGCTTGTTATCGAGACAAATAATCACTAGACCATCACCAATGAAGGCTGACATTGAATCTCCTACTTTTTTAGAGCGTATACACGGGGATATATGTGGACCTATTCACCCACCAAGTGGGTTGTTTAGATATTTTATGGTCCTAATAGATGCATCTTCAAGATGGTCTCATGTGTGCCTACTATCATCTCACAACCTGGCGTTTGCAAAGCTATTAGCCGAAATAATTCTATTAAGGGCACAATTCCCAGACTATCCTATAAAGGCTATTCGCTTTGATAATGCTAGAGAATTCTCATCTCAAGCTTTTGATGATTATTGTCTATTAGTTGGGATAAAAGTTGAACATCTTGTAGCTTATGTTCATACTCAAAATGGCCTTGCAGAGTCATTTATTAAACGTATGCAATTGATAGCGAGACCACTACTTATGAAAATAAAATTGCCCACTACTGTTTGAGGCCATGCTATCTTGCATGCAGCATCACTTATCCGTATCAGACCGACACTGTGACGACCCGGCCCGTCGTCATGTGAGTTATCGCCCTGTTTCCCCCATTTTATGCTTCTTCATGTTTCGTTATAGGTATTCGGTGTGTTAGAGTTAAATCGGATTGGTTTTGATAGAAAATGAGACACTTAGTCTCTTTTAAGAAGGTTTAAGTTGGAAAGGTCAACTGGATGTTGACTTTTGAGTTAGAGGTCTCAAATGTAAATTCCGATGATTCGATTAGCTTCGGGGGATGATTTGTGACTTAGGAGTGTGATCGGAAGTAATTTTGGAGGTCCGGTGTAGAATTAGGCTTGAATTGGCAAAGTTAGTATTTTGGCGAATTCTGGTTGATATGTGAGATTTTGATCCGAGATTCGGAATGGAATTTCGAGAGTTGTTGTAGCTTCGTTAGGTGATTTAGGATATGTGTGCAAAATTTCAGGTCATTCGGACGTGGTTTGGTCGGGTTTTTGATCGAAAGTGTATTTCGAAAGTTTTTAGAAAATTAGGCTTGAATTCGATGAGTTTTGGGTAATTTGATGCTGTTTGAGGTGTTTTGATGATTGGAATAGGTTTGAATAATGTTATGGATTATGTTGGCATGTTCTCATGAGGCTCGGATAAGTTTTGGAAGAGTCTTTGGAAGATTTTTGTTGTTTGAGCATAAGCATGTAATGATCCAAAGGTCCAGTTTTAGTTCTAGAGATTGAAATTTTATTTCGAGATTTCCAAAATTTAAATAATGAATTATTCGAGTGATATGGAAAGTTTGGTCTAATTTCATCAAGTCGCGATTGGGTTTTTTACACGAAACATGAGTTAATTGTTTAACTAGCGAAATGGATATCGCACTAAGCAAACAAGCTCCGAATTGAGTTTAGATTGAAGGACTATGTTCGTATCATTATTTGTGACTCATAGGAACAAGAATCATCGAATTCCTAGTTCGTATGATGGAGTTAGAGCCATTTTAGTAAAAAGAAAAGTGCTGCAATTTCTGGCTGCTGCTATATTTTTTTAGCAGCGTGAACAGTAACCGCGCGGGTGAACAGTGACCACGCGTGTGAACAGTAACCGCGCATGTGAACAGTACTTCCGAAAAAATTCTGGGCAGGATGTTTAAAGAGATTTCATCCGCGAGCTAAGTCATTTCTTTCACCATTTTTGGGCATTTTGAGAGCTACTTGGGAGCAATTGAAGAGGGATTCGAAGAGGATTGATTGGAGGTAAGTCCTATGAACTAAATACATGATTATATTGTGAAATCATCCTTGAAATTCATGAAAATATAGCCAAATTGTAAGAAATTAGGGCTTGAAATTGAAATTCTAAATTTGGGATTTGAGGGGCCATTTGTGGTCCGATTTGAGAGATTTTTGTATGTATAGACTCGTGTCGAGATAAGGAACCCGATGACGTAAAAAAATTTCTGAATTTCGCGACGTGGGCCCGGGACTCGGGTTTTGCCAAATTCGTGAATTTGATATTTTTCGAGTGCTTTCGATTGGGTATTGTCTCTTTAGCATTATGTGACATATTCGTTGTGATTTTGGGCAGATTCGACGCACGTGGAGGCCAATTCGAGGGGCAAATGCGTCGCGAATTAAAGAAATAGCCGGTTTGAAACCCCAAATTTGCACATCGTAGTGCTATATTGAGGCGAGACACGCGCTGGATGATGCGCGCGAGGTCTTTTTACTACTGGGGATTGTGACTTGGTCCGTCCCGATTGATGATTTTATTGCGTATTTTACTGAAACTTATTTGTTATCATCATGATTTAGGCTGTTTGCCATATTTGGGCTTCGTGCCAATTGTTTGAATCCTTCGGGAATTTTTATCACTATTTCCTCACTGTTTTGACTTGTATTTGAACTTAGTCCCATTGACAATTATTGTTTTACAAACTCAGCCACTTTATACCGATTTGAAACTTAAATGATATTTTTGGGCTGAGAACTACTGTTTTACAAATGCCCAAGGGGCTTATGATGATTTACGGACTGAGTGAGGCCGATGGCCATATGTGAGGATATGCTGAGTGATATGAGGCAGAGGGCCTGTGATACTATTTATGCCACACGGTGGCTTGAGTGATGTGAGGAGGCTTTCAGGCCTCATGAGTGATGTGAGAAGGCTTTCAGGCCTTATGAGTGATGTGAGAAGGCTTTCAGGCCTTATGTTATTATTGCGCTTGGGATGTAGGAGCCCCTTCAGAGTCTGCACACCCACAGTGAGTGCGGGTACCCATTATGGTGAGTGATTGATACTACGCCCGTGGGGCTTATATGAGTGATACTGTTCTGAGAGTGAGTCCGAGGGGCTGATACTGTACTGAGTGACTGATACGGTGCTTGAGGGGCAGATTTCTACTTGTTATTTTGATACTGAGCCCGAGGGGCAAATTTGTACTTGTTAATTACTGCCAAATTACCTGTTTTACTGGTTTTAAAAGAGATTTCATTGATATTTCACTGAATTACTATCTTAAGTGATTTTACTACTTCTGTATAGAATGCTTTGTGCCTTTACGCATTTTCTTGCTTTCAGCCATTATTTATATTTATTACTCACTGGGTCGGAGTACTCACATTACTCCCTGCACCTTGTGTGCAGATCCAGGTACACCACAGGCTAAGTGAGGATTTGTTTAGCTGAGTAGCAGTATCCGGGAGTATTGAGGTAGCTGCATGGCGTTCGCAACCTTGATCTCTCCCCTCTATCTCTATCTTTATTCCGCATTTTTCCTAGACAGACTTGTAATAGGTGGATATTCTGTATTAGAGGATCATATTCGTGACACCGGATTCAATTGGGCTATGGTGTGGTATTTTAGTTGAACTTCCGCAGATTTTATTATTAATTATACACTTGAAAGTGATGACTTAGTAAATTCTCTGTGATATTTATCTATAATCTGAATAAGAATTTGGGATAATGTTGTTGAATGGTCGGGCTTGGCTAGTAGTGTGTTGGGCGCCATCATGACCGGGGTTGGGGTCGTGACAGACACATTATAATAAATATTCTCCGTCATAATTAGTTTTTGGTCTTGAACCAAATATTGCTCATCTACGAATTTTTGGATGTGTCGTATATATGCGAGTAGCACCACCACAACGTAGTAAGATGAGACCACAGAGAAGGATAGGAATATACATGGGTTTGAATCACCCTTTATTATTCGTTATCTTAAACCATTTGACAGGAGATTTATTTACTGCTCGATTTGCAGATTGTCGGTTTGATGAAACAAATTTCTCACAATTAGGGGGAGAGAAAAAGGAAATCAAAAGAGAAATTGTGTGAAAAATTTCATCATTATCTCACTTTGATCCATATACCCCTATATGTAATCAGGAGGTCCAAAAGATCATTCATTTACAGAATATAGCAAATCAAATGCCAGATGCATTTACTGATTTGAAAAGGATATCTAAGTCACATATCCCAGCAGAGAATGTGCCTATCCGAATTGATATCCCAATAGGATCATCTACTAGCATGACAGCTAGTGAACCTAAAGCATGCTTGAAGCATGGTAGGCCTTTGGGTTCTAAGGATCGAAATCCTCGAAAAAGAAAATCGACAAATGATCAAAACGATATTATGAAGGGATCTCCTGAAGAGACCCAAGATCTGATTAATTCTGAGATTCCTGAAGAAATCAATGAACCTGAAGCTTAAATGAGTGAAGAACTTTTAATAAGTTCTACCGGTGATGGGATTAATTTAAATCGATCTGAAATAGTGGTGGATAATATTTTTGCATATGATATTGCACTTAATATTATGCAAGATAGTGAGGATCTTGAACCCCGATCTGTCGAAGAATGTCGACAAAGACCTGATTGGACAAAATGGCAAGAGGCAATTCAATAGGAATTGAAGTCACTTGCTAAAAGAGAGGTCTTTGGACCAGTAATCCAAACACCTGCTGGTATAAAACCAGTTGGTCATAAATGAGTTTTGTTTCAATAAAGGAATGATAAAAATGAAGTTGAAAGAAATAAATCTCGCCTTGTCGCACAAGGATTCTCACAACGACTTGGAGTCTATTTTGATGAAACATATTCACTTATTATGGATGTCATAACATTTCGATATCTCATCAGTTTAGCACTACATGAAAAGCTTGAAATACATCTAATGGATGTAGTTACAGCTTATCTGTACGGTTCACTTGATAATGAAATTTATATGAAAATCCCTGAAGGATTTAAAATGCCTAAAGCGAATTCAAAATCTCAGGAAATGTATTCAATTAGATTATAAAGATCTTTGTACGGTTTAAAACAATCTGGGCACATATGATATAATCGCCTTAGTGAATATTTGTTGAAAGAAGGTTACATAAATGATGTTATTTGTCTATGTATTTTCATAAAGAAAATGGCATAAGAATTTGTTATACTTGCTGTTTATGTTGATGACATAAATCTTGTTAGAACTCCAGAAGAGCTCCAAAAAGGCAATTGAATATCTTAAGAAAGAATTTGAGATGAAAGATCTTGGAAAGACAAAACTTTGTCTTGCTCTGCAAATTGAACATTTAGCAGACAGAATCTTTATCCATCAATCTGCATATACAGAAAGGATCTTAAGATGCTTTTACATGGACAAAGCACACCCATTGTGTACACCAATGGTTGTTCGATCATTTAAAGTGAATAAGGATCTTTTCCGACCTCCAGAAGAGGATGAGAAACTCCTTGGTCCCAAAGTACCCTATCTCAGTGCAATTGGTGCACTAATGTATTTTGCTAATGCTACAAGGCCTGACATAACATTTTCTGTTAATTTACTAGCAAGATACAGTTCTTCTCCTACACGAAGATATTGGAACAGGATTAAGCATATATTGCGATATTTAAAGGGAACTCTTGATATGGGTTTGTTTTATGCTAACAAAGATTGTGCAGATCTTGTTGGTTATGCAGATGCAGGTTATTTATCTGATCCCTATAAAGCTCGATCTCAAACCGGGTACGTGTTTACATATGGAGGTACTGTCATATCATAGCGCTTCACAAAGCAATCTATTGTTGCTACTTAATCAAATCATGCTGAGATAATAACTATTCATGAAGCAAGTAGAGAAAGCATATGGTTGAGATCAATAATTCATTTTATTCGAGAAAAATGTGGTTTGGAATGTGAGAAAAGATCCACAATTTTATACGAAGACAATGCTGCATGCATAGCCCAATTGAAGGGAGGATTTATAAAAGGGATAGAACGAAGTACATTTCACCAAAATTATTCTACACACATGACCTTCAGAAAAATGATGACATTGATGTGTAACAAATCCGTTCAAGTGATAATCTAGCAGATTTATTCACTAAATCTTTGCCAACTTCAACTTTTGAGAAGATGGTATACAAGATTGGAATGCGGAGACTCAAATATCTGAAACAAGGTTTTCATCAGGGGGAGTAAAATACGCGATGTACTCTTTTTTCTTTACTAAGGTTTTTTCCCCATGGGGTTTTCCTTATAAGGTTTTTAATGAGGCACCTAGTAATGCGTATTACTAAATATGTGTACTCTTTTTCTTCACTAGGATTTTTTCCCACGTGGATTTTCCTAGTAAGGTTGTAATGAGGCACATTATCTTTTAATGAACATCCAAGGGGGAGCGTTATAAATATATTATATTATGGATGTTCATTTAGTAATCCGCTATAAATAAGCTTCGTAAAGAAGCTTATCCATATGAGACTCCGCCATAAATATGTTTATCTATTTAGTACTATATTGGAAATAAGCCTCCTAAAGAAGCTTATCACTTCGGTACCCCGTTATGGATAAACATTACCCTCGCTAGAAGATTATCCATACCGGATATAATAAGCTTATCCTTTTGATACTCCGTTATGGATAAATATTACCCCCGATAGAAGATTATCTATACCGGGTACATTTAGCTCCGGTAAAAGATTATCCATACCGGGTACAATGAGCTTATCCTTTCTGTACTCCGTTATGGATAAACATTACCCCTAGTAGAAGATTATCTATACCTGGTACAATGAGCTTATCCTTTCAATACTCCGTTATGGATAAACATTACTCTCAGTAGAAGATTATCCATATCTGGTATAGTAGCAGCTTACGCAGCAGCTTGCAATAGCAGCTTACACATCAACTTCCTTTCGTCAATAAATAGAAAAGATTTCAGTTCATTATGTACATCAGTTTGAATTTGAATAATATATAAGTTTCTCTATACTTGTCTTTACTTTACAATCTTTATTTTATAACAATATTATCATTGTACTTTAATTATTGTAGGTTAGTTATTATTAATTTTTATCAGATTGTTAATATAATACTTATCATAAAAATTTACCTGAAATTACTTAGTCCTAATAAAATAAATAATAGTAAAAATTTTGAATCATCAAAATATATTTTATTAGAAAGAAAAAATACTCTATCAATATATTCCATAATAGTGCTCAAAAATACCTTCCCCTGCATCGCTTTCAATGAATAGTAAAAGTTCAAGAACCTAAACAACCAAATAAAATTTACAAGTTCTTAATTGTCACGACCCGAAATTCCAACCCTTTGAAATCGTGATAGCGCCTAACATCACACTTGCTAGGCAAGCCAACGTTAGAGTTTTTATTAGCCAATTACTTTACGTTCCAGTAATTAACAATAAGCTGCCATGATTAACAATAAACTAGCTAAAACAAGTCGAAATAAACGCGGAAGTACATAAGTAACAACTTTAATTATATGCTATTACTATCCAGAATTCGGAGTTATAATTTACGAACATTCTAAGATTGTACTACAAGAATTTATCCGAAAGAAAATACAAATGTTTACGAAATAAGGAAAACAATGAAGTATGGAGTATAGAAGGGGACGCCAGGGCTTGTGGATGCCAATAGGACTACCTTGGGTCTCCAAGCAAGTGAATCCTACTGCCAACCTCTCGATCAACCCGAACCTGCTCCAAAATTTGCACAGGAAGTGTAGAGTACAGTATCAGTAAAACCTACCCCATGTACTGGTAAGTACAGAGCTGAACCTCGATGAAATATTGACGAGGCTACGGCGGGGCAATCACAATATAACCTGCATACAGTGTATAATAAAAGCAGAAAGAAGACAAGGTAAAATAGGCTAGTAACTTGCAAGGAGTGCATACAGTTGTTGAAGCATATCATCAGTGCTCAGCTATTACAAATCCTTAAGTACAATTTAAGACTATCGTTCAACTAACACAGTCAAGGAAAAGTATAAGCAGAAAGGTTGTTGCGGCGTGCAACACGATCCCACCATATCACAATAATCACAATCACAGTTCACTCTTATTTCACCACAATCCACTCTTATTACACCTGTTGTGACATGCAACCCGATCCCACCGTACATATTATTTCACCCTTATTCCTCCTAAATGTATCACCCTTATTCCACCTGTTGCTGCGCGCAATCTGATCCCTCCATATCAATATCAGTTACTCAGCAAGCACATAAATTACACAATCCAATTCACATAACCCTTCACAAGGCTTAACTTCAAACCAAAACAATTAGGAAGTTTATACTTTATAAGACTTTACACAAATAATATTACTCAGCGAGACCAATCCAGAATATGCATTGGAAGTATCGATAACCAGCTTAAGCAAATAATCGGAGACAACGAAGCTACGAAATAACTAATACTTTCAACAAAGAGAAATAATGTCTCACAAGTAGTAACTAAGCATGGAAATACAAATAAAGCATGTCGCAGTTAAGGAAGGAAGAGACAATATAAGAAGGACGGGAAGGAAACAGGCAAAACAGATAAATTGGCGGCGCATAGGTACTCGTCACCTCACTTATACGCCGCTGACATGGATTTCACATAGCAAATAAATCAAGGGTTCCTAATCCCTCGAGTCAAAGTTAGAGACGACACTTACCTCACTCCACAGGCTATTCAATGCTCAATTAACGCTTCCTCTACTATCCACCTCCAAACCATTTGTATCTAGCCACAATTAACTCAATAACATCAATTATTGCTAAAGGAATAAACTACAATACATAAATTTAGATTTCTCAAACTTTCCCCCAAAAAGTTAAAAAATCGACCCCGGGCCCGCTTGGTCAAAACCCAAGGTTTGAACCAAAATCCATTTACCCATTCACCCACGAGCCCGGATATATAATTGGTTTTGGAATCCGACCTCAATTCGAGGTCTAAATTCCCAATTTCCCAAATCCCTATTTCTACCCAAAACCCCCCAATTCTACCATAAACACTCTAGATTTTAGGTTTAAAGTTCATGAAATGCAATGGGTAATTGAAAGAAAGTGGTTTAGAATCACTTACCAACACTTTGAGGAAGAAATTATCTTTTGAAAATCGCCTATAGGCCGTCTAGCTTTTGAAAATTTGAAAGAATGGGTTAAGTCATGTTTTGGGATTGTTTTAAGAACTGGGCGACAGTGTTCATCGCGTTCGCGTGAACACTATCGCATTCGCGAAGAGCAGGGCCTGAGTGGCCTACGCGATCGCAAGTAACTGAACGCGTTCACGAAGGTCTATCCCTCCTGACCTACGCATTCGCGAGATAGGGTTCGCGTTCGCGTAGAGTAACTTCATCTCCCCTACCCAGCCCAGCTAAAGCTATGTGTTCGCGTAAGACGGGTCGCGTTCGCGTAAAACAATCCCCCCCAAGTGCTCCGCGTTCTCGACCATAGTCCCGTGTTCGTGTAGAGTAAAATCCTCCTCCAGCCCAGATCCCCTTCGCGATCGGGAGAATGGCTTCGCGATCTCAAAGCACAATGCATCAGAAAACCAGCTGCAACAAACACACGGGATTTTCTAAGTTCAAAACATCCCGTAGCCTATCCGAAACTTATTCGAGTCCTCGGGGCTCCAAACCATACATGCACACAAGTCCTAAAACATCATACGAACTTGCCAAAATAACTCCTAAAACTACAAATTTAGCACCTAATCGAATGAAATTTTCAAGAAAGCTTTAAAACTTCTAACTTCACAATCGGACGTCCGAATCACGTTAAACCAATTCCGTTTCTCACCAAATTTCACAGATTAGTTATAAATATTATATTGGACTTGTACCGAGCTCCGAAACAAAAATACAGACCCGATACCAACAAGATCAAATATCAATAATTTCTTAAGAACAACTAATTTTTTAGACTTTCAATTTTCAACTAAAATTCATAACTCGGGCTAAGGACCTCCGAATCCGATTCCGAGTATACGCCCAGGTCCCATATTTCGATACAAATCCACCGGGACTGTCAAAATACTAGTCTGGGTCCGTTACTAAAAATGTTGACCGAAGTCAACTCAAATGAGGTTTTAAAGCAAAATTCCTTATTTTTATCAACTTTCAACATAAAAGCTTTCCGAAAACACGTTGGACTGCGCACACAAATCGAGGAGGGTATAAATGAGATTTTGAAGACTTAAGAGCGCATAATCAAGTTCTAAAATATAAGACGACCTTTTGGGTCTTCACATTCTCCACCTCTAAAACAACCGTTCGTCCTCGAACGAACATAGAAAAGTACCTGAGTTGGTGAAATGGTGGGGATATCTGCTCCGCATATCGGACTCAGACTCCTTGGTAGATGCCTCAAAAGGTTGACCTCTCCACTGCACCTGAACTGAAGGATAACTTTTCGACCTCAACTGACGAACCTGCCGGTCTAGAATAGCTATCGGCTCCTCCTAATAGGTCAAATCTTTGTCCAACTAGACAGTTATGATATCTAACACATGTGATAGATTGTCGTGATACTTCCAGAGCATGGACACATGGAACAACGAATGGACTTATGATAACCCAGTTGACAATGCAAGTCTGTAGGCCACCTCTCCCACTCGCTCAAGGATCTCAAAAGGTCCGATATACCTAGGTCTCAACTTGCCCTTCTTTCCAAACTTCATTACACCCTTCATGGATGTCGTGCCCCTTTTTCTCGCGAAAAATCGGGTTTCGACACGTGACAACTCTTTTAAAGAAGGGTGTTAAAAGAGAAGAGTCGCCACCTAATGGGGTTGAGGTTCGTTAGGACACTTATTTGCAGATAACTCCATTTGACTAGTCCGCGCCACCAAAGATTGGGTAAGGGCTCAAATTACCTCAAAGAGAAGGTGTTAGGCACTCTTCGAGGTCCAAAACTGTGGGTTCCGGCCGAACTCAATTATATGAATTAGTCTATCCGATCAAACATAAAAAAAACAAGGAATTTGGGAAGTTCATTATTAAACATTGATTGAAAGACAAGGTGGGGGTCCTAAATGTTTTAGCCTAAAGGATCACCCCGTGTAATATAAATAATACTTCATAACTCTCATCCCTAAATTTTTTAGCCTAAAGGATCACCCCGTGCAACATAAATAATACTTCGTAACTCCCTCAAGATGGGGTGTTACTCGTATTATTTAACGGGCACAAACTATTATCTCCTGCTACCCGATTACTATCTGTAAATTGTTACCTAAAACGCACTAGTTGATTCTAAACTGTACCCTATGCGCGCACTACATGTCCCATGTCTATGATCCAGGAGGCTTTGGACCTCTATTTAGGTAGTTCTAGACTTCAACTTAGGCTCCCCAAAATAATAAAACTAATCGCCATGCAAAACAGGTTGGTCTTTATATAAAAGCAGTTAAGGGCTCAAGTTAGCCTCCACACTTTGACAACGAATGCACGCAAACACATTGAACATTTGCCAGTTGCATATTCTAAACTATTGTTAAATCCTATAGGCATGATTTCTACGTGATTTTGGATTTTAATACATGCAATAGTTTTAGATGTAAAATGTAACTTTATAGATGTGATTTCTAAAAGGTGCACGGTTTAGGGAATTTGATATCACATATTCATTATTGACACCATAGGTTATAAGTTATTGATCCTATAGACATGATTGCTAAATGATTCTGGATTCCAAAGGTAACACTGTAATTTTGGCGTATTAGGTATCTAGTCATTGTAATTATGCAGTTGTTTGAAGACCTAAGGTTAACAACATTAATAGAACACCCTATAGGCAGGATTTCTAGCAATTGACGATTATACTTGATTTTATAACATTTTATCCTTATAGGCATGCTTTCTAGGCGGGTGACAGTATAATGAGTATAACAGAAATGGCATCTGATTATACTCTTATAGGCATGATATCTATGTGAACATTACAAAGAACAGATATTTGTGAATCAACGTAATCCTATAGGTATGGTGTCTATGTGACATGTAGCAATTAGAGGACTGATCATTTATTTTCCTATAGGCATGATTTCTAACAAGCAGGTGGAAGCAGAATATATTACACAAATTAAACACCTATAGGCAAGATTTCTACCCATTTCATGCAATAGTAAAATGAAATAAATTACAAAGCTGCAACATAACAATAGTGGGCCTAAGACAGGCCCAAAGCACACCCGGCCAGGCCAGGACTTCACATAGTTCACAACAACCCAGAAGACAGTTTTATAGCCAAAACCCAGTAGCCATCAGAAATATAGTCATGTACACAAGCCCATTGTCTTATTCAGTAAGTGAAATAGGACAGAACTAAGCAATTAGGACAAACATGGCAAGAAACCTTGGACCCTACTATGTCAGAGTTCCCAAGGGCTTCAAGAATTCAAGGAAGTGCTCATACTAGAGAGGTTAACAGAGGAGATTCAGGGATAGATTGAGGACTAAGTTCTAGTGTGTCAGAGTTCACAAGAGTCTCAATTGGACCCTGAGCAGTGCTCACACTAGGGAGGTCAGAGGATAGAACCGAAGTAGTGGCTTTCAGCCAACTAAGAAATAAGAACTCAAAGAGACCGAATAGTAAAGGAATAGAATGAGGTTAAGGGACAATATTGAAGGACATAATCAAATTGAGCACATAAAAACAAGTAACATAACATGCTTGGGTTTAAGAACAGACTTAATAAGTTCAACACATAATGCATATATTAACAAGACAAGTTGCAAGATAGACTTATAGTAAGAAAAAAAAGAGTTCAAATTATGCTAAGTGCAGAAGGCTAGTGTCATAAGAAGGAATCATATCAATAGGAAACAGAACCTAATAGGCTGAGAACTAATTAAGGCAATTACTGGGGAATCAAAACAGGTTACATCACAACCAATTTAGAAACAGACTTGTTACATACTTGATGAATACATTCATACTTTGTCAGCTAATCCATAGAAAGGGGATATGAGAGCATGTTCAAGTAGCAATTTTAAATAGTAGAGGGGTGGCTATCAATAACACATAGGCTAGGCAAAATTAAAAGAAATTGATCAACTCAGGTCTAAACATGTCTCAAACTACAAATTTAATGATATTTAGATTAGCAAAGCCTAAAATTGAAATAACACATTGAACAAAAATCTTCAGAAGTGAAAACACATGTTAATAACAGGTAAATCAGAACGAAATGACAAAGGTTTGGTAACTCACTAGTTAAATGAAACAAAAAATAAAGGAAGCCCACAGTGTTATGAATATCAATAAAAGAGCAAGAACCCAGAATTTCTGACCTTGGCTTTTTGCCGGCCAGGAACCAAAGTGCAGAACAAGATTGTTAAAGAGCAAAGGGCACACAACTTTATTTTTTAGTAATATTTTCTTAATGATTCGAGAACTGTTTCAAAGGGGAATGAGGAGAGGTTTATATAGTGTAGAAAAAGAAACATAAATATGGAAAATCATCAGTCAAACACTAGAAAGGAAAGCTATCGAAATTAGTAAGGAAAATAGAAAATTTCAAAACCCTAATTTAGGTAAAGTACACAAATCGACATAAATCTAAAATAAATAAAAGGTAAAATCAAATGCTGCATAGAATAAGATGAACATACACAGAAATACCATTTAAATCAGAGAATCGAACCAGATTTGGTTCAATTTAAAAGAATCTAAAACCTTAATTCTTAGGGTAAGTAAGAATCACAAAGAGACACAGAGATTCATACCATAAAAGAATAAGAACGAACATAGACGGAAAAGGTCAATGAATTGAACCAACTTTGGTTCAAAGTTGATGAGATTCGCTTGCCATGTTTAGGCAAGCGGTATATAGAAGGTTCCGGTACCAGGGGAAGTAGAAAATGGAAAGAAACAACTATGTAATCCCATGTTGGTGGGATTAGGAGAGAAAATTGGGGGAGACAGCTAGGGTTTGGGCAGAGAGATGAGAGAATCCAAAGACAGCGGATGGTGGAGAATAGTTTAGGGTTGGGGGGGTTGGTTAATTAAAAAGGTTAGGAGTAATATGGGCTGTTGATCTTAGAGATCAACGGCCGCGATTAGTTGGGGGTTCTGGGTCAGTTAGTTTAATTGGTTGGACTGGGAGTTATTTGATTTGGGCTCAAGATTTATTGGGCTTGGGCTGGGTAGTTTAGGTCTGAAATTAAGGTGAATTTGGGGCTAGATTCTAAATACCCAATGTTTAACAAATAAATAATTTATAAAAATAATTAATAAATAACAAAAATATCATTTATGCATGAAAATGAATAAAATAATTACTTAATATTATAAAAATATAAAGAGTTATTTTCTGCATAAATAATATAATTATATGTGCATATGGGCTATTATTACAAAAATATGTAATTTAGCCTTAAAATGCAAATGTAATTATAAGAAATGAATTGACAATATTTAAAACCTTATATTGGTATAAAGGATAAGTTAATATGATTAAATCATCATTAAATAATTTGGAGGATAATTATTGGATATTTATATATAATAAAATGCAGGAATAAATTGGTTTAAAGTCTTTAAAATTATGAAAAATTATAAAAAATATTTGTGTATGCTTATAAATCAAATGATGATGCATATGCACTATTTTAAAAGTATATGTATATATATTTAAAATATGAGAAAAAATTGGGTATCAACCCCTTCTTTACCGGGAATGATGAAAGAATTATCGGGTAAAGAAACGATGACCGATTTTGACCGAATGTGATGACTTATAAATAGAGGCCAAACTCCAGTTTCTGAGTTGCCTACATATCCCTAGTTTTACGGGAATCAGGCCATGTGTAGTTCTGGACCCAACGGTGAATGAAACCGATAGAATTGTTATAGGAATGGTCGTGTGTTTCGGAAAGGGTTCTTTTTGGGAAGGATAGTATTGGGTGTAGAGTTATAAATGTGAATTTAAAACGTAATAGATGTGTTATAGAGTAAGTATCTGAATAGCCATAGAGAGAAGTGAATAATTGACAGGAGTCGGTTATGTTTAAAACATTTGAAGAATGTGAACGTTGTGAATGGAAACCAGAGCGAAGATTGCTCCCATTTGAAGAACGGTTACCTCCTGGATTACCTGCAAAACTTAATATACAATGGATGCAAAACATAGATGGGTTATTGCGAAAATTTAAACATGATGCAAATTCCCTTTGGACCATGAAGATTGTCTTCGGACAATGAGGATGATGTCCTTAGACCATGACGTCCCGGGCCATGAATCATATGATAAGGGATTTACCAACCATAAAATGATGTTCTCGGGCTATTAGAATGGTGCCTCTAAACCATGATGCCTTTGAAGAATGATGTGTAGTATTGAGAGATCCTCAGGCCATGACATGGTGTCTTCAGGATATGAGGATGATGCCTTCGAACTATGATGCCTTTGGATAATATGGCGATGTTTCAGCCCATAAAATGCAGAGACATAGTGATGGGTCATATAAGCGAAACAAGATAGAGCTTAGTCTTGCATAAGATTGGGATAGAGCTTAGCCCCGGGAAAGCAAAATAGTGCTAGATTTCAAGTAGCGTAGCATTTGGTATTATACAAGGAAAGGCAGAGCTTAGCCTTATGTAATTGG
Source organism: Nicotiana sylvestris (assembly GCF_000393655.2). NCBI lineage: Eukaryota > Viridiplantae > Streptophyta > Magnoliopsida > Solanales > Solanaceae > Nicotiana > Nicotiana sylvestris. The sequence continues at coordinate 143,364,143 of NC_091066.1, forward strand.
GGAGGAAATGCCTAGCCTCATGCAAGAAAGGGAGACAAGGCTTAGTCTTATGCAATTAGGAGACAGTGCTTAGTCTCATGCAAGGAAAGGCATAGCTTAGCCTTATGCAAGATAGGAGACGGTTTTTAGTCTTATGCAAGAAAGGGAGACAGTGCTTAGTCTCATGCAAGAAAGAGAGACAGTGCTTAGTCTAATGCAATGAAAGGCAATGCTTAGCCTTATACAATTGAGGAGGCAGGGCTTAGTCTCATGCAAGAAGACGAGACAATGCTTAGTCTCGATGTATGGAAAGGTAGTGCTTCGCCTTATACAGCTGGGGAAGCAGGGCTTAGCCTCATGCAAGAAGAGTAGATAGGGCTTAGTCTCATACAATGGAAGGCATTGCTTAGCCTTATGCAAAATGGAGACAATGCTTCGCAGTGCTTAGCCTTGTGCAGAATGGGGACAATGCTTAGTCTCATGCAGGGGAAGCCAGTGCTTAGCCTTATGCAAATGGAGACAATGCTTAGTCTCATGCAGGGGAAGGCAGTGCTTACCCTTATGCAAAATGGAGACAATGCTTAGTTTCATGCAGGGGAAGGCGGTGCTTAGACTTATGCAAAATGGAGACAATGTTTAGTCTCATGAAGGGGAAGACAATGCTTAACCTTATGAAATTGAGGAGGCAGGGCTTAGCCTCATGCAAAATGGGAGGCAATACTTAGCCTCATGCAAAGAAAAGATAATGAGTGATAGTAAAGTATTTTATTATCTAGAGACATATTTGCATTGGCAACCTTGTCATTATGAAGATAGTGATGCGAATACATGTATACTTACGAATACTCCTGTCATGTTCATTGTGACTGCATCTAAAGAAAAATTGTGAGTTTTGCGGGGAAGATTGGTTCATGCCTTTGCTTGCTTGCTTTAGTCTTGCTTTGCTCTGGGGATCCTGTTTGAGTTACCCTGGGTAGCATCTGGCTGCCATAGAAGTAAAGTTTTCGAAAAATATGCGTTCATTTGATAAACATAGTTATTTCAAAAACATATTAGTATACAATATCGAGTAAAGTAAATGAATCAATGACTATGATACTTTTAGAGACATTGCGACTTCCTTGCATTAGAATTTTGAAGGTCCTCCTCAAAATTCTACCCCAATTTAATAAGTGATTCTTTGACCGTTTTGCATATGACAAAATTGGCTGGACTTACCCCAGATCTGACCATGGGAAAAATGAAGATTTTATTAAGTTGTGACCGAACCCACAGGGCTGTCTACGTATCCCCTCTTAAACGGAAATCAGGTCAAGCATAGTTCAATTACATCAAATAAAGAAATGCAAACAATCCTAAACATAGTATCTGTTGACTGCATGTGAATTGATAGGCTTTGGCCAAATTTCTCCGTCCATTTATGCAAGTATGAGTGCTCCTCCTGTTGGTACCCTGTGAACCACGTTGGCCCTTGCCAATTAGGTAAAAATTTCCCTTTTATTTTATCTTGATGCGGGAAGATCCGCTTCAGCACCAGCTGCACCGGTGTAAACTGTCTAGGTCTGACCCTTTTGTTGAAAGCTCTGGACATTCTATTATGATAAAGTTGACCATGGCATACTATATTCATTATTTTCCCGTCAATAAGAGCTAATTATTCATAATGACTTTGTATCCATTTTGCATCACTAAGTTCTGCTTCTTGTATAATTCTCAAAGAAGGAATTTTGACTTCGGTAGGAATGACAGCTTCAGTACCATAAACCAATATGTAGGAAGTTGCTCCGGTTGATGTACGGACTGTGGTGCAATATCCCAATAAGGCAAATGGTAATTTCTCGTGCCATTGCTTCTGATTATCCTCCATTTTCCTTAGAATCTTCTTGATGTTCTTGTTGGCAGCCTCCACGACTCTATTCATTTGAGGTCTATATGTTGTGGAATTCTTATGCTTGATTTTGAAGGTTTCACACATGACTTTCATTAAGTCGCTGTTGAGATTGGCGGCATTGTCGGTGATGATGGATTTTGGTACCCCGAATCGGCAAACAATACGATCCCTGACAAAATTTGCGATGACTTTCTTGGTTACAACCTTGTAAGATACAGCTTCAACCCATTTTGTGAAGTATTCTATGGATACTAAAATGAACTTGTGCCCGTTTGAAGTAGCGAGCTCGATCGGACCTATAACATCCATTCTCCAAGCGGCAAAAGACCAAGGTGCGCTTGTTGCATTGAGTTCATTTGGTGGTACCCGTATCATATATGCATGTACTTGACACTGGTGACACTTTTGGACATACCTGATGGAGTATGTTTCCATAGTCATCCAAAAGTGTCCTGCTCTTAATATCTTCCTGACTAAAACGAAACCATTCATGTGTGGTCCGCAAGTTCCGACATGTATTTCTTCGAGCAGTTTGGAAGCTTCCTTGGCATCAACGCACCGTAATAATCCTAGGTTTGGAGTCCTTCTGTATAGAATTTCTCCACTGTGGAAGAAATGATTGGATAATCTTCAGAGTGTGTGTTTCTGAGTATGGTTCGCATGCTCCGAGCATTCTCCTTTTTCCAAGTATTCTTTGATATCATGAAACCACAGGTTCCCATCCGCTTCTTCTTCAACATGAGCACAATAAGCTCGCTGATTATGGATTCTTACTGGAATAGGGTCGATTAAATTCTTGTCCAGATGTTCTATCATGGAAGACAAAGTAACCCGTGCATCTGCGAACTCGCTCTGTATTCTCGGAACATGTTTGAATTCTATCTTTGTGAACCTTTTCATTAACTCTTGCACGTGATACATATATGGAAATATTTTGGTATTCTTGGTAGCCCACTCTCCTAGAACCTGATGTACCAAAAGTTCTGAATCACCAATTACCAGCAATTCTTGGATATTCATGTCGATGGCCAAATTGAGCCCCATGATGCAAGCCTCGTATTCTGCCATATTATTGGTGCACGGAAACCTGAGCTTCACAGATATCGGATAATGTTGTCCTGTCTCTGATACCAAAACATCTCCAATACCCACTCCTTTGAAATTTGCAGCTCCATCAAAGAACATTCTCCAACTGTCATAAGTTTCGGTGATATCTTCTCCTACAAATTATACTTCTTCATCTGGAAAAATACGTTTTAGTGGTTCGTATTCTCCTCCTACAGGTTTTTCTGCAAGATGATCTACTAATGCCTGTCCCTTGACTGCCTTCTGAGTCATATAGACAATATCAAATTCACTTAACAATATCTGCCATTTTGCTAGTTTTCCTGTAGGCATGGGTTTCTGGAAAATGTATATTAGAGGATCCATCCTTAATATGAGATATGTGGTGTAGGCACAGAAATATTGCCTCAATTTATGAGCTATCCATGTCAGGGCGCAACAGGTGCGTTCCAGCAAGGAATACCGTGCTTCATAGGGTGTGAACTTTTTACTCAGATAATATATGGCTTGTTCCTTTCTTCCCGTCTCGTCGTGTTGTCCCAAGACACAACTGAAAGCTACATCTAGTACAGACAGATAGAATATCAGAGGTCTCCAGGTTCCGGTAGGACAAGACTAGTGGTGTGGATAGGTACTCCTTGATTCTGTCAAAACTTTTTGACATTCTTCAGTCCAACTTGTTGTAGCATCTTTCTTCAGCATTTTGAAAATTGGCTCATAGATCACAGTCGATTGTGCTATGAAGCGGATGACGTAATTGAGACGCCCCAAGAAGATCATCACATCTTTCTTGCTCTTCGGAGGTGGAAAATCTTGGATAGCTTTGACCTTTGAAGGGTCTAATTCAATTGCTCGGCGACTGACGATGAAACCTAGCAATTTTCCAGCAGGGACTCCAAAGACACACTTTGCAGGATTCAGTTTCAGATTGTACCTTCGAAGCCGGTTGAAGAACTTCCTTAAGTATGCTATATGATTTGTGCTTCTTCTGGATTTCATGATGACGTCGTCCACGTACACCTTCATTTCGTTGTGAATCCTGTCATGGAAAATAGTCGTCATAACTCTCATATAAGTGGCCCCAGCATGCTTCAGGCCAAACGACATCATTTTATAACAATACATCCCACACGGAGTGATAAAGGCTATTTTCTCGGCATCTTCTTCATCCATCCAGATCTGATGGTATCCCGTGAAGCAATCCACAAAGGATTGGAGTTCATGCTTGGCACATTTTTTTGGTCAGTATATGTATATTGGGTAACAGGAAATCATCTTTGGGACTTGCTTTGTTTAAATCTCGATAGTTGACACATACTCTAACCTTCCCATCCTTCTTCAGAACTGGCACGATGTTAGCCAACCAAGTAGGGTATTCGACCACTCTGAGAACCTTAGCTTTGATCTGCTTGGTGACTTCCTCTTTGATTTTCAGACTCATATCAGGCTTGAACTTTATGAGCTTCGGTTTTACAAGCGGACACATCGGATCGGTAGGTAGTTTATGAGCCACTATAGATGTGCTCAACCCGGTCATATCATTATAAGACCATGCAAAGATATCTTTATACTCCTTCAGGAAATGGGTGTACTTTTTTTTCGCTGATGGTGACAGGTGAATGCTTATACAAGTTTCTTTGACTGTTTCAGAATCTCCCAAATTGACTATCTCAGTTTCGTCCAAATTTGATTTAGGCTAGTTCTCAAAATTTTCTACCTCTATGACAATTTCCCTAGGGATTATAGCGTCGTCTTCTATTTCCTCTGAATCACTATCCTTATGTTACGTTGTCTCATTACAGGTCACAGTCGTCGGTTCATCAGGATAAGTAATAATAATGCTATAGAGAGAAAATGTAAAGGATAATAATAAATACTAAAATAGCAATGCATTAGATAAATCTTGAAACATTAAAAAAAAGTACGGCTCAATGACTCGAGCAACTATTTCAAAATAAAAAGCGTCTAAAACTAAATACTGAAAATGTCTTAGATGCTAAAAATTGCTTTTAAAAATAGATCATGTTAATTGCCAGGCTTCCTAGGAACTCGACGAGCCTAGGACGGTGCAACAGTCCAGCTCTTGAGAACAACTCCCGTTCCCATATTCTGTTGGTTAGCTCCGTTAGGTGATTTGGGACTTAGGAGCGTGATCGAAATACATTTTGGAAGTCCGTGGAAGGTTTAGACTTGGATTGGCGAAATTGATATTTCGACGCTTTCCGGTTGATAGTTGAGATTTTGATATAGGGGTCATAATGGAATTCCGAGAGTTGTAGTAGTTTCGTTATGTCATTTGGGATGTGTGTGCAAAATTTCAGGTCATTCAGACGAGATTTGATAGACTTTTTGATCGAAAGCATAATTTAAGAGTTCTTTGTCTTGAATCCTATGTTAAATTGGTGATTTGATGTTGTTGTTAGCATTCCAAAGTTTTAAACAAGTTTGAACGATGTCATGGGATGTGTTAGTACAATTGGTTTGAAGTTCCGGGAGTTCCGGGTAGGTTCCGGGATGTGTTAGGCCGAATATTATAGTTGTAGCAGGTCCAAAAGGGTTGCAGGTCTCGGAACCCACCCGCGCGGTCCGCACTAACCTCGGAACCCACCCGCGCGGTCCGCACAAAAAGAAGTGAGGCCGCGGTATGTGTTGTGCGGACCGCACAAAAAGAAGTGTGGCCGCGGTAGGTGTTGTGCGGCCGCGATGGGGAACTTTTCACTAGTCCTACTTCGGAAGCTCATATCTTTATACAAGGAATGTTGAGATGATTCAAAAACGAAACTTGTAGCCCTTCGTATATAGTTTCTTGAAATGTAAAGATATAGCAATTTGGACATCTGTAGCGAACGTTATGGCCAAAATACTAAAGTCTGTCATTGCAGAGGAAAGTTGTGCGGCCGCGGTCATTTTTGTGTGGACCGCGCTGGTTTTGTGCGAACTGCGGTCGATTTTGTGCGGTCCGTGGAGGTGAAAATCTGTGGGGTACTCTAAAAATACGAGGTTTTGGGTTTTATTTGATATTTTGACCTAGAGAGCTCGAATTTTGGCGATTCTTCGAAGGTTTTTCAAGAAATTCATCGGGGTAAGTGACTCTAACTCAGATTTGGCTAGAGTACATGAATCGATCATTTAATTCATCATTTAATTCGTGATTTGGGAAGAAAATTGTGAAATCTTTCAAAAATGTAAAATGATGATTTGAAGGACCAAATAGTATCGGAATTGTATAATTTTTGTATGGTTAGACTCGTGAGAGTATAAGGGTTATAGTTTTGTGAATTTTGTCAAATTCTAAGACGTGGGCCCCGGGCTCGGGTTTTGGTAATTTCGGGAATCGCGCCCTTTGTTGATTATTTTCGCTTGGTCTTTGTTCCTTTAGCATATTGTGACGTATTTGTTCTGATTTTGGATAGATTCCACGCGCGTAGAGGCCAATTCGAGGGGCAAAGGCGTCGCGAGCTAGAGATGTAGCAGGTTCGAGGTGAGTAATGATTGTAAATGATGCTCTGAGGGTTTGAAACCCCGGATTGCACATCGTAGTGCTATATTGAGGTGAGGCACACGCTTGATGACGAGCGTGGGGTCGTGTATTATTGTGGATTGTGACTTGGTTCGTCTCGACTGATGATTTTACTGCGTATTTGACTGAAACTTATATGTTATCATCATGATTTGGGTTGATTGCCATATTTGGGCTTCGTGCCAACTGTTTCCCTTCGGGGATTTTTATTACTATTTCCTCACTGTTTTGACTTATTAATTGAACTCAGTCATGTTATTTTCCATTGTTTTACTACTCAGCCATTTTTACTCCGTTTTGAGACTTAAATGATGTTCTGGGCTGAGAAATACTGTTTTACTAATTCCCGAGGGGCTTGTGAGTATTTTTGACTGAGTAAGGCCGAGGTCCTAGTTGTGAGGAAACACTAATACTGATTGAGGCCGAGGGCCTGGGATATGTACGCCACGAGGTGGTTTATTGATATTGTTTATGAGGTCGAGGGCCTGAGATATATACTCCACGAGGTGGCTTGACTGATATGAGGCCGAGGGCCTAGATTTGATGCCACGAGATGACTTGATATTGCGCTTGGACCGTAAGGGGCCCCTTCCGGAGTCTGTACACCCCCAGTGAGCGCGGGTACCCATTGTGATGTGAGATATAGCCCGAGGGGCTGATATTGTTCTATGTGATAGCCCGAGGGGTTGGTATTGTTCTATGTGATTGCACGAGGGGCTGGTATTGTTCTGAGATATCGCCCGAGGGGTAGAGTTGTTGACATTGAGCTCGAGGGGCCAACCTTTATGTGTTTATCTTTCATATTTACCTGTCATTTACCTGTTAAACTATGTTATTTGTGCTCGAGGGGCGGATTTCTGTGCTTATCTGCACTAACTGTTTTGCATTCATTTGTGTACTGTTGAGAAAGCCATTTTCAAAGAAGTTTAAATTGAGCTAGGATGTTTAAAGAGATTTTACAGCTTCAATGCTTTCTTACTGGTTTTTGAACTGCTTCTATCCAGCATCTTGGTATGCTTTACGTGATTTCTTACCATTCAGACTTTAGTTATGATTATTACTCACTGAGTTGGAGTACTCACTTTTCTCCCTGCACCTTGTGTGCAGATTCAGGTATTTATACACCCAGTAGCGGGTTTTGGCTGATCGGAGGCAGAGTCATCGGAGTTTAGCAAGATAGCTACCGGCGTTCGCAACACTGCTTCTCTCTATTCATTCATTAGTCTGTATTTGTACACTCAGACTTTCAGTTGTATTTATACCCTAGTAGATGCTCGTGACTTGTGACACCCCGGTTAGGGCTGTGTCAGGTTGAACTTTCCACATTGTTAATGATATTTCCGCTATTTAGTATTGTATAAATCATGTTTAGACTATTTGCATGTTGATTAAATGCTTTAAAAGTTGAGTTGGGTTGAACTGGCTGGCCTTGTCTTCACGATAGGCGCCATCACGACCGGGTTCAGGGTTAGGGTCGTGACATAACCAGCTTAAGCAAATAATAGGAGACAACGTAGCTACGAAATAACTAATACTTTTAACAAAGAGAAACAATGTCTGACAAGTAGCAATTAAGCATGGAAATACAAGTAAAGCATGTCGCAGTTAAGGCAGGAAAAGACAATATAAGAAGGACGGGAAGGAAACAGGCAAAACAGATAAATTGGCGGTGCATAGGTACTCGTCACTTTACCTATACGCCGCTCACATGGATTTCACATAGTAAATAAATCAAGGGTTCCTAATCCCTCGAGTCAAAGTTAGACACGACACTTACCTCGCTCCACGAGCCATTCAATGCTCAATTACCGTTTTTACTCTAGTATCCACCTCCAAACCACTCGTATCTAGCCACAATTAACTCAATAACATCAATTATTGCTAATGGAATCAACTACAATGCATAAATTTAGATTTCTCAAATCTTTTCCCAAAAAGTCAAAAAAATTGACCCCGGACCCGCTTGGTCAAAACTCGAGGTTCGGACCAAAATCCAATTATCCATTCATCCCCGAGCCCGGATATATAGTTGGTTTTGGAATCTGGCCTCAATTCGAGGTCTAAATTCCAAATTTCCCAAATCCCTAGTTTCTACCCAAAAAACCCCCAATTCTACCATAAACACTCTAGATTTTAGGTTGAAAATTCATGAAATGCAATGGGTAATTGAAAGAAAGTGATTTAGAATCACTTACCAATACTTTGGAGAAGAAATTATCTTTTTAAAATCGCCTCTAGGCCGTCTAACTTTTGAAAATTTGAAAGAATGGCTTAAGTCCCGTTTTGGGACTATTTTAAGAACTGGGCGACAGTGTTCATCGCGTTCGCGAAGAGCAGGGCCTGAGTGGCCTAAGCGATCGCGAGTAACTGAACGCATTCGCGAAGGTCTATCCCCCCTGACCTTTGCGTTTGCGAGATGGGGTTCGCGTTCGCGCAGAGTTACTTCATCTCTCCTACCCAACCCAGATAAAGCTACGCGTTCGCGTGAGACGGGTCGCATTCGCGTAGAGCAATCCCCCCAGTGCTCTGCGTTCGCGACCATAGTCTGGTGTTCGCGTAGAGTAAAATCCTCTCCCAGCCTAGATCCCCTTCGCGATCGCGAGAATGGCTTCTCGATCGCAAAGCACAATGCATCAGAACACCAGTTGCAGCAAACACACCAGATTTTCTAAGTTCAAAACATATCGTAGCCTATCCGAAACTCACCGGAGTCCTCGGGGCTCCAAACTACACATGCACACAAGTCCAAAAACATCATACGAACTTACTCGCGCGATCAAACCGCCAAAATAACTCCTAGAACTACGAATTTAGCACCAAATCGAATGAAATTTTCAAGAAAGCTTTAAAACTTCTAACTTCACAACCGGACATCTGAATCACGTCAAACCAATTCCGTTTCTCACCAGATTTTAAAGATAAGTTATAAATATTATATTGAATATGTACCGGGCTCCGGAACCAAAATACGAATCCAATAGCAACAAGATCAAACATCAATAATTTCTTAAAAACAACTAAATTTTTAGACTTTCAATTTTTAACAAAAATTCATAACTCGGGCTAGGGACCTCCGAATCTGATTTCGGGCATATGTTCGGGTCCCATATTTCGATACGGACCTATTGGGACTGTCAAAATATGAGTCCGGATCCGTTTACCAAAAATATTGACCGAAATCAATTCAAATGAGGATTTTAAGCAAAATTTCTTGTTTTTATCAACTTTCAACATAAAAGCTTTTCGGAAACACGTCCGCATTGCGCACGCAAATCGAAGAGAGTAAACATGAGATTTTTAAGGCTTAAGAGCGCATAATCAAGTTTTAAAATATAAGATGACCTTTTGGGTCTATCACATTAATCGAGTTTATAAGTAAGATCAACATTAAGCAGGTCACAATCGAGTTTTAATCGTTCGAGCAACTACTATATTTTTTTTATGATCCGTCATAATCAAAAGATTAATCCCTCTAAAGGTACTGTTACATTGATGCCACAATGTTCATGTTCTTTCTTACGTACCGATGGTACCTGACCAACTTCTGCACTTCAATTATTTTAATTGTTATTTGCTATCTCCCATCAGTATAAATATCAAGTAACTCTACTCAGTAAAAAATTAGATAAATAATAATAATTCACATAACATTTTTATCTTTATTGTAATTTGAACCCTGACCTCCCATAATTTTTACTCATTTTGGCAGTCGCTACGCCACACCTTATGGTGCCACAATATTCATGATTTTTGCAATTTGCAAAAATTGAAAAAAGAAATGGATGGCCAAAGCCTGCTAAGGCCAAACTACAGGGAGAATGGAATACATACTGTCATACCAGAATGGGTCTCTCTCATCTTTAACATACTTCAATAAAGTTGCTATAGTTTCAGAGGAATTCTCTAAATCATCAGTTGCAATTCTTTCTCTTTGCCTCAGCCACTCATGACTAGACACCACCTTCCACTTGACTCTATATCCCTTACAAATTGTTTGGATGGTTGTTACCGGTAATTGTATCGTATTGTATTGTTACTTTAAATATAATGTTTGTTTTGGTTGTTATTTAAATTTTATTGTATCGTATCATTAAATTCGTCGCTACGTAACAACGAAAAGTTTCACTTTATGAAACGACCTATTTGGTCGCGTCGTTTCCTTATTGTTTCTCTCATCTTGCCCTTCCTTATTATTAAATAATCCTATTTTATCTTTTACCCTATAATTTTTATATAATAATTTTACCTCGTACCTTACTTTTTCGTTGTAATATTGCAAGTTTATTCTTCGTATTGGTGGTGTCTGACATCATGAAACGACAACAAAAAATATCTATTCAAACATTGTATATATCAAAACGATATAGTACAATATAATACAATACAATACGATACAACATATAACAACCATCCAAACAAGATGTTAATTTGACCCTATCCCTTTTATTTTTCCACCATGTGTCTGATATCTATATTGGGGCTAGACTAGATTTGGATTTGTGCCAGAAAATTTAATATTGAGGGTAAAGTGCTCCCTAATAAAAACAACTTTATATTCAAAACTCGAATCCGAGACATCTCATTAATAACAAAAGAATAGTTACCAACCACTGTAAAGTTGTCCCTTTCATTTCTCTCAAACATGCATAAGGAGTTTTTTTTTTTTTTTTTTTCTTTCTCTATTGTATATCAATTTAATAATCTGAATAAAAAGGACAAAAAATAAAAGGCTGGTCAAAAGAGTGAGTATATCTATGGAGCAACCCCAGCTATTAGGTGTCTTTTTCTTTATATTTGAGGGGTTCTATTCTTTTGATTAAAATGCCAGAGAGTATGTGGGGAAAGACTTGTTACTTATCAATAGATCTTCTGCATGGTTATAAATAGGTGGGACTCTATGCGTCAGTCAATTGCTTTGGCACAATCTTGTTGATGGCAACTCCTCAATTCTTTAAAAAGATTTTGGTGCAAACCCTAGTAAGAAGCCAATATATTTAGTTTACTGATAATTTAAATTCTATTATAGGTAAGTAGCTACATTAAATATATTGTCGTAACCTGGAAAAGAGAGTGTGTACTTGTTGGTGTCGATCAGATTATACTAGGCATTTGTAATAGATTTTTACAATTGTTTTATCCAATTACTATAAAAATAAGTAAGCAAATGTTTGTAAGTAATGTAAAAAAAATCTGACTTAGTAACCCAAGAGAGCGGAGAACTATTCTTTTTGGGTGCCGGAACTATTTACATTCGAAAGTTGTAAAAGTGTATAAAATTTGTATATAACATACTATAATGTATATATATATAAAGAAAATATATTTTTTAGACTATTATTTTTAGAACTAGTATAGAATGTCATTTTTCCTCTATGATAATGGCAAAAGTACAACATACATAAGATAAAAAGATCTCGTACACCTACTTGCAATTTAAATAGAAAAAAATGACCATATACGATCTCATGTATTTTGTTATAGCTCTCTTGTGTTATTTTTAGTGATTTTCCCTAACACCATAATTTTCCATGTGAAATTGCGGGAGATTTGGTTTCATAATAATCCATTATAAATATTATTTTTGTTATAAGAAATCACTGTTAGGCAACTATAAATTGTAAAAATTGCACGGGGCGCTCTATTTGGTCGCCTCCATTTAACTTATACCCATTTTTTAAATAAGTTTTAATTTGTACCCAGTTTTTAAACAACTTCAACCCCTTTCTCCTCCTCCTTCTCCTCCTTCGTTTTCTTCTTCTTCTATTAACAACTGAAAGACACTATGATTAATTCTCTAATACTACCACCATCTTAAGAGAAATTTTCATTCTATTTTTAACATTGCCATGTGTACCGAAAGGCCTTTTTTTTTGGAGATGATATTAAATGTCATTTTACAATTTTGTATTCTGAAATCTCTTCTTAAATCCACATTCTTACCTGTTTGGATCGAGGGATTTTGCCTTACGTATTTCATATTCACTACTGTAAATCCACTATACTTGTTTGGTTTTATATTTAAAAAAATTAGATGTAAAATACAAACTCAAATTATCGATCAAATGGTCTGTCATTTGAAATGTGGAATCCAAGTCCATTCCTACCAATATGTGTTTGGTCTTGGAAGTTACACTACAGGGGAAGGAAAAGAGGGAAAACTAATACTACAAGGTATTTCGTACCAGTGAATATTTTGTTTTAACTTGTAAGTTTTATTTTATTAATAACTTAAGCTTTACCATTTATATTTCACTCTTCTTGCAAAATGTTACTTCAGCTTATATAATGCTGAAGTTTTTACAAATGAACTAAATAACTTCAGGATCTTCTGTTGAAGTTTTTGAAAAAGCTTTATGACAAAACTAATGAATCCATGACAAAAAAAACTTCAACTTTTAGTGCTGAAGTTTTTACAAAAGAACTAAATAACTTCAGCATCTTCTGCTGAAGTTTTTAAAAAAGCTTATGCAGGACAAAAAAAATTCAGCTTATTTAGTGCTGAAGTTTTTATAAATGAACTAAATAACTTCAGCATCATCTGCTGAAATTTTTGAAAAAGCTTAATGACAAAACTAATGAATAAAAAAGAAGAGAATGCGCCAAAGAGCATGTTGGTTTTGGATGAGATATATATCTTGTCAGCATATATCGTGCTTCAGCTTCCTTTATCCAGTTTGATGGGGGAATCATCTTGTTGCCCCTCACCAATATAGTCCTAAGTCTTGCTGCTGATATAGAAATATGTCCACCTTCGTTTGGACAAAGTTAATACATAGAATGAGGAAAAGAAGAATGTGAGAATCAGAATTCAGTGTTGCCACGAGCATTAGCGACAACGATATCAAGCACAAGGGACTGTAATGCAATTGTCTTTATGAAAGACAAACTCCAGAGTAGGATGGTCCGGAAAAGCATTTTTTATTGAGCTGTCTTTGTGTTAAGTTCAACAATTACAAACAAAAATTTCAGCAAATAGGGAACAAAACTTCAGCTACTATGCTTAAGTTCAGCAATCACAAACAAAAACTTCATCACACTTGGATCAACATACTTGCTACTTCAGGCCCGTCTACCAGAATGCTGAAGTTTTACGTGATTGCATTTGCTACTTCAGCCCCGTATGCTTAAGTTACGCGAAAAAATGGGTACGCTTGTAATTATTTTTGCAAAGCGGGCACAAGTTAAAACGTGACATAAAAATTGGGTATAGATGCAAATGCCCCTATAAATTAGCCTAGTCTAATATTTCCAAGTGAATGCACTACGGAGTTGTCACTGAGTTTTGGTCCAATAAACAAATTGGCCCATTTTATATTTTTATTCAACATGACAGTATCCACGGCCCGGCCCATTAGAATTTGTGGCAGTAATGACCAAACCAATATTTTTTTCTTCTTTTATTTTGTTCTAGTTTTAAGCTTCTCGACGTGAATAAAATCTTAAGGTAGGACGAATTGTTAGACTCATCTTAGTGACCTTTAGATATTCGTTCTCACAATTCAATATTATATCTGGTTAACCAAAAAATAGAATTTCAGTCAAAGTTAGAATTTAGAAGAATGCGAGTTACTGATAATCAAAAAAATATGTAGAAGAAAGTAATTTAGAGTAACCAGAGTTAATCAAGAGAAAACAAGTGAATCAAAGTATATTCCGATTGTGTCTTCCCTTTACAAGTGACCATCTACCTCCCTTTTATAGGTATCTTGGAGATATGCGCTTCCTCCAAATCATAATGAGACTATTATGAATAATTAAAGACATTGAATGCTACGTTACACAATCATTGTAATCAATACAAATTCTTTAACGTATCCAGTATTTAATGCTTGTCGAATTCCGTATTTGCGCTCTTTATTATGGTCAGATCCATTCCTTTTGATGAATGATTTAAATAGGTACGGGCGTTGAATCCTTCAAATGTCCTTCCGTGCCTCTCCCTTTGCCTTTACTCATTTCTACTGCTGCCCGTGCCTCTTGACTAATTATAATTCTTTGACTATTTGACCAGTCCACGTGTCTCAACATGTCACTTGCATATATAAATGCAAATTTTTCCAATACAGATAGTCCCTCCACTTTCCATTTATTCATCAATTGAATATTTGGGAAGTGGATTTCATTAAAACGAGAATTTTTGTCACCATTAATGCTATGACAAAATTGACGCTTCAATTGTCACTTCCATTTAATATTTCATACACGTATCAATTTTCCATTGACTCTGCAGTTTTTGCAGCTTTTTTCAAGGTTTTTACGGTTCCACTATTAATGAAGTGCCAGTTATCATAATTATGGTCTTTCCACCTCCGCACTTTTACCTTTGACGGTTGCTTATCGGTATAAATATAATTGTTTTCCCTTGTCTTTTATCACATAAAGCTTATTGAACACTTATTTCTTCAAATCTCTTTTTACTTCTTCCTTAAATCATTCCTCTTCGATATGTCTTCTCCAAGCCCTAACCCTGAGAGAGTTTCCATTACTGACTCCTTCCCCAATGACCCTGTTAGGCACAGAAGGGGAGGTAGACTTCGTAGTTTAGGATCTACTCGAGGTGGTTCGTCTATGCCTTCTTCTGGTTCTGGTCCTTCCTCTAGAACCAGAGGTTCCCTTTCTCACAAATCTTCTTCTAGGGGTAAAGATCATTATGAACCATTATGCGAACCTTTAGTAGATGAGATAGTCCTTTCAGAATTGTCTTTTTACCATGACAGAGAATCTCTTAGAAACCAGGTTTCCGCATTAGATCGTGTCGATGCTTACCCTACTTAAATTTCAGAGGTTTTGACTCATGTGGTTCGTAAGGACTATCATTGGAGTAATGATTTTCCCATTATTATCCCTAATCCGAATCAGAGAATTACTTCCTATTTAACTGGATTCTCTTTTGTTTACACTTACCCTTTTACTTTAGGGTTTAGACCAGTAATCGACCCAGTCATTCTTGAATTTTGCCGTTTCTTCAATGTCTGCTTGGGTCAAATTGGCCCAATCATATGGAGGGATATTGTCTGTTTAAGTCATTTAGCCACTAAAGCTAAAGCTCCTTTTACTTTCCCTCACTTGATTCATCTTTACTCACCTAGGCTCTTTTGTAATGGTGTTTTTACACTAGTAACCAGAAGTAAGAGAGTTTTGGTGAGCCCTAAAGATGACAAGGATCGTGGCTGGTATGCCCGATTTGTTGTTGCCCCCACTGTTGATTTAGTGGGTGAAGATAATGTTCCCTTCCCTGAGAAGTGGAATTTTGCACGTAGGTCTTTTATCCCTCTTGTACCTTGTTCTTTCAAGTTTATCAGCTTTTCTACTTTTACCCCCCCCCCCCCTTATTTTTTAGCAACCATGGGAGTTGTGGGGGATGTGTTGATATCCAATTTTTTCCTATATATTTTTATACCCAAAATACTTCCAAAATAACATATATGTGCACATATAAGCACACCAAAAGGTTTTGGCATTTTAATGATTTTAAAACCAATTTATGCCCTATTTTTACACCATAAAATCCAAAATTTATTCCCAAAGCTTGCCATTTTGGATAATAATTTATTTTATTCTCATATTTACACCAAAATATATTCAGCATGATTTTTGCACATTTTTTTTTACAAATTCATTTGGTATTTTTAAAGCCAAATTGCATATAATTGCAATACTAGCCTCTTTAAGATTTAATAGCATTTTATAATTACAAAATTGATCCCAATATTTTTGAATTAATATTTATATATTAATAGTTGACTCAATGCCTTTAATTTGCTTTTAAAATATTTTTACTATTTTTATAAAATAATAAAAGGAAAATTGGCTATTTCAATTGTAGCCTCAATTCATTTCAATTATAACCCAAATTCCATTTCAATTTCAGCCTGAAATCAGCCCAATTTCGAACTCAATTGGACCAGCCCAACTCATTCAAACCCAGCCCCTTGACCCGTTTAATCCAACCCGCCCAGAAATCTTTGTAATCCAGGCCGTCGATCATTTTGATCAACGGCCACAAACGACCATTTCCTTTTTAATTCTACCAACCCCCCCAACCCTAACCCTCATTTCTCTTAGACAGCCGCCTCTGAAACCTCTTCTCTCTCAAAACGCTCTCAAGCACTCGAAACCCTAATCGCCTCCCTCGTCTTCTCCGACCATTATCTCGTCGGAGTCCATGGCTTTTCAGGCCATGGACGACCTGTGCTCACCTTCCTTCACTCCTAAGCCATGTGTGTTTGAGATTTTGAGGTTTGAACTCAACGGCGTTCGTTCGGATCTTCTCAGATCTGTGGTTCTAAGGCCTCTCCGGCCTTGCTCCGACGTATTCGTGCTTTAGAAGCCTAGCCATGGCCATCTCTGACTCAAGACCAGACCTCTTCCAAGCCTTCTCATTTCTAGGGTTTCAGAAACCCTAAAGCAATCCGAGGTTCCTTCCTCTTTTATTTACTTAGATCTGTGGTGAATCCGTGTTATATTCAACATTTTAAAGTTTTTCCCCAATTTTCTTTTCAAAATTAGTTCGCTTTCAATTTAGGGTTTTCGAAAAAAATCTCAAAATAATTTCTGACTCTTCTTCTTCTTCTTCTTTTCTTTGTGTGAATCTGTATGTACCACGTTCTTATGAGTTTTCTCTTGTGGTCTTATGTTTGCCATACGATGCATGTTCTTCTATTTTTGTGTTCTGTTCTTCCCTCTACTGGGTTCTATAAGCATGTTTTACATGTCTATCTCGTATGTTCCTCTACTGTATTTTTTACTGAGCTTTTGCTCCTTGCTTACCTTTACTGGACTTTGTTTGAACCCTAAGCATGTTTCATCTACTATTTTCCTAAACTTGTATCACTTTTTCTTTTCTGAACTTATTTGAGTGACAAGCTTTGCCTAAATGTATTCCCTATGTGTCAAACTTGTTGTTCTCTCTGTTTGTTTCTCATAAGTCTCTGAAAGAGACTACTGAGCCTGTTCTATTTGTTGTTTTCTCATCTATGCATCTGATTCGAGTCAGAAACCCTAGTATTTGGGGTTTTTTGGCAAGCTTGACTTTGTGTTTGGACTAGGGTTCTATTCAGAACCTGACTCTCTTTCAGACTCATTCTAAGTCTGTGAACCTAACCTTCTTGGGTACTCTGATTTCTTGCTAGTTTTACAACAACTCTCTCTTGTCTCACATGTCTTTATGCTTTTTATATGACAAATTCTCTTCTTTCAAAAGGCCTTTGGCCAGCTTGTGATTGATTCCGAGTTCCTTTTTTAAAAGGTTTGATTGTGTGTTGTTGATTTTCTTTAAATTAAACCCTTCTCATCTTTTTCTGGTTGGATTCATTCACACTAAGATTCGAATCCTGATTTTACTGGCTGGTTGATTGATTGTCTTTCCTTGTTTGACCTAAACCGTGCACTACTAAACTGTTTCCTTAAATAGGTTTCTGTGTATTTGCCCCTGTTATACTGCCTCAGAAAAGATTATTTAAAACAAATCCTTTCCTTATTTATTTTGTCCGTTTGAATCAAATCCCTTAGCCAAAGGGAAACAGCTTGTGATTGATTTCAAAACTATTCTCTTACCTTTTTTTTACTCGCCTTCTGCACTATAAAAGGGACTGCTCTTTTGCACTAAAGCAGGGGTTTTCACATGCTTTCACAGACTTTTCTGCACAAAAACACAGGCTTTTACACATTCGAATACTGAGTTCTTTCACAAAAAAAAATTCTACTCTCTTTTTCTATTTTGTGCTTTCTGAAACAATTTTGAGCTCTCTCTCTAAAACTCTCAAGTGTTATGCTGAACTTAAGTCTGCTCCTGCTGTGTTTACTTGCCGTGATTGCTCTATTGTTCTGCTTGTTCTTACTTTGCAACTGGTACATTATTCTTAGTTGAATAATGCTTTTTCATTATGTGTTTACTTCCTAGTCTGTTATGTTCTTCTTTACTATGTTTCTGCAACCCTGTTGTGCTTTTCTTATGTGAACTCCCTTTCCCTTTTTCCCTTTTGTATGTGAGTATAGTTCCAGCCATAACAGAACTTTGATATTGATGTCTATGACTCTGAACTGGGTTCTTTGAACCTCCTAACTCAATCAATTCCTACTCCCTTCTCCCCTTTATGTGCTTGAGCCTGGACCTGAGTCTGGTGGTGTCCTAATCACCATCCAGACCTAGGTTTGAGCCTCAAGGGTCTGCTCCTAACTTGTTTGACCAAACAAATGGTCGGGGGTGTGCCAGTCTGCACCTGTGGCTGGGTATGACCACCATTTGTTATGGCTCCCAATTCCTTTTCACTTAGTACTTACTCCTAGCTCTAAGTTCTGCCCCTCTCTTGCAAGCCATGCTTTGGGACCCTTGAGCTCCCACTGAACTTGGATGCCTAAGGACTGGCTATTCCGCACTGCACTATTCTAATTCTAAATGATATCCTGAGTGTAAGCAATGCCGGGAATCCTTGAGATTCCTTGGAACTTTGAAACACTTTGGATAAAGAGAAGGCTTTGGAAATCCAGAATTGTTTAATCACATGTTATTGGACATTAAGATTGAATTAGGCTGCTCGGATCTAGCTGTTAGTTTTTAATGTATTTACTTTCTTTCTTTTGGTCTGTAATAATTTCTATAAAGAATTTGGGGAATATAGTGAAAGGGCGTGGGAGGGGTTTTACATGCTTGCATCAGTAAGGGTATAAACCATGCTTTAGGATTTTAATTTTTTTTAGAAATTCTGCCTATAGGATTGTTCAATGTTTCTGATTCCACATCACTTAGAGACCATGCCTATAGGGTCAACGCTTCATGGTGCTACAAATCACATAGAAATCATGCCTATAGGACTTAACGTTCATGTAATCAATGCATATAGAGATCATGCCTATAAGGAATGCATATGCATTAGGCAAACTGTAGGGTTAATTAACACAATCATCTTTTACAAGTTCAATAACAGGTTTTAAAAATCAAAATAAATATCATGCCTATAGGATTTGCATCAAACTCGTCTGATTCGCTTAAAGTAATAATGATCTTTTAACTGGTCCTTAACGTCTTAATACAGCAGTGATTTCAGAAGTCTTAATTCTTTGACAAAAACTCTCTTGACTCAGTATGCTTTTAAATCCCTCAAATCGGCCTCTTTTTCTGAAACAGTTTCTTTCTAAACATTCTGCCTAAGTGTTTTACGCAGACCCTGAAATTGTCTTTTAAAACAGTTGCAGCTTACCCTTTCCTTAGATATTTCTATCTCTGAAACTCTTTCACAACCATTTCTGTGTTTTATTTTTACTGCAGTCTATACTTTCTTTTCAAAACTCCTCTGCATTAGACTACTTTTTCCTGAAACCAGTACCTTTTAAATCACTCGCTTGAAATACCTTAATTTCTGACAATTGGATTCAAGTTTCCTAATGCAGACTTTCTATCTAAACATATGGGTTGAACCAGTCCGTTCGATGTTTAAGTTTAATTTAAAGACCAAATCAGTATGTGCCAAGACATGCTAAACTAAGTGTTTGTTTGATTAAGGGGTTTACTTGAGCCTTACCTATTTGTTTTGTTCATCGTTATATTTGTTACTTGTTTTGTATGTCGCAATTAGAATTTTAACCTTTGAACTCCATATATGCCTATATCCCTTTCCTTCCCCTTTAGGATTAGAAGTCCTGATACCCCGAGACTGATAGTATTGGGACGGGTAATAGCATGCAACAAATAATGATACCATTTCGCGCTTTAACACCTTAACGGGGTGGGAAGGGTAGATATGGATATGATGACCGATGCGTTAATATCACGTGCGACCCCTCTTCTGAGGAGTGATCGCTGGGTATTGCATTGAAGTGATCCATATTAATTATAAACTTAGGACTCCCCTCCCTTTATTTGCTTTCATCTCTTCTTGTAAAACTGTTCAAATCTCTTTTTCATGAATTTCTGCCCTCTCTACTTACCTTCGAAAATTTTCAACTTGGTCGCAATGTTATGTGCGAGTCCTTATTTGAGCCTTGATTGTTTACTTGTAAAGTCACAATTGTAACATGGCCGGAAACCACACTAGTGGATCTTGAGGGGTGTCTAACACCTTCCCCTCTGGATAATTTCTAGCCCTTACCCTAATCTCTGGTCTCTTCATCTCAAACCCTTCTTAAATTGTCCTAATGCACTATAATCATTAGGTGGTGACTCTTCAACTTCTAAACCCAATTCTCGAAAGGGAATAGAGTTGTCCTCCCAATGTCGTATACCCGATTTCTGACCCCACGGTTAGAGAAAAAGGGGGCGTCGACAGCATGGCGAATCTGCTGGGAATTTTCTTTAGTCTTTTACCATTGCATGTTGCTTGTGACTTTATTATCTCATTAATTGCTTTATTTACTGTCTTTTATTCTTTCACTATGAAACTGACTTGGCTCTTCATGTCTTTTCTTTCCTTTAGCTGCTTTCCTTTACTACTTTATTTCAATGCTGTTGTAATTACTGCAATTATTGTAATCGTTCATCTTATGAACGTGAAAATACATGTCAATTTGTTTCATTCTTGTAAACTGCATCTTCAACATCATATTCCATTCGTGCCAAACAAACACCATAGCAACGCTTATAATGAGTGGTTGTGCTCTTCCAATATTATCACCCTTTAAATTTGGCAAAGGCGTATTTGCGGTAAAACTAGTCGATCAGCGGTGCAGTCGACGGTTCCGTGCCTTTCCCTCTTGAGTTGTCCGCTCAAGGGTACCTGTCTAATACCCCCAATAGAAACCTTACTCCATCTAACTGTGCATGCATCATGATCAAACCTAGCGGAGTCAGTTATGTTGTCCACATAATGACTCATTAAGATAGCCTTGTCCAAAGTCCATCGGGTTTCCCTGAAACCCAAATGGACACCTACATGTTTTGTGCATTTATATGGAGAACTAAATGCTTTTTATGCTAATTATTGGTTTAAATAGTCGAGTCTAGCAGGGTAAGGGTCTAACACTCTGTTTTGTAGAAAATGAGGCACGAAGTCCCCAGATTTGGCATGGTAACCAACATTCATCCAAGGCTGCTGAAGTGGTGGGAAGATCTTCACTCCAGTGATTAGACACTCGTCCGTAAATACTTAGGGAATCTGCCTTCTCTTCTAGAAATCCAGCCTGACAACAAAATCATAGAGGCTGCAACTCTCTTCTGGGATAGTGACAGGTCCATATTCCGCTTCGGGAACCTCGAAATGACTCCTTTTCTCGAAGAAATATGAGGCTTAGCTGGTATTCCTTGGGAGACTCCGGGTTTGCTTATGCCAGAGAATCGCAAGGGTAGGGGTTTCCTTAAGATGATGGGACTGAAGAAGAACCCATACTTGACCTGTTTGAAAGACTCCTACATCCCATTCGACTATCTGTACGAGAGGTACGACCATAGCAAGTCATACCGCACCTACTCAGATGAATTTGCCCTCATCTCATTGGGGCATATTCACATAAGGGTCTTCGTATTCATGTTTTGTTTCCTGGGGATGATAGTGTTCCCTATGAAGAAGGCTAGGATCCACACCAGATTGGCCATGGTAACCAAGACTCTGATGGAAGGAATCAACGGATAACCTTTCAGCATAGTGCCCATGATTGTTGCTGAGATATATCGGGCTCTGGACAACTGTCAGCGAAAGGCCAGTTATTTTGAGAGATGCAATTTATTACTTCAGCTCTGGCTCATGGAGCAGCTCCAGAAAGGAGAATACCGGCAAGAGATCTTACGCAAAGACTAGGATGATCACATTGCCTTCCACCAGCCAAGGCATATGAATTATATGCCTAACATGTTCGCTCAGCCAGAGGACGCTGGAAGATGGGTGGAGCTATTTGAGAATCTAAAAGAAAACCAGGTACAGTGGATGGTCGAATGGTTCCCTACGGAAGAATTCATTGTTCGATCCCGAGACGCACCATTTCTCATACTCATTGGTCTAAGAGAAACTTATCCCTACGTTCCCCTCCGAGCCATGAGGCAGGCTGGAAGGAATCAAATCATACTAAGGGTCGACAAAATATTTCACTTTAGGGACGATTTCTAGGACGATGATAGCCCTCACAAATGCCAAGCTCAACACATGTGGCATTGCAAGTTCGTTTTGGGGAAAGAATCTATTGAGCCAGACAGGTATCACGTTGGTTGTGTCCCGCACTATTCGGGTTGGTTGGAAGATAATCACAATGGTATGGGTCATCCCAGGTTCATTCACGGACACAGAATCGTCGACGAGAAAACTGAGGCACGGGTTAAGTACAATCAACTACGCAAGAGAATTCGAGAGTGTGAAAGTGAGCATCGGGAAATACAAGAAGCCCATCAAAAATTGATCGAGGAATGGAAGGATATGGCTGTCAGCGCCAACAAACGACTAAGGTATTTGGAGTGGGGTCTAGTGGAGCTAGAAGGAAAGTTCCTCAAGAGGATTGAAGATTGTCGGAACGCTGAAGGGAATGCAGGCGGACATTTGGCTCAAGCTTATCTGCTGCTAGGACTGCGCGAGCTGGTGAAGCTGTTCGAAGGGGATAAAGATGCCAAATCTGGGGAAGGTCCTTCTGGGACCAAGTAGTTAGGAGTCTTTTATTTTGCTTTTAATGATGTAATAAGGCCAATGGCCACTAGTGACATTTTATTTTCTTAGCATCATTGTGAATTCGTCTTATTTTTATCAATAAAATGAGGCATTTAGCATTATAAGTTCTCCAAATTAATTTATCGCTAGGCCTACCTCGGGAACAACGAGGCACCCAAATTAGGACGCGATTTATATTCTTGCACAATGTGTTTAAATATTGCAACATTTTCTTCTCATAACCCGCACTAACTTGTTACTTTTTTGTTTTCTTTATTTTTATTCCCCTCCCCAAAGGTTAGTTCGTGCATTCTAGCACCATCATTATACAGTACGAGATCCAAGGGCCCTCCACCTCCTCCTCCTCCGAGTCCTATCTGAAACAAGAGCAAAGGCAGAATGGGAGATTCAAGTGCCAGAAAGGAAATTGAAAGAATTGAGATTCCTCAGGGTACCCCAGTTGCTAAGGAAACTGCTACCCAACTTGAGCAGAAACTGTTGAAGTTCCAGGAAGAACTGGATCAAGTTCAGAACTTGGCAAATTTATCATTCACTCTCACCGCTCCTGATGTCAACTTCCCAAATGCTCAAAATCCCGCACCTCCACAGAACACCCCACAACCACAGATGCAGCCCACCCATGCTCAACATTGCAACACATGCCACATTCCACTACCCATTCCTGAACCACTAAACATCACAAACGACCACCCCCACAACACTCCCATCTACGTAGATACCATACCCCACTACACTCAACCAATGTCAAATGCACCTGAGTCTGATGACAAGGACTCTCTTATCAGAAACTTGGCAGCAGAACTCAAGAAATTGACCAGCCGAGTCCAGGGCATGGAAGGAAACAAAAGCATAGATGGGCTGAATTATGAGGACCTCTGCATTCAGCCAAATGTTGAACTTCCGGAGGGATACAAACCTCCCAAGTTCGAAATGTTCGATGGCACGGGAGATCCCATAGTCCATTTGAGGACATATTGTGATAAGCTGGTCGGAGTTGGAAGGAATGAGAAAATCCGTATGAAACTCTTCATGAGAAGCCTGAAGGGGATGCTTTATCCTGGTACATCAGTCAGGACCCCAAGAAATGGACAAGCTGGGTAGGTATGGTATCGGATTTCATGGATAGGTTCCTATTCAATACAGAGAATGCACCGGATGTATTCTACATCCAGAATCTAAAGAAGAAGCCTACCGAGATATTCCGCGAGTATGCTACTCGTTGGAGATCAGAGGTTGCTAAGGTCAGGGCGGCCTTAGAAAAGGAACAAATGAACAGATTCTTCGTCCAGGCTCAAGACCCACAATATTATGAGAGGTTGATGCTGATCGAGGGCCAAAAATTCTCCGATATCATCAAGCTGGGAGAAAGAATTGAAGAAGGCATTAAGAATGGTATGGTTACTAATCTTGAAGTATTGCAGGCCACCAATAAGGTTTTACAGTCAGGTGGCACGTCCAAGAAAAAGGATGTCAATGTCGTAATGGTCGCACAGGGAGCCAAATCACCACTAAAATACCACACCTACCCGTCACCTCCACTTACATATCATCCTATCCCGAATTACCAAGCACCCGCACCCAAATCCATCACCCGTTTACCAATCATCTCCACCTCCCGCATATCAATCCACTTCACCTAGATACTCTCAACCTGCACCTGTTTACCAAGATTGTAATGTCCAACCCCTTCACTACCAATCACCTCCCACTCGCCAAAATTTCCCTAGACCCAGACCAAATTTTGACCGCAGACCTCCCAGACAATATACAGCCATCGCTGAGCCAATTGACCAGCTGTATGAGAAACTTAAAGCTGCTAGTTACGTCTCCCCTATCCCTACCATAACTCCAGAAAATCCTTCCCAGTGGGTCAACCTTAATAAGACCTGTGCGTACCACTCCGGCATGAAGAGACATACCATTGATGAGTGCCGCTCGTTGAAGGACAAGATTCAAACTCTGATCGACAATAAGGTTATCATACCAAAGGAGTCTGCTCCTAATGTCCGCAACAACCCTCTGCCTGATCACAAAGGTGGGGACATTCACATGATCGAGATCGAAGATGGCTGAGGATGATGAGCCAAAGAAACCGACAGTCACATTTAACCCGATTGTTGTACAGAACCATCCCTCTAGGGGCGATGAAGTAAACATGTCTATACCTCTCAAATTTGAAGCACCTTCTTCTGCGAAGGTGGCTGGGCCAATTGAGGTTGAGTTTGGGGTTCCAAAGGCACCTGTACCCTTTGAAGTTGTTGTGTTACAACCGAGGGTACCCATTCCTGTAGCAATGTCAGATGAAACACCGTTCCACTCAAATTCCATACCATGGGATTATACAGCTGAAGCAAGGAGGAAAGGAAAGACCAAGACGGGAGAAGCAATTGCCGCGCAGGGTATGACCAGAATAGGCAGGGTTTACACTCCAGAGCACCTAGCTGAGTCCAGTAAGCAAGCCTCGGGATGGACTACTGAAATTGGTCCCGATGATCTTTGGAGGAAAATAAAAACTAAGGAGTATTCGGTCGTTGAGCAGTTGAACAAAACACCGGCACAAATCTCCATCCTAGCTCTTCTACAGAGCTCTGAAGCACACAAAAATGCCTTGATGAAGATATTGAGCGAAGCTTATGTGCCCAGCAACATAACTGGGGGCGAAATGGCAAATATGGTAGGACAAATACTAGAAAGCCACAAAATCACCTTCCACGAAGATGAACTATCGCCGGAAGGACTGAGTCACAACATGGCCCTACACATCACCGTGCAATGCGAGGATTACTTCATCACTAGAGTCTTGATCAATGGAGGCTCCAGCCTCAACATCTGTCCATTGATAACTCTCAGAACATTGGGAAAGAGCCTGCACGAGATCAAAGATGGGGCCATCAATGTCAAAGCCTTCGATGGGTCCCAAAGGTCTACTATCGGAGAGATCAGCCTATGCTTGCAAATGGGGCCAACCTGGTTCGACGTTGACTTTCAAGTGATAGATGTCCCAGCATCCTATGATTTGCTGTTGGGATGACCATGGATCCATGCCGCTAGAGTTGTAGCATCGACCCTGCATCAGGCAGTGAAGTTCGAATGGAATCACCAAGAGGTAATCATTCATGGCGATGGTAGCAACCCTATATATAGTCTCCAGACCATCCCGATGATTGGAGGCAGAAGGAGAATAGGCAGAGAAACATACCACCACATTGAAAGAGTCAACGTTGTAGACAAAGATAAATGGTGGGATAACAAGATTGAAAGTATCCTGAATTGGTGTGGATACGAACTTGGAAAGGGACTCGGCAAAAACCTCCAGGGAATCGCCAAACCCGTCAAGCTAAAGAAACATGGCACTACATTTGGTTTGGGGTATGAGTACATTTGGGAGGAGTTCAATCACTGGTCGCCACCATGGTGCGGTCCCTACTACCCACTGGAGCACCCGATACCTCACCTGGAGCAGACTTTCCAGCCGGCAGATACTATATATGGGTCGGAGGAAGATGAAGCATTGGCAGTCGTGAAGAATTTGTTCCTGGAGGATGATGATATAGATTGTGGTGTTATTTTCGAGGAGGAAGGGGAGGAAGGGCTTTCTATACAAGCTGTGAACCGAGGAGAACGCCTCAACAATTGGTCAATCAGAACCACCAGGGCCCGGAAAGCTTCGGGGTAGCAAGGCTAAACAAAAGCACCATGCATCACATTTTTACTTTTTACTAGCTGATTTTATTTTCGCATTGTCTTTAATTTTGAAAAGAGCTCTAATATTCAAAACAATTATGAATCTAATCAAAGCATTTCAGTTTATTAAATATCTCGCTCTTATTATTTTCCTATCATTCACTTTATTTTACACAGAATTACTATTACTTGCCTTGATGATGAACCAATGATTGTGACTTGCAATGAGACAACACAACAAATAGATACGGATTTAGAAGAGGTCATTAGAGGAGTTGAGAATTTTGAAAATAGGCCTAAGTCTAACTTGGATGAAACTGAGGTCGTTAATCTGGGAGATGCGGAGAATGTCAAAGAAACGCGCATTAGTGTTCACCTGTCACCATCAGAAAAGAAAGAGTACAAGGAGTTCCTAAAGGAATATGAAGACATATTCGCCTGGTCATATGATGATATGACTGGTCTCAGCACATCTATTGTAGCTCACAAACTACCAACAGATCCAACATGCCCGTCGGTAAAGCAGAAGCTCAGGAAATTCAAACCCGACATGAGTTTGAAAATCAAAGAAGAGGTTACCAAGAAAGTCAAAGCCAAGGTTCTTAGGGTAGTAGAGTATCCGACATGGTTATCCAACATCGTGCCAGTGCCAAAAAAGGATGGGAAAGTTAGAGTTTGTGTTGACTACCGGGATCTTAATCGGGCCAGCCCCAAAGACGACTTCCCCTTGCCTAACATACACATTCTTATCGACAACTGCGCCAAGCATGAGTTGCAGTCTTTTGTTGATTGTTTCGCTGGGTATCATCAGATATGGATGGATGAGGAAGATGCAGAGAAAACGGCTTTCATCACGCCGTGGGGAATGTACTGTTACAAGATGATGCCATTCGGTTTGAAGAACGTTGGTGCCACCTATATGAGAGCCATTACTACCATCTTTCATGACGTGATACACAAGGAGATCGAGGTATATGTGGATGACGTCATCATCAAATCCAAGAAAGCCAGGGATCACATAGCAGATCTAAGAAAGTTCTTCAACAGACTAAGTAGGTACAATCTGAAACTGAATCCTGCCAAGTATGCATTCGGGGTTCCTGCTGGAAAATTATTGGGTTTCATCGTGAGTTATCGAGGAATAGAATTGGATCCAACAAAGGTCAAAGCTATCCAAGAATTGCCACCGTCAAAGAACAAGAAGGACGTGATGAGTTTCCTGGGAAGACTCAACTATATCAGCCGGTTCATAGCTCAATCCATGGTCATTTGTGAACCTATCTTCCAAATGTTGAAGAAGGACGCTGCTACCAAATGGACTGATGATTGTCAGAAAGCTTTTGACAGAATCAAGGAATACCTATCAACGCCGCCGGTCTTGGTTCCGCCTGAGCCATGTAGACCCCTATTGCTTTACCTTGCGGTATCGGATAGAGCATTCGATTGTGTTTTAGGACAACATGATGAAACATAGAGAAAGGAGCAAGCCATTTACTATCTCAGTAAGAAGTTCACACCGTACGAGGCCCGGTATTCTCTTTTAGAACGCACTTGTTGTGCTCTGACTTTCGTCGCGCAGAAGTTGAGGCATTACTTCTGTGCTTACACTACTTATCTCATATCCAGAATGGACCCTCTGAAGTATATCTTCTAGAAGCCCATGCCCACTGGCAAGCTCGCCAAATGGTAGATCCTGCTAAGTGAATTCGACATTGTTTACGTGACCCAAAAAGCAATCAAAGGGCAAGCCTTGGCGGACCATCTCGCCGAGAATCCCGTAGACGGAGAATACGAGCCCCTAAAAACGTATTTTCCCGATGAAGAGGTATCTTTCATAGGAGAAGATATTGCAGAATCCTATGATGGTTGAGGAAGAAGCATATGGAAAACCATGGTTCCATGACATCAAGGAGTACTTGACAACAAGGGAATATCCAGGACTTGCCAACGCTACTCAGAAGCGTACACTTCGTAGGCTATCCAGCAACTTTTTTCACAGTGGAGGAATCCTGTACAGGAGGACTCCCGATTTGGGTCTACTAAGGTGTGTCAAAGCAAAAGAAGCATCCAGGCTATTGGACGAGGTGCATGCAGGGACCTGCAGGCCGCACATGAATGGTTTTGTCTTAGCAAAAAAGATACTCCGAGCAGGGTATTTTTGGATGACTATGGAAACAGACTGTATCCAGTATGTTCGCAAATGCCATCGCTGTCAGATACATGCAGATATGATAAAGGCGTCTCCAAATGAGCTTACTACGACAAGCTCACCATGGCCATTCGCCGCTTGGGGAATGGATGTTATCGGACCTATCGAGCCTGCCGCATCAAATGGGCACAGGTTCATCTTAGTGGCAATCGATTATTTTACCAAATGGGTCGAAGCAGCATCATACAAGGCAGTCACTAAGAAGGTTGTGGAGGGTTTCATCCACGACCGCATTGTTTGTCGATTCGGGGTTACGGAATCATTCATCACCGATAATGGTTCCAATCTCAACAGCGACTTGATGAAAGCAATGTGTGAAACTTTTAAGATCAAACACAAGAACTCTACAGCCTACAGGCCGCAGATGAATGGAGCTGTGGAAGCAGCCAACAAGAATATCAAGAAGATACTAAGGAAAATGGTCGAAAGGCACAAACAATGGCATGAGAAGTTATCATTCGCCTTATTGGGATACTGCACTACAGTCCGCACATCGACCGGAGCAACTCCCTACATGCTGGTTTATGGTACAAAGGCAGTCATCCACGCCGACGTAGAAATCCCCTCCTTAAGGATCATACAAGAAGTAGAATTGGATGATGCAGAATGGGTAAAAGCTGCGAGCAGTTAGCCCTTATAGATGGAAAAAGGATGAATGCGGTTTTCCACGGTCAGTTGTATCAGAACAGAATATCCAGAGCCTTCAACAAAAGGGTTAAGCCATGGAAGTTTACACCGGGGCAACTGGTGTTGAAGAAAATCTTCCCACATCAAGATGAAGCCAAGGGGAAGTTCTCTCCTAATTGGCAGGGTCCGTACATGGTTCACCGGGTTCTAACTGGAGGAGCCCTTATTATTGCGGAGATGGATGGAGAAGCCTGGCCGAAGCCAATCAATTCAGATGTAGTGAAACGATATTATGTGTAACCACTTATGATTCCCTTAATGATGTAATTTGAACTACTCCTGACCTAATTCCCGTTTAAGAGGGGATACGTAGGCAGCCCTATGAGTTCGGTCATAATTTAATAAAAATTCCATTCTTCCCTCGCTATTGGAACCGGGGCAGAATTTTGAGGAGGGCCTCAAAATTCTGAAGTTAATTTTAGTTCATGCATCGCCAGAAATGCCAGCCAGCAAACTGGGGCAGAAGTTTGAGGAGGACCCTCAAAATTCCAAAGATGTTTTTAGTCATTTAGCACAGCCGTCAGAAATGTCCGTTCAGCAAAATGGGGCAGAATTTTGAGGAGGACCCTCAAAATTCCGGAGAAAAGAGGTTGCAATGTCCTGAACCACGCCGCAGTCGTTGGTTCATCTAAAGAAAACTATTTTCGATTATATACGTTATATTTACTAAATCATGCATAACTATTATCTGAATTGCTGTTGTTTAGCGACGCTACCCCAATGACACACAATGTCAAGAGCCCGGGGAAGACGAACTAACCTTTCCCCTTACAGAACTCACGATTTTCTTTGGATGCAGGCACTCGACTTGCAATATCGTCATGTATATTTATGTACGCACACTTTCCCAAGAATGAAACTTCTCAGAATTATCACTTGCCCATAATTTTTATCCGTACACAATCTCCCCAGCAGTCATATTGTCGTAATCGGCTATTAGCTAAGAGATCTTACTACTAATCGCCCTTTTACATTCTTGCATTTTTCATAAGGCTACCTTTCTGCCTTTCGAGGTTAAGCTCTACCTCCATCTGCATATCTTTGCATTGCATAAGCTACTTTTCTGCCTTCCGAGGTTAAGCTCTACCTCCATCAACATTGCATAAGGCTACATTTCTGCCTTCCGAGGTTAAGCTCTACCTCCATATGCATTTTTTGCATAAGGCTACTTTTTTGCCTTTCGAGGTTAAGCTTTACCTCCATCCGCATATCTTTGCATTACATAAGGCTACTTATCTGCCTTTCGAGACTAAGCATTGTCTCCATCTGCATTTTTGCATAAGGCTACCTATCTGCCTTCCGAGGTTAAACTCTACCTCCATCCTGCATAAGGCTACTTATCTACCTTTCGAGACTAAGCACTGTCTCCATCTGCATTTTTGCATAAGGCTACCTATCTGCCTTTCGAGGTTAAACTCTTCCTCCATCCTGCATAAGTCTACTTATCTGCCTTTCGAGACTAAACACTATCTCCATCTACATTTTGCATAAGGTTACCTATCTGCCTTTCGAGGTTAAGCTCTACCTCCATCATGCATAAGGCTACATATCTGCCTTTCGAGACTAAGCTCTGTCTCCATCCTGCATGGCTGAAATATTGCCACTTTATTTTGAATGGCTGCAATATCACCGTTTGCATTTAAATTTTCGCTCTGGCTGAAAGATCGCCACCCTTTGCATTCATTTGGCTGAAAGATTACCACCTTTTTATGGGCTAAAAGATCGCCAACTTATTCAAAGGCGTCATAGTTCGGAGGCACCATCTGCATAGCCCGAGAACACCATTTCATGGCCTGCGATTTTTTTTTTCTTATTTTTTATGCTCTTCACGGCTCAGGACATCATAGTCTAAGGACGTCGTCCTAACCGTCCAAAGACAACATTCATGGTCCAATGGGAACTAGCATCATGTTTAAATTATGCACAATACACGCTACATTGCTCACTTGCAGGTACACCGGATAGCAAACAGCCATCTCAGCAGGAGCGATCCCGCTCCAGTTCTCCGCAGTCTATCCGACTCCAAATCTAATCATCGTGTCCGTTCTTTTCGAATCCCCATTCGACACACTCCGTCAATGATTCCTGAACTACATATGGCCTGATTCCGATAAAATCAGGGATATGTAGGCGGCTCCGAATCCAGATCTCGATCAAAACGCTTTTCAATCGCCGATCCAGTCAAAATTGGCCATCTTGTCTTTACCCGACAACTCTTTCATCCTCCTCGGGTAAAGAGGGGCAGCTGTTGATATCCAATTTTTTCCTATGTATTTTTATACCCAAAAGTTTGCCATTTTGGAGAATAATTTATTTTATTCTCATATTTACACCAAAATATATCCAGCATGATTTTTGCACATTTTCTTTTTACAAATTCGTTTGGTATTTTTAAAGCCAAATTGCATATAATTGCAATACTAGCCTCTTTAAGATTTAATAGCATTTTATAATTACAAAATTGATCCCAATATTTTCGAATTAATATTTATATATTAATAGTTGACTGAGTGCCTTTAATTTGCTTTTAAAACATTTTTACTATTTTTATAAAATAATAAAAGGAAAATTGGCTATTTCAATTGTAGCCTCAATTCATTTCAATTATAACCCAAATTCCATTTCAATTTCAACCTGAAATCAGCCCAATTTCGAACTCAAATGGACCAGCCCAACTCATTCAAACCCAGCCCTTTGACCCGTTTAATCTAACCAACCCGGAAATCCTTGTAATACAGGTCGTCGATCATTTTGATCAACGGCCACAAACGACCCTTTCCTTTTTAATTCTACCAACCCCCAACCCTAACCCTCATTTCTCGTAGACAACCGCCTCTGAAACCTCTTCTCTCTCAAAACGCTCTCAAGCACTTGAAACCCTAATCGCCTCCCTTGTCTTCTCCGACCATTATCTCGCCGGAGTCCATGGCTTTTCAGGCCATGGACGACCTGTGCTCACCTTCCTTCACTCCTAAGCCATGGGTGTTTGAGATTTCGAGGTTTGACCTCAACGGCGTTCGTTCAGATCTTCTCAGATCTGTGGTTCTATGGCCTCTCCGGCCTTGCTCCGACGTATTTGAGCTTTAGAAGCCTAGCCATGGCCATCTCTGACTCAAGACCAGACCTCTTCCAAGCCTTCTCATTTCTAGGGTTTTAAAGAAACCCTAAAGCTATCCGAGGTTCCTTCCTCTTTTATTTACTTAGATCTGTGGTGAATCCGTGCTATATTTAACGTTTTAAAGTTTTTCCCCAATTTTCTTTTCAAAATTAGTTCGCTTTCAATTTAGGGTTTTCGAAAAAATATCAAAATAACTCCGGACTCTTCTTCTTCTTCTTTTCTTTGTGTGAATCTGTCTGTACCACGTTCTTATGAGTTTTCTTGTGTTCTTATGTTTGCCATACGATGCATGTTCTTCTATTTTTGTGTTCTATTCTTCCCTCTACTGGGTTCTATAAGCATGTTTTACATGTCTATCTCGTATGTTCCTCTACTGTATTTTTTACTGAGCTTTTGCTCCTTGCTTACCTTTACTGGACTTTGTTTGAACCCTAAGCATGTTTCATCTACTATTTTCCTAAACATGTATTGCTTTTTCTTTTCTGAACTTGTTTGAGTGACAAGCTTTGCCTAAATGTATTCCCTGTGTTTCAAACTTGTTGTTCTCTGTGTTTGTTTCTCATAAGTCTCTGAAAGAGACTACTGAGCCTGTTCTATTTGTTGTTTTCTCATTTATGAATCTGATTCGAGTTAGAAACCCTAGTATTTGGGGTTTTTTGGCAAGCTTGACTTTGTGTTTGGACTAGGGTTCCATTCAGAACCCTGACTCTCTTTCAGACTCATTCTGAGTCTATGAACCTAACCTTCTTGGGTACTCTAATTTCTTGCTAGTTTTACAACAACTCTCTCTTGTCTCACATGTCTGTATGCTTTTTATATGACAAATTCTCTTCTTTCAAAAGGCCTTTGGCCAGCTTGTGATTGATTCCGAGTTCCTTTTTTAAAAGGTTTGATTGTGTGTTGTTGATTTTCTTTAAATTAAACCCTTCTCACCTTTTTCTGGTTGGATTCATTCACACTAAGATTTGAATCCTGATTTTACTGGCTGGTTGATTGATTGTCTTTCCTTGTTTGACCTAAACCGTGTACTACTACACTGTTTCCTTAAATAGGTTTCTGTGTATTTGCCCCTGTTATACTGCCTCAGAAAAGATTGTTTAAAACAAATCATTTCCTTATTTATTTTGCCCGTTTGAATCAAATCCCTTAACCAAAGGCAAACAACTTGTGATTGATTTCAAAACTTTTCTCTTACCTTTTTTTTACTCACCTTCTGCACTATAAAAGGGACTGCTCTTTTGCACTAAAGCAGGGGTTTTCACATGCTTTCACAGACCTTTTTGCACAAAAACACAGGCTTTTACACATTCGAATACTGAGTTCTTCCACAAAAACAATTCTACTCTCTTCTTCTATTTTGTGATTTCTGAAACAATTTTGAGCTCTCTCTCTCTCTAAAACTCTCGAGTGTTCTGTTGAACTTAAGTCTGCTCCTGCTGTGTTTACTTGCCGTGATTGCTCTATTGTTCTGCTTGTTCTTACTTTGCAACTGGTACGTTATTCTTAGTTGAATAATGCTTTTTCATTATGTGTTTACTTCCTAGTCTGTTATGTTCTTCTTTACTATGTTTCTGCAACCCTATTGTGCTTTTCTTATGTGAACTCCCTTTCCTTTTTTCCCTTTGTATGTAAGTATAGTTCCAGCCATAACAGCACTTTGATATTGCTGTCTATGACTCTGAACTAGGTTCTTTGAACCTCCTAACTCAATCAATTCCCACTCCTTTCTCCCCTTTATGTGCTTGAGCCTGGACCTGAGTCTGGTGGTGTCTTAATCACCATCCAGGCCTAGGTTTGACCCTCAAGGGTCTGCTCCTAACTTGCTTGACCAAACAAATGGTCAGGGGTGTGCCAGTCTGCACCTGTGACTGGGTATGACCACCATTTGTTATGGCTCCCCAATTCCTTTTCACTTTGCACTTACTCCTAGTTCTAAGTTCTGCCCCTCTCTTGCAAGCCATGCTTTGGAACCCTTGAGCTCCCACTGAACTTGGATGCCTGAGGACTGGCTATTTCACATTGCACTATTCTAATTCTAAATGGTATCCTGAGTGTAAACAATGCCGGGAATCCTTGAGATTCCTTGGAACTTTGAAACACTTTGGATAAAGAGAAGGCTTTGGAAATCCGGAATTGGTTAATCACATGTTATTGGACATTAAGATTGAATTAGGCTGCTCGGATCTAGCTGTTAGTTTTTAATGTATTTATTTTCTTTCTTTTGGTCTGTAATAATTTGTATAAGGAATTTGGGGAATATAGTGAAAGGGTGTGGGAGGGGTTTTACATGTTTGCATCAGTAAGGGTAGAAACCATGCTTTAGGATTTTAATTTTTTTTAGAAATCGTGCCTATAGAATTGTTCAATGTTTCTGATTCCACATCACTTAGAGACCATGCCTATAGGGTCAACGCTTCATGGTGCTACAAATCACATAGAAATCATGCCTATAGGACTTAACGTTCATGTAATCAATGCATATAGAGATCATGCATATAAGGAATGCATATGCATTAGGCAAACTGTAGGGTTAATTAACACAATCATCTTTTACAAGTTCAATAACAGGTTTTAAAAATCAAAATAGATATCATGCCTATAGGATTTGCATCAAACTCGTCTGATTCGCTTAAAGTAATAATGATCTATTAACTGGTCCTTAACGTCTTAATACAACAACGATTTCAGAAGTCTTAATTCTTTGACAAAAACTCTCTTGACTTAGTATGCTTTTAAATCCCTCAAATCAGCATCTTTTTCTGAAACAGTTTCTTTCTAAACGTTCTGCCTAAACGTTTTACTCAGACCCTGAAATTGTCTTTTAAAACAGTTGCAACTTACCCTTTCCTTATATATTTCTATCTCTGAAACTCTTTCACAGCCATTTCTGTGTTTTATTTTTACTGCAGTCTATACTTTCTTTTCAAAACTCCACTACATTAGACTACTTTTTCCTGAAACCAATACCTTTTAAATCACTCGCTTGAAATACCTTAATTTCTGACAATTGGATCCAAGTTTCCTAATGCAGACTTTCTATCTAAACATATGGGTTAAACCAGTCCGTTCGATGTTTAAGTTTAATTTAAAGACCAAATCAGTATGTGCCAAGACATGCTAAACTAAGTGTTTGTTTGATTAAGGGATTTACTTGAGCCTTACCTATTTGTTTTGTTCATCCTTATATTTGTTACTTGTTTTGTATGTCGTAATTATAATTTTAACCTTTGAACTCCATATATCCCTATATCCCTTTGCTTCCCCTTTAGGATTAGAAGTCCTGATACCCCAGGACTGATAGTATTGGGACGGGTAATAGCATGCAATAAATAACGATACCATTTCGCGCTTTAACACATTAACGAGGTGGGAAGGGTAGATATGGATATGATGACCGATGCGTTAATATCACGTGCGACCCCTCTTCTGAGGAGTGATCGCTGGGTATTGCATTGAAGTGATCCATATTAATTATAAACTTAGGACTCCCCTCCCTTTATTTGCTTTCATCTTTTCTTGTAAAACTGTTCAAATCTCTTTTTCATGAATTTCTGCCCTCTCTACTTACCTTCGAAAATTTTCAACTTGGTCGCAATGTTATGTGCGAATCCTTATTTGAGCCTTAATTGTTTACTTGTAAAGTCACAATTGTAACATGGCCGGGAACCACACTAGTGGATCTTGAGAGGTGCCTAACACTTTCCCCTCGGGATAATTTCTAGCCCTTACCCTAATCTCTGGTCTCTTCATCTCAAACCCTTCTTAATGTGTCCTAATGCACTATAATCATTAGGTGGCGACTCTTTAACTTCTAAACCCAATTCTCGAAAGGGAACAGAGTTGTCCTCCTAATGTCGTATACCCGATTTCTGACCCCACGGTTAGAGAAAAAGGGGGCGTCGACAGGATGTTCCCAATTTCCGTGGTTGGGTAGATAAATTGCTGAAGATCGTGCCAATGGATGGTAGATCTTGGAAAACACTTTCTAACCGCTTTGGTTGGAAGGTAAAGACTCATGGTAAGGGTTCACATTTTGTTCTTTTTGTGCCTATATTCTCCTTTATTGTTTTAACTTTTATCCTTATTTTTGTCAGGATTTGCTATTCGAGGGGTTACTGCTGAAGCAGTTGCAGCCTCTCGTGTCTCTTTGGGGACTCGTACTCCTTCGGGAACCCGTATCTTTTTAGAGAGAATCCGAGAAATAGTCTTGGGTTCCTCTTCTGCGAAAAGGAAGGCTGCTGAAGAGGAAAAATCTGAAGAAGAGGAAAATGAGAGTTCCCTGGTAACGAGGCCACGAGTTAGGAGACGCATCGTTTTCGATGACGAAGCTGAAGTTTTTGTTTCTCTTATCGAACCTGTTGAAACCCTAATAATAATTCCTGATGATGACGTCACTCCCCACGATACTCATGAGTCTATCGACCAACTTTTTGTCAGTGGATTTGGTCGTGAAGATGTCGGGCCTGTTTTAGACAAAGTACCTTTATCGTCTTTTTCATTACCCGTGCCTGTGATTCCTTCTTTACCGGCCCCAGCTATTTCCGTTCCTCCTTCTACTGCTCTTACCTCTTCTCCGGCTCCTCCTTTGACTATTCCCCCTCATATAGTTCATCATACTGAAACGGGCTCTTCGAGTAGAAGTGTCACTAAGAGGCGGGTAACTATTAAAATTCCTGCTGAGAACAGCCTTTTGAGAAAGTCAGGTCAGGCGGATGTATGGCTGGAGCCTCTTATTGGCCCAATTGAAAAAGTAAAGCTGGAGAGCCACAGTTCCCTGACTTTAATGAATGATATCGTGCATGCCACTCTGAAGGTATTTTCCTTCTCTCCCTTTTTTACTTTGCAAAATTTTTCATTATTTGGGATTCTTATTTCTTCTCTTTTTTTAGGCCAATCTTATTGGCACAGAATTGATGAAAAGAATTGCCTCTTTGGAGAAGATAGCACGCGACTCTAAATTGGAAGGGGCAATTTGAGAGTGCTCAGCTTGATATAGAGAGCTTACAAGAGAGCAAGAATATCTTAGAGCAGCGAGTACGGGCTTTAACTTCAGAATTGGCGGTTATAAAAGTTTCTTCACACCAAGCAGAGAAAGACAAAGAGCATCTCGAGTCCTCCTTTTCAGAGCAGCTATCTAAAGCTAGTGAAGAGATCAGATAATTAAAGGCTATTTTAAACCAAAAGGAAGTTTACGCTGGGGAGCTTGTGCAAAATTTGACTCAAGCACAAGAAGACCTCAAAATCTCTGCTGATAAGGTGCGTGCTTTAGAATGCTCTCATGCCTCTCTTCAAGCTTCCCACAGCTCCGCCTTGGCTGAAAATGAAGAGCTAAAAAATGAGATCGCTGCTTGGGAAAAGGATTATGAGATCCTTGAAGAAAAATCTGTTGTTGAGGCAAGTTGGGCTTTTTTGAATTCCCGTCGTGATACCCTACTTGAAGCTGGCCAAGAAAACTTCAACCTGGAGTTGGAGTTAGCTAAAATCAACGAAACCATTGAAAAGGCTCAACAAACTCAGGACTTCCCTTCTCCCGTGGATGAAGTTCTCGTGGCTGAAGCTCTCATGAATGTTGAAGCTGATACGGGTATCATGACTATTTCAAACCCGATCGAGCCCGTTGCTGCAAGCCAAGTTGAAACCGCGCCTGCTGATGCATCTTCCCAAATTGAGCCTGCTGCTATTGACGTTCCTGCCTCAATACCACAAACTTCTCAGTGACCAGTTTTAATCATTCAAATGATTTTGTTTTTGTTTTGATTTTGGAAGATTGTAATCAAACCCTTAGTTCGAACTTAGTCTTAGATTTTGTAGTTTTATGACTAAGTTCGAACCCTTAGTTCGAACCCTACCTAAACAATCTCGTAGTTTTATGACTAAGTTCGAACTTAGTCTTAGATTTTTTTACATATTAAGAAGTTTTTTATCTTAAACTTCTGCTTGCTTTATTCTCACCTTTATTTTTAAGGACTTACAGAATAATTTGCATTTTCGTTTTCCGAAAAATGCTTCTGTTCTCATGATTAATTTAAACATGAGTTTTATAAAAGAGGGCCCTTTTATATTCCAATACTTAATGAAGAAGACGTCTCAACTTCATAATGGTATTACCATACGACAAAAGAAATAGGAATACACATGTTTCTCTGAAATAACTTTGACAAGATTTTATTTTCGAACCTTGTCTAGTTCCAAATAAAACTTTACATGTATTTGAATTACATCTATAACTTTCTCGTAACTATTTTTCTTGTAACATATTCAAAAGAAGAATAATAGACACGAGGGTTTTCCTTATAACCTGTTTTAGTACATAGCATTTGCCCTAACTATAGTGAGGTTTTTCTTTGGCCTTAGCTCGTGGCTTTATGACTTTTACTGTATACTTGACTCTTTCAGGCTTGATTTTTTCTTAATATGCTTTGCCTTCTTTATACATATGTCCGTGTATATTATGTAGTCCCCCAAGTGTTTGAGTGTTGAAGTATGAAGCCTCGAGCACTTGATAGTTTCTCTCGTTTGGACCTTTTCCTGAAAAGGAAAAATATACGGGACTCGGAGGGACGATTATAGATGAAGACTGCATACCCCGTTTGCATTTCTATCAGAATAATTGTAACCTTAGGCTAGGAATTTTAGGTTACTCCACGTGCCTTACAGGTCGTAACTCATCATTTAGTACGGGTTAGCGTTTTGCTTATCATCTAAAATCGTTAGTAAAATTTTAAAAATTCAAAAATGAAATTTAAAATGGTTATACCTGACCGTGGGTTTTCCTTAGAAATAGTATCTCTTTAAATGAACAGCATTCCAATACGAAAGTAGTATTTTGCCATCCATTGTCTCCAGTTCATATGCTCCTTTTCCTGTAACATCACGCACTCTGTA
This sequence comes from Nicotiana sylvestris, assembly GCF_000393655.2. Classification (NCBI taxonomy): domain Eukaryota; kingdom Viridiplantae; phylum Streptophyta; class Magnoliopsida; order Solanales; family Solanaceae; genus Nicotiana; species Nicotiana sylvestris. The sequence goes on from NC_091066.1 coordinate 143,403,764, forward strand.
GGGTCCTTCCCATGTTGGACTTAATTTCCCTGTGTTAGCTACCTTTGTAGACTAAAAAACCTTTTTAAGCACGAAGTCCCCAATTTTGAAGAACATGAGGCGTGCTTTTCTATTGTAGTATCGTTCTATGACTTGCTTTTGTGCTGCCATTCTTATTAAAGCAGCTTCTCTCTGCCCCTCAAGTAAATTTAGGTTGACCCGTATCTCCTCGTCATTAGATTCTTGTGTTGCCTATGTGAACCGTGTACTTGGTTCCCCTATCTCAACTGGAATTAAAGCCTCAGCTCCATAAACCAATGAGAACGGTGTTTCACCTGTACTTGTTTTTACAGTTGTGCGATATGCCCATAAAACTCCAGGTAACACTTCAGGCCAGTTTCCTTTTGATTCCTCTAGTCGTTTCTTTAAATTGTTGATAATGACTTTGTTCGTTAATTCTGCCTGTCCATTACACACCGGATGATAGGGTGTTGACGTAATCCTTTTAATTTGCCAGCTTTGAAAAAATTCCGTGATCTGAGCTCCAATAAGCTGAGGACCATTATCACATACGATCTCCTTTGGTACGCCGAATCGACATATGATATTCCGCCAAATAAAGTCTCTGACTTCCTTTTCTTGCACTTGTTTGAATGCACCTGCCTCTACCCATTTAGTAAAATAATCAGTGAGAACAAGCAAAAATTTTACCTGTCCTTTTGCTTGCGATAATGGACCTACAATATCCATTCCCCATTTCATAAATGGCCATGGCGCAATGACCGGATGTAATAATTCCGCAGGTCTATGCATATTGTTACCGTACCTCTGGCATTTATCACATTTGGCCACGAAACTTTCTGCCTCCTCTTCCATTTTAGACCAGTAATAACCTACCCTAATTAAGGTTCTTACTAGTGATCTTCCACCTGCGTGAGTCCCGCAATGACCCTCGTGTATTTCTCTCATTACATACTCTGTTTGCGAAGGTCCAAGGCATCTTGCTAAGAGTCCACCGAACATTTTACGATATAGATTGCCTTGTTTTAAGCAGTACCGAGCGGCCTACCTTCGAAGCGCATAAGCCTTTTTCTTGTCATCAGGGACGGTTCCATACTGCAAAAAAGCAATAATTTCGTTCCTCCAATCCCAGGTTAAGTTATTAAAATTTACCTCATTCGTATCAGGATCAAGAACTGAATGAAATAAATGTATTACTGAGGCATTTGCATTGTTTGCCACGTCGGCCGCAGATGCGAGATTTGCCAGGGCGTCTGCTTCAAGATTTTTGTCTCTGGGTATTTGTCTAATTCTCCAATCTTGAAATTGTTTTATTAATTCTCGTACCTTTTCCAAGTACTGTTGCGTCCTTGCTTCCCTGGATGTATAAGTCCCCAGCATTTGATTAACTACGAGTTGTGAATCACTCTTCATTATAATATAATTTATGCCAAGTTCTCGTGCCAGTTCTAAACCTGCAATCATAGCCTCATATTCTGCCTCATTGTTAGTTATGGAATGACATTTAATAGCTTGTCGAATGGTTTTACCCGTAGGTGGTACCAATACTACCCCCAAACCTGCTCCTCTCACGTTAGATGAGCCATCAGTGAATAAAGTCTAAGTTCCTGGGTTAGCTCCATTGAACACTTGTAATTCTTTTTCTGCTTCTAATTGTATTCCCTGACTAAAATCAGCCATCAGCTAATACTTGTAATTTTATAGCAGTTCTAGGTTGGTATGCAATTTTGTATTCACTTAACTATATTGCCAACTTAGCTAACCTACCTGATAACTCATGCTTATGTTATATGTTACGTAAAAGGTAGGTAGTTACCACAATGATAGGATGACACTGAAAGTAAGGTCTTAACTTTCTAGATGCCATGATTAACGCAAGTGCAAGTTTTTCTAACTGAGGATACCTCGTCTCTGCATCTAACAAAGATTTACTTACGTAATAGATAGGTGATTGTTTACCTTGCTCTTCTCGGACCAAAACATCACTTACCGCCACCTCCGAAACATCAAGGTAGAGGAGTAGCTTTTCCCCAGCCTTTGGTTTTGCCAACAAAGGTGGATTTGATAAGTACGATTTCAAATTCCTAAGTGCTTGTTGACATTCCTCATTCCATTCAAAATGATCCTGCTTCTTAAGGGCTGAGAAGAATTTAAAACACTTCTCTGATGATTTAGAAATGAATCTTCCCAAGGCCGCAATTCTCCCTGTTAATCTTTGAACTTCTTTCTTGTTTGAAAGTATGTCAGGGATTTCCTCAATAGCTTTAATCTGTGCAGGATCTACTTCAATTCCACGGTTAGAAACAAGAAAACCCAAAAACTTGCCTGATGCAACGCCAAATGCACATTTTTCGGGATTTAAATTCATATTAAATTTGCGCAAAATTGAAAATATGTCAGATAAGTGTGATATGAGATTTTTTGAGTACTGAGTTTTAACAAGCATATCATCTATATATACCTCCATTGTCTTTCCTAAATATTCCTGAAACATTTTGGTAACTAACCTCTGATACGTTGCACCTGCATTGGAACGACCAAAGGGCATTACTTTATAACAATAAGTCCCCCTGTCTGTTATGAATAAAGTTTTTTCTTCATCTGCCGGATCCATTTTAATCTGATTATAACCTGAATATGCATCTAAAAAACTTAATAATTCGTGACATGCAGTTGCATCAATCAATTGATATATGTGTGGTAGTGGAAAAGAATCTTTAGGGCAGGCTTTGTTAAGATCTATATAATCTACACAAACCCGCCACTTGCTGTTTTTCTTTGGAACCACAACAGTATTGGCTAACCAGTTAGGATATTTTACCTCTCGAATGGAACCAATTTTTAGCAATTTTCGGACTTCTTCTTGAATCACCTGATTCTTGAAAGTTCCCTACTTTCTTTTCTTTTGCTTCGTAGGAGGATATGACGGATCTTTATTTAGTTTATGAGTCATCACCTCCGGTGGTATTCCTGTCATGTCGGAGTGGGACCAAGCAAAGCAGTCCATGTTAGTTTTCAAAAATTCAATTAACTTACCTTTCATTCCTTGGTCAAGATTAGATCCGATATAGACTTTTTTATCAGGCCATTGAGCGAATAACACGACAGGTTCTAATTCCTCTATCGTTGTTTTGATATCTTCATTCTCTTCTAGTTCTTGAATGGTATCAGGCCTTGAGTCTACATCTGTTCGCCCTTGTTCAGTTGAGGTTTGTGTTGTGATGTCCTCAACTGCCTTCTGTGATTACTATTTGCCTCCACTTCTCGTGCTTGTATCTGCAACGGAGTTAATAGCCTCGAACGTATGTTGATCTCCGCGAATTTGACAAATTCCCCATGGCGATAGAAATTTGATAACTTGATGCAAGGTTGAAGGAACAACATCCATTTCATGGATCTATGGTCTCCCCAGAATCATGTTGTAAGCCATCTCCATGTCTACTACCTGAAACTTTGTATCTTTGACGACCCCTTCAGCAAAAGTGGTGAGTGTTACCTCTCCTTTTGTGACGACACTAGAATTAGCAAATCCTGATAGAGTATGCGCCTTTGGTATTTCTCCATCTTCAACTTGCATCTCACGTAGCACCCTTAGCAAAATAATGTTCACGGAACTACCTGGATCAATCAAAACTCGTTTCACATTAGTATCATGCACAATTAAAGATATTACCAGTGCATCGTTATGAGGGATTAATACGCCATATGTATCTACATCATCGAATGTAATATTGTCTTCTTCTATAACATGCCACACCCGTTTCCCTTGGGTAATAGTTACTTTGGAAATTTTGTTAGCTACAGTATATGACACACCATTGATGTCTTCACCCCCACTTATAACGTTAACAGTTCTTTTGGGAGAAAATGGTTTTGGAGGCTCCTGTCTGTTCTTCATGTAAGCTTGCTTGCCTTTCTCGCTGAACAATTCAGTAAGATATCCTTGTTTTAACAAATTATCAACTTCACTTTGTAAAAATCTGCAATCTTTTATTTTATGCCCGTGATCATTATGGAACTCGCACCAATGGCCAGGGTTGCACCTGTTTGGATTCGATCTCATTTCCTTTGGCCATCGAACCTTATCTCCCATGCTTTTCAAAACAGCTACGAGCTCGGAGGTGCTGACGTTGAAGTTGTAACCTCCGAATCTCGCTTTTAAATTTCTATCATCATCCCATGACTCATAGTTGTTTCGCTCGTTCCTAAATCTTGATGAAGAACCTGATTCTCTATTTCTTGATCTGTGATCGTGCCTTTGATTATCCTGTTTTGACCGCGAGTCTTTCCCCGCTGGTCCCTTATAGGGCTCGTACCTGTTTTTACCGGATCTTTTTTAGTTCTCTGCACGTCTTGAACGTATACTTTCTTCTTTTTGAGATTGGGGAACAGTATCTTCCTCAATCCTCAACTTCGTGTTATACCTGTTATAAACATCATTCCACATTGTAGCTGGGAATTCTCGAAGGCTTTCCTTGAGTCTCCTTGTAGCTTCCGAGCTTTTTTCATTCAAATTGCTTGTGAAAGCTATGACTGCCAAGTTATCAGGTACACGCGGAAATGTCATTCTTTCGCGTTGAAATCTGTCCACAAATTCTCTAAGCAATTCTGAATCTCCTTGCTTAATTTTGAAAATATCCTCCATTCTTTTTTCCACTTTTTGCGCTCCCGAGTGTGCTTTGATGAAAGAATCTGCAAACTCAGCAAAAGAGTTTATAGAATTTTCAAGTAAAAGGGAATACCATGTTAGTGCTCCTTTGGTGAGTGTTTCACCAAATTTCTTGACTAATACCGATTCGATCTCCTACTTAGTCAAATCATTGCCTTTTACGCCCGTTGTGAATGCAGTCACGTGGTCTCGTGGGTCTGTTGTTCCATCATACTTTGGAATATCAGACATTTTGAACTTTTTGGAATTGGGAGTGGGGCAGCACTTGGCTTCCAGGGTTGTTGCGAATATCTGTCCATGTCTACCCCTTTGATTATGAGCGGCACCCCAGGTATCTGCTCTATGCGTTCACTTTGCTCCTTGAGCTGTCTCTGCAAGGTTAGTACTAAATTTTGTAAATCAGAATTAATTACATTACCTGGTTCTCTCTCCTGCGGTTTACTGGGAGTTCCACCGCTACCTGAGTTAACAGGCCCGTAACGAGGGTTTTCTATAGTGTTATTAGTTGGAGAAGGTGTGGGTGTTGCAACAGGTAACTGGTTAACAAGCGCCTCAACAGCTTTGTTGACCTGACCAGTAATTAATTTTTGCAAAGCTTCATCATCAACTTCAGCATTTTCAAATTGAGCATACTTGTTTATTTGAGATCCATCAGGAGTACCCTCACGATATTACCGTGGAGAGTCCTGCGGAGTTGGAACTTGAATGTTAATATTCTGTGGGCCTCCCTGACTTTGTTGGTTCTCTTGGTTTCCCGGAGTGTTGTCATTGTTATTCGACATAATTGATGTAACAAGGAAGGTCAAGTGAAAAGAAAATAGATTATCAGATTCCCGGTAACGGAACCAATTTGTTTAACCAAAAAATAGAATTTCAGTCAAAGTTAGAATTTAGAAGAACGCGGGTTACTGATAATCAAAAGAATATGTAGAAGAAAGTAATTTAGAGTAACCAGAGTGTAATCAGGAGAAAAACAAGTGAATCAAAGTATATTCTGATTGTGTCTTCCCTTTACAAGTGACCAGATACCTCCCTTTTATAGGTATCTTGGAGATATGCGTTTCCTCCAAATCATAATGAGGCTATTATAAATAATTAAAGACATTGAATGCTACGTTACACAATTATTGTAATCAATACAAATTCTCTAACGTATCCAGTATTTAATGCCTGTCGAATTCCGTATCTGCGCTCTTTATTATGGTAAGATCCATTCCTTTTAATGAATGATTTAAATAGGTACGGGTGTTGAATCCTTCAAATATCCTCCCGTGCCTCTTCTTTTGTCTTTGCTCGTTTCTACTGCTGCCCGTGCCTCTTGACTAATTATAATTCTTTGACTATTTGACCAGTCCACGCGTCTCAACATGTCACTTGCATATATAAATGCAATTTTCCCAATACAATATCGGTTTTACACTGTTGTCTACAGACAAAAATATTACTTACAGTTGATTCAAGAAAAAAAAATCAAATTCGCACACAATAAGAGCGTGATGGATTTTAAATAAAACAGAAATTATTTTTTATTGCATTTTAAGAAAAGGGATTTTACCTTCCTATACACTATTTGAAACTTTATTACCCCCTACTCAAGTTTCAATTTAATTACATATGGATATACAATTTACCAATTATATACACTTTAGGAATTAAATAAATATCCCTTTATATTAGGAATTGAATAAGGAATCAATTATTTCTCATCCTTATTCTCTATCCCTCCTCTCTCTCTCTCTCTCTCTCTCTCTCTCTCTCTCTCTTCGTCTCTCTCTGTCTCTCAATCTCTCATTCTCTGTTCTTTCGCCATTTTTTCTTCATCCGATGTCCTCTATTTTTTATCCTTTCATGTTGTATATATTTTTAATGGAATTCATCAATGGATTTCAATCGTTTTACTATAGAGTTTTAACTTAGCAATTTCCTTTCATATTGCACAATTAGTGTTCAAATTGAAATTGTCAATCAATAAATTTGAAGGTGTTTGACTCTCCACCATTGACAGTCATTAAAAGCTTTGAAGCTTTGAATTCGAATTTGGGTTTTCAAAAATCATTATTTGTTTGGATTGGGTGTTGTTACAAATAATTGAGAATATTGTTTGGAGTTTATACAATACAATACACTTACGAAATTATAATAAAGTTGTAGTATAATTGTATGTAAATTATATTCTATTATAGTTATATTTTTTTTTATTTGAATGTTGTATGAAAGTTGAACAATAGTTGTATGATGTATGAAATGTTGCATAAAATTTATATTTAAGTTATCAATACAATTTTTTTTAAGTGAAGTTATTGATATGTATCAAAATTGTATTAAGAGAGTAAGTTTTGATTGGAATTTTAGATAGGAAGAAGCACACACCACAGACAAAATATATATAAATCAGATATAAAATATATACAAAGACATATTGTATAAAATTTGTATAAAATTTATATTAAAATTGTATGATATTATAGTTGTATATAACTGGGTAAAAATAATATATGAAAGTTGTAGATAAATTGTAAATAAGTTATAAAATATATAATTAGTTATATAAAATTTATTTTTACTATGTATAAATCATATACAAAATATACAAAAGATATATTGTATAAAATTTGTGTAAAAATATATTTAAGTTGTATGATACTGTAGTTGTATTTAACTGGGTAGCAATAATGTATGAAAGTTGTAAATAAGTTATATAATATATAATTACTATGTATAGATCAAATACAAAATATACAAAAGACATATTGTATAAAATTTGTATAAAAATTATATTTAAACTGTATGATATTGTAGTTGTATTTAAGCACAGACCATAATTGTATAATAAGATTTCAAATCAGACACTACAGATATGTCGATTATGATGAGAAACCTGCGGAGAAACTAATAAGCGTAGAAAATGTGGCCACGAAAAACCATGGCCAAGATAAAGCATCTACGTAGATTCCACCAAAAGTAAGACTCTTTTGTAGAGTATAAAATTGTTCGTGAAATTCAACCGTACGAATTCATGTTGTTTTGCCTCTTAGACGTGGCATGGTTTTGGCAATCCAAAAAGGAGGATGATCTCGCCCCTTCCAAAGCTTCTGATAAATTTAGAACGAGTAGAGAAGCAGGAATTAGTTTGTTTATTTCAATTACACATGTCATTGATGATTTCTGTTGTAATTTATACATTGTCTCAATGGGATTTTCTCGTCCCTAGGTTCGAGTGTTAATGGTTCCAGTAAAAAGTCATTTCACATTCACCTTCAGCTTTGTATTTAATGAGTTTGTTACAGAAAATGGAAGGAAAATTTTGAAATATGTCGATTATAATGCAGTTTTTAAGGATAAAAAAAAGAATGAAACAATTAGCAAACAGAAATCCCTAAATATAAATTCGATCCGGAGAGAAGAGGGGAGAGATGAGAGAAAAAAAGAAAAAAGTATAACTAAATCCTTTGATTGAAAGTACTAATAATGGATTGTGAGCTTTTTAAGATAAATTATATATATTTTGTAACTAAAACGTGTTTAGATCGGGTAAATACAAAAATTTAGATATTTTTATAGGAACGAAAAATTCCCTAACGGAAATGAGATTATTTGGTGCTCACCTAGTATTTATAATCCGTTTTCGGTTCAACTAATTCAAGATTTTTTCGTTATCAAAAATCGAATCGAAATTTAAGGGACATGAGTTGAACAATGCACCCATATATAAGATTTTCTCGTTATTATCTGCAAGCATGCTCAATTGATGAAGCCAGCGGAGCAAAAAGGTAAAGAACATATAACAGTTGCTAACCCATTTATTATTATTATTATTATTATTATTATTATTATTATTATTATTATTATTATTATTATGTTATAATGACTTACTTTTACAGTGCCTTTATAACTTTGGTCGGTTTGAGGCAAACCAACAGACCTTCATAGTACATTTTTTATCGTGATTGTAGTAATTTTGTTGTAACTTTTTATGTTTGTTACATAAAAACTGAAGTTGATGTTTGTCTTATAATTGCACATTCTGCGTACTAAATTCATTTTGGAAAAAAAAATGTACTATCTTGGTTGGTGGTATTCTATGGGAATACCTTTTTTAGTACCTTTTCTAACGTGAAAAAAAATCCTAATGAAGGAAAAAGAGTACACATATTTAGAAATACGCCTTTTGGTTGCCTCGCTAAAAACCTTGCAAGGAAAACCCGGTGGGACAAAACCTTGTAAGGAAAAAAGAGTGTACCGCGTATTAACTCCCCCAGATGAGAGCATCAGTTCACATCCTTCAGCCTTCGCATCCCAATCTTGTACACCAGTTTCTTGAAGGTTGATGTCAGTAGAGATTTGGTGAATAAATTAACTATATTATCACTTGAACGAATCAGTTGCACATTGATATCACCATTCTTTTGAAGATCATGTGTGAAAAATAACTTTGGTGAAATGTATTTTGTCTTATCTCCTTTTATGAATCATCCCTTCAATTGGGCTATGCATGCTGCATTGTCTTCATACAAAATTATGGGTAGTTTGTTACATTTCAAACCACATTTGTCTCGGGTAAGATATATTATAGACCTCAACCAAATACATTCTCGACTTACTTTATGAATAACAATTATCTCAGCATGATTAGAAGAAGTAGCCACGATTGATTGTTTAGTCGATCGCCAAGATATGACAGTGCCTCCACATGTAAACACATAGCATGTTTGAGATCAAGTCTTGTGTGTGTCAGATAAATATTCTACATCGCCATAACCAACAAGATCGGGATTGCAATCATTGCCATAAAATAAGCCCACATTGGTAGTCCCTTTTAGATAACACAATATGTGTTTGATTTCACTCCAATGTCTCCTTGTAGGAGCAGAGCTATATCTTGCTAAGACATTAACTGAAAACGTTATGTCACGCCTTGTAGTGTTAGCAAGATACATTAGTGTATCAATTTCACTAAGATATGGTACTTCAGGACCAACAAGTTCTTCATTATTTTCATGAGGTCGGAATGGATCTTTATTTATATCGAGTGATCTCATAACCATCGGGGTACTAAATGGATGTGCTTTATCCATATAAAATTGCTTTAAAATCTTTTTAGTGTATGCTGATTGATTGATAAAAATTTCATCTTTCATATACTCAATTTGTAGACCAAGACAAAAAGTCTTTCTTTAAACAGTCTATTGCTTTAGGAAGCTGCTTGGGAGTTGTAATGATATTTGAACCATCAACATACACAGAGATTATAACAAATTCAAATCCAGATCTTTTTATAAAGATACAAGGACAAATTGAATCATTCTTGTACCCTTCTTTCAATAGGTACTCACACAGGCAATTATACCACATGCGCCCTGATAGTTTCAATCCGTATAAGGATTTTTGAAGCTTTATTTAATAAATTTCTTGGAAACATTAATATGCTTCAGAACAATTTTAATCCTTCAATGATTTCCATGATACACATATCAAGTTTTCATGTATTGCCAGATTAAAACCTGAAATGATTATATCCATTATAAGAGAACATGTCTCCATATAATCAATGGGAGGATATTTACTAATTTTCTTGTGTCACAAATCGTCTGTATGTCTATCGACTTGAACTTTTTGCACAAGAACACATTTATACCTCCATTGGCTTTATACTTTCATGTGTTGGGACTATCCGCGCAACTTCACATTTTTTCAAGTGAAGTCAATTTTCATTGCTTATTTTTCATTTGGCCAATCATTTATCTGTCCAAATTTCATGACAATTTGAGCTCAAGATCCTCGTCAATATTAATAATATTGAGCGCTACATTATGTTAACAATATCATCGACGATCACTTTACGTCAGTTCCATTATTACCTAATAAAGACATAACTTATTGAGATCTCTTTATCTCATTATTTTCAGGTACCTGAGCCTCTCCCATGAGGTCTTATGAAGTGTTATGTCGTGGTGCTCTTCTAGGGCAATTGCCTCCTTATTATGACTATTTTGAATATTTGCCCCTCTCCTTCTTCAAGGAGTTTTATCTTTGGAACCGATTGGTCTGTTACACTTTATGTGTGCCATAGACTTTGTCCCTCATGGACTTTATTCTATTTGGAGCATTAGCAGCTGAAATATGACATTTAGCTTTGGGTCAGCAAATGCGTCTGGCAATAATTTGTAAATAAATTATCACTTGAACTTCAAGTTCATATTTTCTTGTACGAGGATCTATGTATTCATAATAATTCATTTCAACTTTCTCAGCTGCCCATTTTCTCCCCCTAATGTTGGGATCACCAACACATTTTCCAACCTTCTTTGGGAACTCATCTTTGTGCATTTTGATGGCATAATTAAATCATATAGCACATCCATATTTCTATATAGAAATTATTTGGTTCCTGACCCTGAACCGATTGTGATAGGGAGAAATTTTTATAACTTGGCTAGATGCGTACAAATGTTGTTGTATATTAAATAATACATCTCATACCAAATTTTATTTTTGGGAGTTTTGTTCTCATAACCAATGATTTAGCTATAATTGGAGGCATACAATTTCTGCTAAACCAACTTGGATTTAAACCAGTATTATTAAGATAAATTATCATAATTTATATTCTGGAATTGTGCTCTAATAACTTGAGCAAGCAATCTTGCAAAAGCAAACTGCAAGTTGATAACAAATGCACATGTGACCATAGAATATATGCATCTATTAAAATCATATAATAGTAAACGGTCCACATGGCAGGTGACTGGGCCCATATATTTATTACCTTTTATCCGTTCCAGAAATCAAGGGATTCAATCCCAACCTTAACTGGTATATCATGAGAATAAGCAGCACAAGAGAATTCTTGAAGAATCTTCTACTCTTCAATATATGTCAATGTAATTCTTAATTAATTTTTTGCATCATGGAAAAAGAAGCCAAAGGGTCGGTGTAAGTATGTCCCCTTAGCAGCCACCAAATAGTGAAAATTAGCTCAAAAACAACTTATATATTGCTACATTCTCCCCACAACCAACCTTACTTTTTAAAGTTGGAAGACTACCCTACACTAGGGGTGATAAGTAGGCCGGGCTGGGCTCTAAACGGGCCTAACGGACTGGTCTCGTAGGCCACAGTCTCCATCCTTAAATAAACACGCTAAGCGGTCTTGGGCTAAACATGGTTTTTGTAAGAACCGGCCCGAGACCGAGCCTACGAACTCATGGTCCCGGGCTAAACGGGACAGGCCCGGGTCCCAACGGTTAAGCAGTAAATTTTTAAAAAAATTAAATAGAAATTAGAGATAAAAAAAAGTTAAAAAAATATCTAAGGCATTGCCTTGTAAATTTGTTATAGAATTGTGACCTATTTTTTTTAATTCAAATTTAAAGACAAAAATATTGTAAATTGATATTTAAAGTAATACCTTGTAATTTTATTATAGCTATTAAAAATATGGCAATATCTTTCTTAGTCTCTCCCCTCCCCCTACCATGGAATGAGCACAACAAGGTGCTAATATCACAATTGAGAAGAAAAGAAACTAATCAAGATGTGCCAAAATATAAGTTACATAATACATACTAATTTTTGTTCATACAAGTTACATGCTATCTCTTACAAACTTCATGAATCCTTCAAGGTTTGGAGAAAGTTCTATTGGTTGTGGGGGAAAAGTAGCTTGGTTATTGCCGCTTTTATTATCGGACGAAGCAGCATCCTTAGCAAATTCATCTAGTATTTCTTCGTAAACTTCGTCTACCTCTGGTTATGATTTAGCAAGTCTAAAATTCTTCTTTTCGAACAGATCCAATCTCTGAAAAGTATTGATTTTTTCAAGCTCTCCCTCATAGACGCTCTATAATAATCGATTTGAGTCATGCTTGACTGAAAGTGCTCTTCTATGCCATTATTGAAGCTTGCATAGTTAAAATATCTCGGGTCATCCTTGAAAGAACCGGACAGTATTTTTCTTTGTCCTTCCACCATTGCATGAATATTAAAGGTGACGTCGGGATTCACTTCCTCAAGTTGCTGTGACAAATAAACTTCAAGCTCATTTAGTTGTGAAAAATCATGACGACTAGAACCAAAAGAACCCCTAAACCTCCCCAAACACTAAGTCCTCTTACTCCCACGGTTCTTTTAGAAGAAGAAGGAGTTGGAACATTTGGTCTAGCATGATTTAATGCTACTTGATAAGGATTATAAATAGTTTCAGCATTTGTTCTAATTGAGGATATTGCTTTCGGAAGTTAAGGCAACTCATCATCTTCAAGTGCTAAACCATTATAAACAGTTTTATACCAAAATTGAGAACCTCTTTATTTCATATAAGGATTTAACAAAGAAGCAACACCATAAATAGAGGAAATAGGGAAAAAATATTTTTCATACTTTTTCTCATAGAATGAATAGCAAGTTGACAAATTTTCCTACTCTGTAAAAATTGAGCAAATAAATTTCCAAGTTCTGCAATATAAACTAAACAGTTAGAAATAGTAGGATAACATTGCCCGAAAAATTCTTTTGTAGCAATATGAAATTTTTCTAAAAAATCAACAAGCATTTTAACATTAGCTCAATCCCCATTCGTAAGATAATCGTCATCATCTCTTACATGTGCATTAAACGTTGAGTTTATAGGATTTCTATATTCATATGTAACAATCAAACTTTCATACATGTAATTCCATCTAGTTGGACAAGGTTTAGGAACCTTTCTTTCTCTTAGGTCATAATTATACCATCATCGCAATAAAATGGTAAATATGACAAATACATCTAACATGAAAAATATTACTAAATGCAGGACACTATCGTAGTGGTAAGTAAGTCTATAGCATTTGCGTTATTAGTAGCATTATCCATTGAAATCGATATTATTTTATCACAAATACAAAAAATATCTGCAAATATCCGTAACTGTACTAGCAATAAACTACCATGTGTGACATGAAACAACTATTCTATAAGTAATTATGCACTTTTGCATTATCCAATCATCATCAAACCAATGACATATAATAGTAAGGTAATCACAGTCATTGTTACTTCTACCAATATCAGTTGTAATAACAACACGATAATTTATATGAGTAAATAAATAGCGCAGATATTATTCATATTCATGTTTATATTTATAAATATCGCTCTTTATGGTTGTGCGAGCAAAACCTTTATAAGTAGGATTAAAAAAAATTCTAATATAATGCACAAACGCAGGGTCAGAAGGAAAACTATAGGGTAAGCACATAACAGTTACCATTTTTGCCAATTCTTTCCAATCTTTTTTTGGATCATAGTATAAAATATCACTGGTAACAGTGTTAATTTTCGATTGAAATTGATTTGAACCGGTACTAGGGTCAGCCTGACTAGGACTAGGTACACTTTTCCCCTCAATCAGAGCTTTCAAACGTTGATATTGACGTTATCTTTAGGGTGTTCTTTTATATGTCTAGCCAAAGATTCTTTCCCCGACCGCGATCCAGTATATTTAAAAGCTAACTCAAAACCAAAAGTTTTACACTTATCCTTATTTTTTGAAACTAGTTGAGTAAAAAAATGACCAAACATGAGATGTTTCCTGCCGTTTGGTAGGTTCCCTAGAAAAAGTAGGGGCAGTAACGGAAGTATCAAATGGGCCATTATTTGGATTAGCATCATTATTACTAGTTGGGTCAACATCAGGAGCAGTAGTAATGGGTGTATCATCGTTCGATTGAGTTTCATCAAGATCAGTTTCCTCGTCATCATTTTCATCAATAGTATTATAATTATTAGAATAGAGAGCATTCATTAATTCATGATCTAATTGTTCACCAGGTGCAATATTATAGAAAAATTCACTGTCACTAAATTGTAATAAACTGTTATCGGTATCAAGAATAGCAGGTGTAGGACAGGTATGGGGTTTGGTTTGGGGAGCCGGGGGCAGGGGAGGAGGAACAACACTACCACTAGATTCTCCAGACTTGAATTTTCCCTTATTATTATTTTTACCAAAAATATTACTTAAGGAAGACATCCTAATTATAGGAAAATTGGGTCCACCCATAAGGGTTGCTGGGCCCAATAGGGTTATTAGTTAACCCTAATATTCCTTATAAAAGTACACTTAGTGTGTACATTAAAAAGGACTTTCTCTGCAGTATTTTTCTACGCTCTTCTCTCTCAATCTCAGTTAAGGTTTAGATTGTGGAATTGGGGGTTGCTCCAACACACCGTGACAACTACCGCCGACCAGTAATTCATGTCACGGTTCATCCGTTTTCGCTTTCGCTTCACGAAGAACAAGTAAATTCTCGTTTTACGATTTACGCGCTATCTAATGTGTTTAGATTAACGTGTTCCTTCATTAATATCAGAGTCATAGGTTGATTTTCTGGTCCGAAAATATATAACTAATAGTCGTATTGCTTTGTGTAAATATAGAACTACGCGTGTATATTTTTTTGAATGATAACACAGTTTGCTATATACTTTGGTATCTAGAACAATGTGTTTATCCATATAGAATTTCCTGTGTACTTGATTAAGGTTAATCGTTTCGTCCCATTAATCCTTTGTCTTCTACTAATTTTGAAATCAGTTTTCAAAATAATTAAAAAAAAAAAATTACCTTTCATTGCTTGCTTTTGAATCTGGTAAATATTTGATTATTGAAATCAGTTTTCTTTAATCAGAATTTTTTTAAAAAAAGGTGGTTTTGTTTTAGAGATTGATTTTTCCAATCTATCTTGCTACTGCCGCCACCAGCGTTACACCGTCACCGCTAGTGGTTTTTCATGCCAAAGAAAAAGTAGAGAGAAGAAAGTCTTCTCCTTTCACTGATAATTACAAATAAAAATGGAGCTTGGTGCTCCATAGCCATGGCAGAAAAAGTAGAAGAAATAAATAAAGTTTTCTTTTCAACTACAAAAGTGACGGCGGTAATGAAAAAGATGAAGAAGGGACTAGGGTTCTATTTGTTTTTAAGATTCCATAAATAAAAATGAAACTTTGTGTTCCATAAGAGTGACGGCTGGTGCAAGAAAGAAGAAAAGATAGTGAAACCTAATTTCCTACTTAAGAAGTCAAAGCCTATGTAATTATTTTGGTTTCAAAATATTTGGACTCAAAGCTCTTCTAAATTGATTGAAAAGCTGTTGGGCTTAAGTAGCTAATCGGGCTACATTTTTCTTTAAAGTTGGCAGACATCAACTTTGGACTAAAGGCCCATGTACCATTCTCTTTAATTTTCTAGATGGGCTAAAGACTCACTTTTATATGTCTTGTTTAATTTTATTGTAGGCTAATGGCCTAAATAAAATTTAAATTTAGTTATGTTATTTTTTAATAAATTTCAGATTAT
Source organism: Nicotiana sylvestris (assembly GCF_000393655.2). Lineage (NCBI taxonomy): Eukaryota > Viridiplantae > Streptophyta > Magnoliopsida > Solanales > Solanaceae > Nicotiana > Nicotiana sylvestris. Next base: position 143,419,771 of record NC_091066.1, read on the forward strand.
TAAAATTAGTCTTATGGACTTAATTTTCAGAATATAAATTTAGCATTTATATTCTTTTAATGAAACTATAATTGTTTTATCATCCCAATTGCTTGTAATGTTAATTTGTTTAACATTAAATTTATTTGTTAATTTGTTTAACATTAAATTTATATATTAATTTATTTAACATGCTTGAAATGTTAATTGTTTTAACATTACTTTGGTTAATTAGTTTAACACATGCTTTATGTTAATTTATTTAGCATGAAATCAATATTAATTAGTTTAATATTAACATTACTTATTAATTTTTTTAACATGTATAATATGTTAATTATTTTAACATTAAATAAAATTTATGTGAATTTGAATAGCATGTAATAAATATTAATTAGTTTGACATTAATTTTATTTACATGCTAATATAAGTTATTTGTTAACTTATGATCCACATGGGATTGTAAAATCATGATTAGATAATTATGTTGTCTTAAACATGATTAAGACACTTAGCTAGATAATTGAATAGGTTAATTTTCATGATATTTTAATTCTTGGACGATGATTGGGAACATAGTGAACTTTCGACTCCATAATTAATATATGTGTTTATTAACTTAATCAATTGATGCTTAGTGTCATAAAATGTATGTATGTAGAACATTGTGCCTTGCGTTATTTTTTTACATGATCCTCATTTTATTTTTTATTTTGTTAGAGAATGACTACTGCTTCGAAAAATATTGTTGCTGAGCTCAACAAATGGTTGAAACTCAATGGTGACAATTATGAAACCTGGAGCTTGAAAGTCCAGTATGTGCTAGAGGAGCAAGAGGCTCTGGAGGCCATCAACAATGTCATGAATGAGCCTGAGGAAGGCAATACTGCTCAGCATAGACGTGAGCATGAAGCCTGTGACAGTTGGAAGAAAAAGAACTCCATTGCTCGCATTACGTTGTTGAGCACCTTAGATGATGATATTCTAAGGGAGTTTAAGGATCACAAAAGAGCTATGGATCATTGGAATGATTTAAGGAAAAGGTTTGGTACCTGTCCCCTGCAAGACTAAGATCCTTAACGATCGAATTTGACTCATATAAGAAACGCTCAGAACATTCAATGAAAACACATCTGAGGCAAATGACAAATATGATCAGGGAGTTGAAAGATGCTGGTAATATGTTGACTGATGAACAATAAATCCAAGCTATTATACGCTCTTTACCTAGTTTTTGGGATCATATGAAAATGCATATGACCCATAATGAGTGAATCACAACTTTGGAAGATGTCTGGAAACACCTTGAGTTAGAGGAGGAACGACTTGAGGCTGCAAAGCCAATAGCTGAGTTGCACATGGCAACAACCTCCAAATCTAAGAGTGATTCAAAGAAAAGGAACTGGGTAAGAAAGAGAGGGCCACCTCAAGTTCAGCCTGCTAAAAGAGCAAAGACTGAAAAATGCAAGAACAGACGTCCCAAATGTGTGAAAGTTGCTAAAGTGAAATGCTATAATTGTGACGAGAAGGGTCACTATGCTAGAGATTGCTCTAAGCCTCCTAGAAAGGTATTTCACGATGCTCGAGTTAGTGAACTTTGTATTTATAGTTCTGTTTTTCTAACTGAATCTAATCCTTTGTGGATTGTAGACTCAGGAGCAACGGACCACATAGCCTGGGACGTAGTGTCTTTGTTGAATTTCGGCGAGTTCCACGTGGAGAAAAATGGATATATGTAGGCAAAAACAATAAAGTTGTTGTTGAAGGGATCGGTACATGCAAGTCAGTCCTGCGTCGTGGTTGAGACCTAATACTACACGATGTTCTCTTTACACCAACAATTTGCCGGAATGTTATTTCAGTTTCAGTTTTGCTTAAGTTAGGATTTGACTAGTTTTGTCATGTCAATTCTGCCAAGTTGACTTTTGGTTCAACTTTATTTAGTTTTGATCGTGTGACCGGAGGTTTAATTATTATGGATTTGGATTATGATTCATTTAATAATAATGCTAGTTTTTCTATGTTTGTTTCTTCAGATAAATATGATAGTGATGTAAACATATGGCATGCTAGACTTGGTCATATTGGCCAACAAAGAATGCAAAGGTTAGCAAAACAAGGTTTGCTTTCCAGCATTGAACATGTGGAATTATTCACTTGTGAAAATTGTCTAGCTGGAAAATCTGCAAGAAAACCTTTTGGTCAGGCGACTAAAGCCGAATATCCTTTGCAATTAGTCCATTCGAACATCTGTAGGTCTATGAATATTAGGGCTAGGCATGGGCAAGTTATTTCATCACATTTATTGATGACTTTACCCGTTTCAGTTATGTCTATTTGATTTCCCACAAATCAGAAGCAATAAGTTGCTTCAAAAGTTATATGAGCTTAGTGGAAAATCAATTAGACAAGAAGATAAAAGCTCTTCGAACTTATCGTGATCGTGAATATTTATCAACTCAGTTTAATAATTTATGTGATGAAAAGGGAATAGTTCATCAGTTGACTATCCCAAATACAAATGGCAAGAGGCATCAAGTTGTTGCTAGCTCCATTATCACAAAGGGCTCTTGCAAAATTATGTACCCCAATGGTACAAGGAATGGTGAAAGCTCCCGGGTCTTCTTTCTTTTGAACGATGGATGTTGCAATGATGGAACTAACCCGGTGAGTCACATTCACCACTTCATTTTTGGTGGTTTTCTTCTTGGTGATCAAATCTTTCAAATACTTAGCAAAACCCGGCGTCTCTTGAAATGCTTCCACAAATGGGATATTCACTGATAATTGCTTGAGAATGTCGTAGAACTTCTCGAGTTTGCTATCATCAACCTTCCTAGAGAGTCTTTGAGGGATGGAGGAGGAGGTCTAGGAATAAGTGGAAGAGCTTTTGGTGTCTCTTTTACCTTTTCCTTTACCTCTTCCCAGTTCTCTTCTTGCACATTTTCCGGAATTTTCTCAATTTCAACAACACTTGGATCTTGAAACAGAACGCTCCTAGAAATGGTTAGGTAAATGATGGAACAAGCTAACCTCCCAATTAGGTACTGGGGTGATGCATTGCTTACTGCTACCTTTGTACTTAACCGAGTGCCTACAAAATCAGTTATTACCACTCCATATGAGTTATGGACTGGAAGACAACATGACCTAAGTGTATTAAGACCTTGGGGTTATGCTGCCTATACACATGATTCCTCTTACAAATATGGCAAACTGGGCCCGAGGGGAAAGAAAAGTATCTTTATAAGATACTCTAAAACCTCAAAGGTTTATGTGTTTATAGGTCAGCAAGACAAGGGGAGTGTAACTGAGTTTGAATCAGGAGATGTCACATTCTTAAAAGATGAGTTCCCTAAGAAGGGAGAGGTACGTCAAGACCTAACCTTATTTGAGATAATGGATCAAGAAGTACAAGGATCACTTAATTTGAGTGGGAGAATTTTAGCAGATGATGAATTAGTTTCTCATCAAAAACCTCCTTCATCATTAGATGCGAAAGAGAGTAATCCTTCTACTTTTAGTGGAAGTGACCAAATGGATCTTGTTTCAAGTGGGAGCGAAATGGTCACAGATCTTGTTCCAAGTGGGAGCAGGATGAATGATCTTGATCCGAGTAGGAGCAACATTGATCCAGATGGGAACAATGATGAATCATAAGTAAGACGTGGTTCTCGTAAAAAAGATTCCCCTCCGACGATTTGATGTTGCGGAGAACTATTTATGATGCTCCTACAAGAAGAAAATGAGCCTAAAAATGTAAAAAAGACTCTCTCATGCCCTTCTGAGGATAAATGAAAAAAAGCAATGGAAGATGAATTGGAATCTATGAGAGTCAACAAAGTTTTGGAACTAGTTGATCTCCCTGAAGGACGCAAAGCAAATGGGAGCAAATGGATTCTCAAAATTAAGCTCAAGGCTGATGGCACAGTTGAGAGATATAAGGCTTGACTGGTGGCAAAAAGGTATACACAGCAGAAAGGAATAGACTACAAAGAGACTTTCTCGCCTGTTGTACGATTTACCTTGGTTCGCCTGGTTCTAGCTATTGTTACAAGCCTGGATCTTGAATTACATCAAATGGATGTAAAGACTGACTTTCTCAATAGAGAACTAGATGAAGAAATCTATATGGAACAACCTGAGTGTTTCATTGAAAAGGGCCACGAACAAAAGGTTTGTAGACTTTTGAAGTCTATTTATGGCCTCAAACAATCTTTAAGGCAGTGGTATATATGCTTTCAAAATGTTCTTGTATCCAATGGTTTTACCATGATGGATGAAGACCATTACGTTTATACCAAGAGATCAAGAAACAAGCTTGTGATTTTAACATTGTATGTAGATGACATACTTATAGCTGGAAATGATAAGGAGTTTATAACCGAGATAAGTCATGGTTATCATACCAATTTGAGATGAAAGATATGGGTGAAGCTGCATATATTCTTGGAGTTAAGATTTCAAGAGATCGTCCAAAGAAACTATTGTATCTCTCACAAGAGAATTACATTAGAAAAGTTCTTGAATGATTTAATATGCAAAATAGTAGCCCAGTTGAAACTCCTATCAGTAAAGGCCATACCTTGGGAAGTCAGATGTGTCCTAAGACTCCTGAAAAGACAGAAAGAATGAGCTGAGTTCCTTATAGGAGCGCAGTCGGAAGTCTAATGTATGCTATGGTGTGCACTAGACCTGATATCTGTCAAGCAGTTAGCTTGGTAAGTAGATATCAGACCGACCCAGGTTTAGCACATTGGCAAGCAGTAAAGAGGATCATGAGATATCTACGATGGAAGCCGAATACGTGTCTCTCGCATCAGCAACACAAGAATTTTGTTGAAGAAGTTCTTGGAGCACTTGTTGGATATTGCTGAAAATACTGAACTAGTATTAGTCTACTGTGACAGTGAGGCTGCAATATTCTCCACCAAGGACCTAAAGTTTCATTGTAAAACCAAAACATATAGATATCAAGTATAACTATGCGAGAGATATGGTTAGACGCAAGGTAGTGAATGTGAAGTATATGTCTATAAAAGATATGTTAGCAGATCCATTAACCAAGCCTTTGTCTAGAGATACATTTGTGAGACACACTAGGTCTCAAGGCTAGCGTAGACTCTGAGATACTTTATTTTGTTATTTATTTTTCCGTGTTCTCAAACTGATGTTCTTTGACTATCAATAAAGTTTATTTACATACATACATATTTTTATTGTTGAATGTTATATACATTCTTTGTTCATTTTTTATAAGTATGTCGAGTAGACATGAGGTTGGCCTTCTCACACAGGAAATCACCTCCTTATCTTAGTGATGTGAGGAGATGAGACATGATTTTAAGCAAAATTATCATAAGGATAATTTGAGAGCTATTCGCTTAAAATCAGAATGTCGCTTAAACAATGACATAAGGTCATTAGGGTGAAAAACATTCACCTAGTTTACTTTGTGAGCCAGATGTGAGTTAAAAATGATATTGTAGATCAAAGAACTCAAATTTAGATACTTATGGTGTCTAAATATCATTTGTACAACATTCTTTATGAGATAAAGACATACGCTCCTTGGAAAAAGGGAGAAAATGTTGTAGCACATGTTTCATACCATGTGTGCTAATGTCGACCAATTGGGTTAACACAAGTACATTCTCAACTTATTGTTGTGTGAGACCCAGAGCTTTTATGATAGCTAAAGATTTTGTACCCTTAGAGACTCTTATCAGATACTTGAGACTTAGTGTGATGTTAGCTATCTTAGTGTGTTTCCAAAAGACCATGAACACAGATTCGGTCAAGCGGAGCATAACTAGAAAAGCAGTCATACTAATGTTAAGGAATCGTGAGAAGAGGAAGATCATTGATGGAATCTCATTTATTTGTATTCACTGGTGCACCAATTATGACTTATGAGTTATGATTGTGAATACAAAAAATAATGATATATGAGATTTTGAGACCATATCAAATGTGATTTACATGACCTAGGATACTGCATACATTATGATCTACTTGCAGGTTTGCACTCGACGAGAGGCTATATACTCCTAACATATATATAACACTTAGCTCTCACAGTATGCTGGTCGCACGATCTACCTCCCTGTATGAATGATTGAGGAAATGCAAATATGTTTCTTAGATTAGATGAGCACTCCCATTATGTGTAAGTGGGAGATGTAGGAAAATTGGGTCCACCCATAAGGGGTGCTTTAAGGCCCAATATGGTTATTAATTAACCCTAATATTCTCTATTAAAGTAGACTTAGTGTGTACATTAAAAGGACTCTCTCTGCAGTATTTTTCTACGCTATTCTCTTCTCAATCTCAGTTAGGGTTTAGACTGTGGAATTGGGGGTTGCTCCAACACACCGTGACAACCACCACCGACCAGTAATTCCAGCACGGTTCATCCATTTTTGCTTCCACTTCACGAAGAACAAGTAAGTTCCCGTTTTACGATTTACTATCTAATGTGTTTAGATTAACGTATTCCTTCATTAATTAATCAAGTAATAGCAAATAAATAAAATAAATAAAATTATAATATTAAGACTTGAGAGTTGGAACGAGTTTACCGAATTGACGAACAACTTGTTAAAAATTGATTATCGTTGAAGACTTGAAGACTCTAATTCACCAACTTCACAATTTTTTTACAAATTGTAACAACTTCAATATTTTTTGACTATTTTTTGGAAAAAAGTAAGCAATAGCAGTAACCTTAAAAAAAATTCACTATTTTTTTGATAAAGTAAACAATTGTAGCAAGTATAGAAGAAAATTGGAGAGAAATTTTGTTAGATTGATATTGATATTATAAGAAAATGAAAGAATGAAGGGGTATTTAGAGTAGGTAATAGGGAAAAACTGTAAAAATAAAAAGTTTGGGGTTAAAACTAAGTTGGAGGGGTTAAATGACTATTTTATAAACCCCTAACGGTTCTTTTTTTCAATAGCCAAACAACTCTTTTTTTTTAAAAATATCCGTTGGGACCGTTTGGCCCGTCAAGGATCGGTCCGGTCCCAGTCTCTTGGTAGGCCAAACGGGCCCGGTCCTAACGATTCCTATCTAAGAATCGGCCCACGAGACCGGCACCAGCCCACCTCTAGCTAGCCTAACGGTTTCAACCCGTTTAGCCCACATAGCTCGCAGGCCCAGCCCACTTGCCACCCTTACCCTACACATACTGATATGTCCTTTTACTAAGCTTTAGATTTGTCATTTTTTGCTATTCTTGATTCATTTTGAAAAAAAATAGCAGTCCTTGATCTTCACATTTTGTCTGAATTCACTTTTTAATTTCTTAGCTGTCCTTTCATTATTCTGTATACTATTCAGGGACGGAACTAGTGATACGAGTTCAACCGAACATAATAGCTTTGATTCAAACACAAATATTGTATTTATTTTTTAAAATTCATTGAATATGTACATAATAGTAGTTTAAAACTCAGTAACTTAAATGAATTGGAATTTCAAATCCGTAAATTTAAAAATTCTGATTTCGCCTTTGATGCTACTTGTTGCCGTTGATGATTAGCTTTTAACTTCGATCAAATTTGATGATAGGATTTGACTGTGTATTCTTTGAGATGAATATTCTTGAAAGATCGGTTTTAGTTTGGTAGAATATATTCAACCTTTCTATAGAAATGTCGTAGTGATGAGCTTGAATTGTTTCTATTATATAATTCGTTAGAATCTTGAATTGAAGTCTAGCTATTCATGGCCACTATGTTAATTATTAGTACTTGTGACAGCCAAACAATAAATATGGAAGATGGAAAGTGATGAAGTTGAGTACTTTCATGGCATCTCTAGTCTAGTGTCCTATCACATTGAAATTTAAATTAATGTACGGATCACAAATATTGGAAAAAATAGGCTTGTAGAATTTCCTTACGCAATTTTTATTTTGACGAATAAAAGATGCACGATCAAACAACAGCAGATTGATTCAAATATCAAAACCACAGGGATGATATTACATTGTATGAGCGTTAGAAGCAAAGAGAAGGGTCAAAAGCTTAATTAGTTTACAAAGTAGAATTATATTATTGTATACGGTCGAGATCGAATGCCTTCGATCTATATATTCGAGAGGTCGTCCGAAGTCCGAAGTCCGAGTCCGGGTAAGACCAAGTTCGAGCTCGAGGGACCAGACCCCGAGTTCGAAAACCGAGCGCGATACATACAGAGGGTGAGTGTGTTCGACCTTGGAATAGTACCATTATGGATTTGTAACAGACTAAGCTAGATTCATGCCACGTCCCCCAAGATCATGGCGCAAATTTCGGAATAGGATGGTACGATTTAGTACTAGGCGGTTAGACAGCTGTACCAAGAATATTCCTTACTATAAATAAAAATATTCCTAATTTAGAGGTTCCCCTATTATATAAAGGAGATCCCAATCATTTGTAAGATCATGTGATCATTGAGCAAAGAATATACTCTCTACCTTTTCGCCTACTATTCATCAGCATTGTCCTTTAGCTCTATTGTTCTCAGTTTATTTTAATTACTTAATTATTCTTATTATCCTAAGCCTACCTCGAGGTCACTAAGCTCAAAGTCACTGCAGCTGAGTAACGTTGATTTGATTCACTTGTCTCTTTTATTTCTACTTCATACTTCCTGATTATTAATTGGTATTGAACTAAATCACGTATCTTTAAAACCACTAATCAAATTTAATTATTACTCTTATTTTCGAGGTAAACAGTTTCCCGCCCACCGTTGGGCTAAAGATAATAGTGATTATTTCTTTACTAATTTTCGTTACACACATTTTTTTTACACTTTTTCTTGTCAAGCTTTTTTTATTCTCAGGCTGAAACATGTCTAGCACACAAACACACCCATTCATGACAACGAAGGTCTTGGGGAAAATAGCAATGCAGGAGTGGAACCTATTGATGTTAGTGCCAAATGTGGAACCTGTTGGTGTACCACCGATAAACCTAGGGAAAGTGCCAAATGTGGAACCTGTTGATGTTAGTTCGCACATCGCTTTGAATACAGATCTAGGCGCAGACCCCGAATGAAATATACATAAGGGAGCCCGATCTGGTGACCAAAGAACACAAGGAATGTGAGATGGGGGAGTCAGCCTCTAAGTGATATTCGAGATGTGGCAAGCTCAGCAAATCTCCATCGCACAACTTCACAGTCAGAATAGAACTCCAAACACAACGAACCAGTAATTACTCGGCTTACAGAACCAGCGCTGGAAAGGCCAGATGAAAGTGGCTCGGGGACTGTGTCACGACCCCAGTTCGCCCTCCGTAAACTATCATGATGACACCTAGTCTCTACGATTAGGTAAGCCTAACAAATGCAGAAAAAAGGAACAATTGCAGAAAGAAAATAATTAAAAATCGAGATAACAAAATGAAATAGTGTTTAAGATACCGCATGGCATATAGTAGTACAAGAATCTCAACCTAACACTCCCAAAATCCAGAACCCCATGAATCACAAGCTAAGAGAGTACATAAAAAGCACTAACTCCAGAAATGTCTATCAACAAGGAAAAATATAGAAGGGCTATGCTAGTACTGAGAATAGAAAGGGACTCTTCGGTCTGCAAACATGACAAATATACCTAAAGTCTCTACAATAGTGCCTCGCCTCAAATGTGATAAGAATGAGTAGAAGTACCTGGATCTGCACATAAAAAACATGCACAGAAAGGGCATGAGTACACCACAACGGTACTGAGTAAGTGCCAAGCCTAACCTCGGTCGGGTAGTGATGAAGAAGGTCAGGGCTCTACTGAGGTTAAATGAAATACAAGGTATAACAGTGTAAAATAAGGTAGTATAATAAGTGCAACAGTAAGAAGTAACACAGAATGGAAAGAACAACAACAAATATAACAGAGACGAAATAATCACGGAAAGGAATAAAACTCAACACAGAGATAACAACCAGGGATCTCCCATGATACCGTCCTGTAGTCCCCAAATATAAATATCCAGTGGATCTCCCGGGTGAAGTCCCGTAGTCCAACTCATAATGCGCGGGGATCTACCGAAAATCCAATCCGTAGTCCCAAATGTAAATACTCAGTACAAGGGGAATCTGCCGGGTGCAATCCTGTAGTTCCAATGTAAATGTGCAGGGGGATCTACCGGAATACAAATTTGTAGTCCCAAAGTAAACATACAGGAGGGGGGAATCTCTCGAGATACCATCCCGTAGTCCCAAAGTAAACACATAGCAACAACACGAAGAGTACACAATTCAATTCAAATTCCATACTAAGGTAAAACAAGTATTTCTAACCTAGTATGCTGCACATAATCCAAATACGGTAGTTTGAGCAAGTAAAGCAATTAAATCAATTAGACATGCTTCCCTAAGCTAACAACATGCTTAAATTGAAAGTAGTATAAACAGGAAAAGAAACACAATTATAATTACTTAATAAAAATCGGATTTCAACAATTAGCACAAGTACGCACTCGTCACCTTACGTACAAGGAATTTCAAAAATCAATAATACCAAATCCTAAGGGGAGTTTTTCCTACACAAGGTTAGGCAAGCCACTTACCTCGAACCAGCTCAAAATCAACCCGAAACAACGTTCTTGCAACGAGTACTCGACTCTAAATGGCCCAAATCTATTCAATTCAATTGCATAATGTAAATAACACTTCAAGTAACTGATTCCACAAATAAATTCTAAGCTAATACGAAAAATTAGGAAAAAAATGACCAAACGCCCCTCGAGCTCACGTCTTGGAATCGGGTAAAATATACATTTTCAGAATCCTCATACTCTCACGAGTTCAGTCATACAAAAAATTACCAAAATCGGACCTCAAATGATCCCTCAAATCACCACTCAAACCTCTCTAATTATACAAGCCCTAACCCCCAATTTACCACTTATTTTCCTTCGATTTTCATGCTTAGTGTCACACCTCCTTTTTCCGCCCCCGCGAGGGGTGAAGGAGTTTTTCCAATTAAAGGACAATCGAAACGGGATTTGTTTATTTATTTCAGAGTCGCCACTTGGGAGATTTAGGGTGTCCCAAGTCACCAATTTAATCCCGAATCGAGGAAAAGAATGACTCTGTATTACAGTCCGCGAACCAGAAATCCGGATAAGGAATTCTGTTAACCCGGGAGAAGGTGTTAGGCATTCCCGAGTTCCGTGGTTCTAGCACGGTCGCTCAACTGTCATATTCGGCTTGTTTATCTGATTTTATACAATTATGAGCTAATGTGCAAGTTTTAACTTTTAACCGCTTTCGTCATTATTTATATATTTTTTCAAGAATTGCAACATCATGGAAATACATCTCCAACCACGTCACATCAATGCACCCGTGGTTGTTGGCACATTTCAACTCTGTTGAGATTTGGATTTGGGTCACATAAATGTGCACCCGAGTTTAAGAAGGTAAGATTATTAAAATGCGCGCCTAAAGCGATTAGCGTATTATTATTTCTGGGTAAGGCCGTGGAATTTTGCTAAACGGCCGATCCCGAGGTCTAAGTAATTAACACATACATTTTGTGAAGGCCCCACATTTTGTGCGTTTTATTTGGCGAGGCTCGTCTCATTTTTATTTAAAAGGATAAACCTACAGTGACTATATTTTTTCTATTAAGTTCGTCTCTAAAATAAAAGGAAATTTCTCAATTAACTACATGCTAAAAAGGCGTAACTTATTAGTTATTAGTTTACGGCTAATGCAAATGGAAAATTTCAATCGAGTTTGTACAAAGAGAGATTGCTTTCGTTCTATATTCTATTATTTAATAACACTAGAACATGAGATTGACACACAATAATATCAAAACAAATTAACTATTCTTTGATTAATTTAAACTAACATTATTAGATGAAGGAGTTATTATACATATGCAACCCCATTACTCATTAATCAATCAACTACACTTTTATACAAAAAAAGGAAAATTCTATTCAAGCACAAATCTAAACAGGAGGAATTCAACAGGAACAAAGCCTGGTCAATATTTCATTTCGCCTCAAGCCAAGAGTGTACAAATGTGTACCTGGAAATGGTAATACAATGAGAAAAGAAGGAGGAGTCAGCAGCAGTAATAACACAGCAACGCAACAGCAACCCAACAACAGCAACTCGAACCAGATTCAAAGCCCAAAAAAATTTGAAGAAAACCAAACAAGCTCAATAGAACAGACCCAAAAGTTTGTAAAAAGATTAAACAGCAACAACCCACACGTGTATTAAATCCGAAACTAAACTTGTTTCTCACTTTGTTTTTGTTTTCTCTTTTTCAACTCTCCAACACTCTTGAGATTATCAGAATGTATTCCTCTTCCAAAAATCCTCTCTAAAAAAAACCTCTTTAAAAAATGTCCTCCTCAAAATGTTCTCTCCAAAAATCCTCCAAAAGAATCCTCTAATCCTCCTCTCCTATGTCAAGAATGACTCTTATTTATAGCAAGACTTTTGTCTTAAACCACTAACCCGAAATATTCTTTTAATTGCATGCTTTGTCCCCACTACTTAATGTTTTTCTTATTTAATTCCTTTGTCCCCCATGAATACATGTTTTTTCCCCCGCTACATTAAATAAATATATCAACCCCACCTTATTATATCTTGTCCCCCATGCTTAACTTAAATAATTACATTATTCCCCCCACTACATTATGTCTTGTCCCCCACTATATTAAACAATTATATCATCTCCCCACTAATTTATGTCTTGTCCCCCACAATATACTATTTTAATATTGTTAATGCCTAATGGACAGAGCACTTAGATTAAATAATTGTTCAAATGTTCAATTCCAAAAATACCCCTCCGACCTTACTGAAATTACCATTTTACCCCTGAACGTACTGCAATTTACCAATCTACCCCCGTCAGCTATAACCAATTCACCTAATCAATTTCAACCAAAATACAACAAATATGACCAATTTCTAAACAAATTCAAACAACAAATCCCATGAACACAGATTGAACAACATCAAATTAATGGGAATAAGTTAACCATATTGGGAACCAATCCTGGTTAACTTAGACACAATGAATGAGCAAGGAGACAACAATATTAACAATAAAGACACATGATTCAAACTAAATCAAAAAAAAAAATTAAAACCAAAACATAAACTCACATTAAATCACTGGATTAAAAGCGAACTTCAAACAAAAGATGAACACGAATTAAATCTAAACTAATCAACAAAGATAGATGATTCAAGTGATCAACTAACATATTTCTATATTACAACTAAATTCTTTAAACGAAGAAGAAATAATTAATTGAATTTCAACTTGAATCTAACAACATTAACAATTTCTAAAAAATACATAAAACACATGAAACAAACCGAAGAAATAATTAATTAAATTTCAATTTGAATCTAACAACATTAAAACAAGGATGAAAATGACTCCAACTAAAATGAACACTCGTCATCAAATCACTTGACGAAAATCTAACAAACTTCAAACAAAATGAACACAAATTATCTCTACTATAAACAAAGACCCGGGTTCAAATTCGAACCACACCAATGGAACACAAACACAAGAAGAAAAGGAACGGAAGATGAATTCACTAAATGAAAACTAAGAGACAAGAAAAATGGAAACCTACTAGTTTGAAGCCCGGATTCGAACGGAACCTCGACGCACTAGTTGATTGGAGTTAGAAGCAGAACGATGGGGGTCATTGGTTTTGAATCCAGATGCTCGACGACGACGCAACAACGCTGCTGAAGCAGGTGCTGGACGACTAGAAGCTGAAGCAGATGCTGGACGACACACAGTCGAGCTTGGAGCTTACGTCGTTCATGGGAGGAGTAGGGATGTCGACGACTGGAGCTGGACGACTGGAGCTCCTTTGAACACTCCACAAGCAGTCAACGAATGACTGGTGAAGGGTGGTCGATAAGGCTACGAAGACGATGAAGCCATGAGGGGGCTAGCCATGGCAGCCATGGCGACGGGTTGACGACGAAGACGCAACAACAACCATGGGTGTCGAGCTCAAGCTCGAGCTTGACGAAGAAGATGAAGCAGAAGCAACCGTGGTGAAGCAGTAGCTCGTTTGGTCGTGGCGAAGAAGAAGAAGCAGCAGCCATGGACGGGCTGTTGCGTGTGTGTGTGTGTGTTTTGTTGTGTATGTGTGTGTGTGCGATGTGTTGCGTGAGTGTGTATGTGTCACTGTATGTTGATGTGTGTGTGTGTTGTCGATGGGGCGTGAGGGGGAAAGCAGCCATGGCTGCTTGTGTTGGAGGGGTGTTGTCTTGGAGAAGAAGAAGAGAGGGTGGGGGGGCGGATTAGTTAGTGTTAGGGTTTTTTGTTTTGTTTTTTTTTTGGGAAAAAATGAAAAATGAAGAGGGGTTAGGTCATTTGGGGCTATGGGGCGGACCGGGTCGACCCGTGTTGAGATGGACCGGGTCATGGGGAAGGTTGGGCATTTTTTGGGCCTGTGGCTTGAATTTGAAGAAGAGCGCAATTCCGATTTTCTTTATATTTTTGCTCTCTTTTCTTCTTTTATTTTCTTAAGCTGAAACTAAATTCTAAAATCCTTAAATTAGATATAGAACTAAATTAATTCATAAAAGCGCAAATTAACTCCCAATAACAATTAACACACAATTAAGTAATAATTAAGTATAAAATTGTACAATTGGACATTAAATGCTAAAAATGCAAACGATGCATATTTTTGTAATTTTCATTCTTGTAAAACAAACCTAATTATTCCTAATTGTAGAATTAAATCCTAAATGCAAATGCGACATATTTTTGTATTTTTTATTAATTTAACAAATAAACATGCACAGACAAATACAAATAATTATCCAAAATGTCACAAAAATTCTCAAAATTGCACACCAAGGAAAATCGTTTTATTTTGAATTTTTGGGAGTAATTCTTTCATAGCGCAAAAATCACGTGCTTACACTTAGAATGATAAAAATCACCATAATAATGAGCTTAAGGACCAAAGACTTTACCTCAACGAATCCCTTTGAAAATCTCCCTTGAAAATGCTTCCCAAAGCTTCTTCCCGTTTGAAAATAGGTGAAAAATACCTCAAATTCATGAAGACATCTATTTATATGTTCTGCCCAGCAAATCCGCTTCTGCATCCATGGGACCACACCTGCGGTTCCGGTTTTGCTGAACTAGTGTCACATCTGTGACAATTTTCTAAAACCCAGCTTCCGAACCTGCGACCATCTTTATGCAGATGCGGTGCCGCTTCTGCGGTCCTTGCTGGATCTCCTCTTTTCCGCTTCTGCGATGCTAATGCCGCTTTTGCGGCTCCGCACCTACGGGACCCAACCACAGGTGCGGTTATGATAGAGATCAGCAGCTTCAGCTGCTTCAAACCACTTCCAATTCTTCCGACAACCCTCCGAAATCAACCTGAGGCCCCCGGGACCTCAACCAAAAATACGAACAAGTCCTATACCACTATCCAAACTTATACCAATCCTCAAAACACCTAAAACAACATCGAAACATCGAATTGACCACTGATTCAAGCTTAAGAACTTCAAAAATTCTCAAATTATGCTTTTGATCAAAAAGTTTATCAAACCTCGTCCGAATGACCTGAAATTTTTGCACACACGTAATGTTCAACACTACGGAGCTACTCCAACTTTCGGAATCCCATTCCAACCCTTAGGTTAAAATCTCACTATCGAACCGGAAACTTCAAAAATTCAACCTTCGGTAAATTAGCTATAGACCTCCAAAATACAATTCGAATACGTCCCTGAAATCACCCAACGGAGCTTACGGAACCGTCAGAATTCCATTCCAAGGTCGTCTTCATACTGCTCCGACTACGGCCCAAATACTACAACTTAAACTCTCATTTAGGGACTAATTGTCTCAAACTCTCCGAAACTCCAAATAAATCCTCCCGGCAACTCACAATAGCAGAAACAAACTCGGGGAATGTAGTTAATTGGGGATCGGGGCATTTATTCTTAAAACACCCGGCAGGGTCGTTACATCCTCCTACACTTAAACATTCGTTCGTCCTCGAACGAGCATAGAGACATACCTGAAGTAGTGAAGAGATGAAGGTAACGGCTGCACATATCCTGCTCGGCCTCCCAGGTCGCCTGCTTGACTGGCTGACCCCGCCACTGAACCTTTACTGATGTAATGTTCTTTGACCTCAACTTTCTAACATGCTTGTCCAATATCTCCACTGTCTCCTCAACATAAGATAGATCCTTGTCCAACTGGACTGAACTGAAATCCAAAACATGGGAGCATAGAAACATGAAATATCGGATGCACACTCGACAAGCTGGGTGGAAAAGCAAGCTCATAAGCCACCTCCCCAATCCTCTAAAGCACCTTAAAATGCCCAATGAATCGAGGACTCAATTTACCCTTCTTTCTAAATCTCATAACACCCTTCATGGGCAAAACCTTCAACAGAGCCTTCTCACCAACCATGTAGGACACATCTCGAACCTTCCTGTCAGCATAACTATTTTATCTCGACTACACCGTACTAAATCTCTCCTGAATCACCTTCACCTTGTCCAAAGCATCCTACACTAAGTCTGTACCCAATAGACTAGCCTCACCCGGCTCAAACCAACCAACTGGAGATCTAGACCACCTCCCATACAAAGCCTCATATGGAGCCATCTGAATACTCGACTGGTAACTATTGTTATAAGCAAACTCTACGAGCGGTAGAAACTAATCCTATGACCCTCTAAAATCAATGACATAAGCATGCAACATGTCCTCCAATATCTGAATAGTCCGTTCGGACTGCCCGTTCATCTGAGGGTGAAAAGCTGTGCTCAACTCAACCTGAGTACCCAACTCTCGCTGCACAGACCTCAAAAATTGTGAAGTGAACTGAGTGTCCTATCTGAAATGATGGAAACTGGGACACCATGCAAATGAACAATCTCCCAGATGTAGATCTCTGCCAACCGCTCTGAAGAATAGGTAGTACACACAGGAATGAAGTGCGCGAACTTGGTCAGCATATCCACAATCACCCAAATAGCATCGAACTTCTTAAAAGTCCGTGGGAGACCAACTACAAAGTCCATAGTGATTCTCTCCCACTTCCACTTTGGAATATCCATCCGCTAAAGCAAGCCACCCGGTCTCTGATGCTCATATTTCACCTGCTGACAATTGAGACACCGAGCTATAAATCTCACAATGTCATTCTTCATTCTCCTCCACCAATAATGTTGTCTCTGATCCTAATACATCTTCGTGGCACTCGGATGAATGGAATACCATGAGCTATGGTCCTCCTCCAGAATCAACTCCCAAAGCCCATCTACATTGGGCACAAATATCCGACCTTGCATCCCCAACACCCCATCATTACCAATAGTCATATCTCTGACATCATCGTGCTGAACTCTGTCCTTAAGGACAAGCAAATGAGGATCATCATACTGGCGCTCTCTGATGTGATCATATAAAGAAGACCGAGAAATCACACAAGCCAATACTCGATTGGGCTCCGAAATATCCAACCTCACGAACCGATTGGCTAAGGCCTAAGTATTAACTGCAAAAGGTCTCTCCCCAACTAGAATATATGCCAAACTCCCCATACTCACCGCCTTCCTACTCAAGGCATCGGCCACCACATTGGCTTTTCCCGGATGGTACAAAATAGCAATATCATAATCTTTTAGCAACTACAACCATCTCCGCTGCCTCAAATTGAGATCCTTCTATTTGAACAAATGTTGGAGTCTACGATGATTAGTAAACACCTCACAAGACACACCATACAAATAATGCCTCCAAATCTTCAACGCATGAACAATGGCAGCCAACTCCAACTCATGAACTGGGTAGTTCTTCTCATGGGGCTTCAACTGACGAGAAGCATAAGCAATAACTCTACCCTCTTGCATCAATACACACCCAATACCAATTCTCAAAGCATCATAATACATGGTATATGAACCTGCAGCTGATGGCAAAACTAATACTGGAGCTGTGGTCAAGGCAGTCTTAAGCCTCTAAAAGCTCTCCTCGCACTCATCTGACCACATGAATAGAGTGCCCTTCTGAGTAAACTTGGTCATAGGGGCTGCAATTGATGAGAACCCCTCAACAAAACGACGGTAGTAACCCGCCCAGCCAAGGAAACTATGGATCTCTATAGCTGAGGATGGTCTGGGACAACTGTGCACTCCCTCCACTTTCTTTGGATCCACCTGAATACCCTCACTCGATACCACGTGGCCTAAGAATGCCACGGAATCCAACCAAAACTCATATTTTGAGAACTTTTCATATAACTCCATTTCCCTCAAAGTCTGAAGCACAGTCCTTAGGTGCTGCTCATGATATTCCCGACTCTGGGAATACACCAGAATATCATCAATTAAAATAATGACGAACGAGTTACGATACGGCCAGAATACACTGTGCATCAAATGTATAAAGGCTGCTGGGGCATTGGTCAGTCCAAATGACATAACAAGGAATCGTAATGACCATACCGAGTCCTGAAAGCAGTATTCGGGATATCTGGCTCCCGAATCTTCAATTGATGGTAACCTAAACGTATTGATGGTAACCTAAACGCAAGTCAATCTTAGAAAACACTCGTGCACCCTAAAGCTGGTCAAACAAATCATCAATATGAGATAAAAGATACTGGTTCTTCACCGTAACTTTGTTCAACTGGAGATAATCAATGCACATACGCATAGAACCATCCTTTTTCTTCACAAACAAGACAGGAGCACCCCAAGGTGATACACTAGGCCGAATAAAACCCTTATCAAATAATTCCTGTAACTGATCCTTCAACTCCTTCAACTCGGGAGGGGCCATACGATACAAAGGAATAGAAATAGGCGGAGTGCTCGGCAACAGATCAATGCCAAAATCAATATCTCTATCGGATGGCATGCCCAGAAGATCAGCTGGAAACACATCAGGAAAATCCCGTACTACTGGGACTGAATCAACTGTATGGGTATCAATATTGACATCTCTCGCATAAGCTAGATAAGCGTCACACCCCTTCTCAACCATACGATGAGCCTTAAGGAAAGAAGTAACTCTACTGGAAGTATGATCTAAGGGACCCCTCCACTTCACTCGTGGTACACCTGGTATATCCAGCATCACGGTTTTGCCATGACAATCAAGAATAGCATAATGGGGAGACAACTAGTTCATGCCCAAGATAACATCAAAATCTACCATGCTGAGCAATAATAAATCGGCTCTGGTCTTAAAACCACTAAGAGCAACCACACACGACCGATAAACGCGGTCCACAACAAGAGAACCTCCTACAAGAGTAGAAATATAAATAAGGGAACTCAAAGAATCCTGAGATACACCCAAGGAGTAAAATAAGAAGACACATAAGAATAGGTGGAACCTGTATCGAATAAAACCGATGCATCTCTATGACAAACCAGGACAATATCTCTGATGAAAGAATCGGAGGCGACAACCTCGGTATGGGTAGGAAGGGCATAATATCTGGCCTGGCCTCCACCTCTAGGGTGACCTCTACCTCCTCGACCTCCACCTCTAGCTGGCTAAGCCGGTGGGGCAGCAACTAGAGTTGTAACCATAGCCTGAGAACTCTGCGGGGCACACTGTAGCTGAGAAGTCTGTGGAGGTGCACCCCTCCTAAGTCTGGGGCAATCCCTCACCATATGGAATGTGTCACCACACTTAAAACAAGATTTGGGAGGACGTGGCTGCTGTGACTGGCTCTGGCTAGGCCTGCTAGACTGACCACTGAAAGCACCCCGCACAGGAGGCGCACTAGATACTGGAGGTGCATAATAAGGCTCTTGAGGCCTAGGAGGAGCTGGAATACCACTGGCTACTAGAAGAGCTGAATGAACAGGGCGACTCATATAACCCCTACCATGACGACCTGCAGCTTGGGCACGGCCTCCAAAATAACGGCCCGACTCTCGAGACCTCTTGTCCTCCCTCTCATCTCTCTCCCTAGCATGCATACCCTCTATCCTCCTAGCAATGCTCACCACCTGCTGATAAGAAATATCCACCTCCAACTCACGAGCCATGCTAGACCTGATGCTAGGAATAAGCCCCTTAATAAACTGGCAAACCCTCTTGCGAACAATATAAACCAAGGTTGGGGCATGTCTAGCCAAGCTAGTGTAACGGACAGCATATTCCGTGACAGTCATAGTACCTTGGCACAAATGCTCAAACTCTGCGCCCCATGCGTCCCTAAGGTTTTGAAGAACAAACTCTCTCAGGAACATATCTGAAAACTGAGTCTAAGTCAGTGAAGTTGCCTAATCCAGACTGTCTAACTCATAGGTACGCCACCACTCATAGGCGGCTCCTTGAAGCTAGAAGGCAGTGAAAGAAACCTCACTCGATCCTGATATACCCATAGTGCGGAGGATACAATGACACTTCTCCAGAAATCCCAAGGCATCATCTGATGCTAACCCACTGAATACAGGAGGATCATACTTCTTGAACCTCTCAAGCCTTCGCTGCTCATCCTCTAAAGTCGTTGCCCTATCCTTGGGCTGACTTGGGACTGCAGGCGATACAAGAATAATCACTGGGGCCTGATCAACATGCACTCGCTACTCAGGAGTGTGGGCGGCAGGAGTTTATGCTCCTCCCCCGGCCTAAGATGTGGATGCAGCAAGGGGAAGAAACCCTGCCTGAGCCAGAGTGGTGTACATGCTCATGAACAATGCAAGAGTCTCCTGAAGAGCTGGAGTAGTAGTAGTAGGCGTATCAGGTGTTTGGACTCCTGCTGAAATTGCTGGTGGTACCTCGGTGGCAGCTCGCGCGGGTGCTCTGGCTGCACCACGTGCGCGTCCTCGGCCTCTACCCTGGCCCGACCTCTGACGGCTCCAGTAGGGGGCGCGGGTGCCTGATCATCTTTAGTAGCACGTGTCCTCACCATCTGTAAGAGAATAGAAGATAGAAGTTTAGAATTGTGATGTCAAAATCTCGCACGACAAGGAAATCAAATGAAGTGGAATTTTTCTAACAGTTAGATAGCCTCTCGTAGATAAGTACAGATGTCTCCGTACCGATCCGTAGGACTCTAATAAATCGGCTTGTGATTCATGAATCCTATGAACCTAGAGCTATGATACCAACTTGTTACAACCCCAGTTCGCCCTCCGTAAACTATCGTGACGGCACCTAGTCTCTACGACTAGGTAACTCTAACAAATGGGGGAAAAAAGAACAATTGCAGAAAGAAAATAATTAAAAATTGAGATAACAAAATGAAATAGTGTTTAAGATGCCACCTGGAATATAGCAGTACAAGAATCTCAGCCTAACACTCCCAAAATCCGGAACCCCATGAATCACAAGCTAAGAGAGTACATAAAAAGCTCTAACTCTAGAAATGTCTATCAACAAGGAAAAATATAGAAGGGCTATACTAGTATTGAGAATAGAAAGGGACTCTTCGGGCTGCAAACGCGACAGATATACCTCGGAGTCTCTACAACAGTGACTCGCCTCAAGTGTGATAAGACTGAGTGGAAGTACCTGGATCTGCACATGAAAAAACATGCACATAAAGGGCATGAGTACGCCACATCGGTACTCAGTAAGTGCCAAGCCTAACCTCGGTTGGGTAGTGACGAGGAAGGTCGGGGCCCTACTGAGGTTAAATGAAATATAAGGTATAATAGTGTCAAATAAGATAGTATAATAAGTGCAACAGTAAGAAGTAACACAGAATGGAAAGAACAACAACAAATATAACAGAGACGAAATAATCACGGAAAGGAATACAACTCAACACAGAGATAACAACCGGGGATCTCCTAGGATACCGTCATGTAGTCCCCAAATATAAATATCTAGTGGATCTCCTGGGTGCAGTCCCGTAGTCCAACTCATAATGCATAGGGATCTACTGAAAATCCGATCCGCAGTCCCAAATGTAAATACTCAGTACAGGGGGAATCTACCGGGTGCAATCTCATAGTTCCAATGTAAATGTGTTGGGGGATCTACCGAAATACAAATTCGTAATCCCAAAGTAAACATACAGGTCCCGGGATACCGTCCCAAAGTAAACACACAGTAACAATACGAAGAATACACAATTCAATTCAAATTCCATACTAAGGTAAAACAGGTATTTCTAGACTAACATGCTACACATAATCCAAATAAGGAATTTTGAGCAAGTAAAACAATTAAGTCAATTAGACATGCTTCCCTAAGCTAACAACGGGCTTAAATTGAAAGTAGTATAAACAGGAAATGAAACACAATTATAATTACTTAATGAAAACCGAATTTTCAACAATTAGCACAAGTACGCACTCCTCACCTCATGTACAAGGCATTTCAAATATCAATAATACCAAATCCTCAGGGGAGTTTCCACCATACAAGGTTAGGCAAGCCACTTACCTCGAACCGGCTCAAAATCAACCCGAAACCACGTTCTTGCCACGAGTACTCGACTCCAAATGGCCCAAATCAATTCAATTCAATTGCATAATATAAATAACACTTCAAGTAACTGATTCCACAAATATATTCTAAGCTAATATGCGAAATTAGAAAAAAATGACCAAAATACACCTCAAGCCCATGTCTCAGAATCAAGTAAAATTTACATTTTCAGAATTCTCATGCTCTCACGAGTTCAGTCATACCAAAATTACCAAAATCGGACCTCAAATGGTCCCTCAAATCACCACTCAAAGCTCTCTAATTATCCAAGCCCTAACCCCAATTTACCACTGATTTTCCTTCAATTTTCATGTTTTGAATGATACAAATCACCATAATAACGAGCTTAAGGACCAAAGGCTTTACCTCAACGAATCCCTCTGAAAATCTCCCTTAAAAATGCTCCCCAAAGCTTCTTCCCGTTTGAAAATAGGTGAAAAATACCTCAAATTCGCGAAGGCATATATTAATATGTTCTGCCCAGAAAATCCGCTTCTGCGGCCATGGGACTGCACCTGCGGCCATGGGACTGCACCCGCGGTCCCTCTTTTGCGGAACTAGTGTCGCATCTACGATGATTCACTAAAACAAGTTTCCGCACCTGCGACCATTTTTACGCAGATGCGGTGCCATTTCTGCGATGAAGCGCCCGCTTCTGCGGTCACTGCTGGCTCTCCTCCTTTCCGCTTCTGCAATGCTAACACCGCTTTTGCATATCCGCACCTTTGGGACCCAACCGCAGATACAGTTATGACAGAGATCAACAACTTCAGCTACTTCAAACCACTTCCAATTCTGCCGACAACCCTCCGAAATAACCCCGAGGCCTCCGTGACCTCAACCAAAAATACGAACAAGTCCTATACCACTATCCAAACTTATACCAATCCTCAAAACACCTAAAACAACATTGAAACATCGAATGAACCACGTATTCAAGCTTAAGAACTCCAAAATCTCTCAAATTGCGCTTTCGATCAAAAAGTCTATCAAACCTCGTCCGAATGACCTGAACTTTTGCACACACGTCACATTTAACACTACGGAGCTACTCCAACTTCCGTAATCCAATTCCGACCCTTAGATCAAAATCTCACTATCGAACCGGAAAGTTCAAAATTCAACCTTCGGCATTTCAAGCCTAAATTAACTACGGACCTCCAAAACACAATCCGAACATGCCCCTGAGCCTAAAATCACCCAATGGAGCTAACAGAACCATCCGAATTCCATTTCGAGGTAATCTTCACATTGCTCCAACTACGGCCCAAATTCTACAACTTAAACTCTCATTTAGGGACTAACTGTCGTCCCAAAACTCTCCTAAACTCCAAATAAATCCTCATGACAACTCCCAATAGCAGAAACAAACTCGAGGAATGCAATTAATAGGAGATCAGGGCGTTAATTCTTAAAATGACCAGCCGGGTCGTTATAGACTGACCCCACGATTATGAGGATGCTCGAAAAGCTTACTAAGAGGATCGAGTCCGGGGAGAACCTCCAGTTTTGAAAGGTCTAGACGCTAAAAAGTTCATACAAAAACCATTCCCCTCGAGTGTGGTTCCGATGCCCATTCCTAAGAAGTTTCGCATGCCTGATATACCCAAATATAACGGGACAACCGAACCCAACGAACATATTACTTCATACACTTGCAGAATCAAAGTAAATTATCTAAATGACGATGAGATCGAATCGGTCTTGTTGAAAAAGTTTGGAGAAACGCTGTCAAAGGGCGCTATGATTTGGTACCACAACTTAGCCTCTAACTCTACTGGCTCGTTTGCTATGTTAGCAGATGCCTTTGTAAAAGCGCACGACGGGGCCATAAAGGTGGCCACAAGAAAATCGGACGTCTTCAAGATAAAACAGAGGAACAACGAGATGTTAAAGGAATTCGTTTCTAGGTTCCAGATGGAGTGAATGGAGTTACCACCGATCTCGGATGACTGGTCAGTACAAGCTTTCATGCAGGGTTTGAATGAAAGGAGCTCAATTGCATCTCGACAATTAAAGCAGAACTTGATCGAATATCTAGCTATGACATGGTCGGATGTGCACAATTGTTACCAGTCAAAAATCAGAGTCGAGGCCGACCAGTTAGGAGCCCCCTCGGGTTTAGTTCATCCTAACAAATTTGCATCCAAGCCCTCGAGGGACACCGATGGGGAATCAAGATTGAGTGAAGAACGGTATCAACCATATGCTGATCGAAGGAACAACGGCCCGAGTTGTAACACTCCTCGGAGCGATCGAAGAAATGATCGAGGTCAAAGTTGTCAAGGACCCATGAGTAAGAGTGGGTTCGATAAACATACCGACCCCCAGAGGCTCCCCGATTATCAGAATACAACTTCAGTATAGATGCGTCGGGGATTGTCTCAACTATTGGGAGAATAAAAGACACCAAGTGGCCCGGGCCTAAACAGACCGATCCTTCTCAAAGAAACCCAAACTTGATGTGCAAATATCATGGCACACATGGTCATCACACAGAAGATTGCAGACAACTAAGGAAAAAGGTGGCTCGTTTGTTCAATGAGGGACACCTTCGAGAATTCCCAAGTGATCGAGCTAAGAATCACTTTAGGGAGAGAGACACAAGGAAAAATGAACAAGAAGAACCACAACATGTAATCCACATGATCATTGGCAGAGTCGATGTCCCTCGATGACCTGTGTTCAAGCGCACTAAAGTATCAATCACCAGAGAAAAACGGAGTCGGAGCTATATGCCCGAGGACGTCTTATCGTTCTGTGACGAGGAAGTAGAAGGCATATCTTAGCCTCACAACGATGCCCTGGTAATCTCTATCCTTTTGAATAAAATTCAAGTAAACGTGTTTTAGTGGATCCAGGTAGCTCAGCAAATATAATCAGATCGAGGGTTGTGGAACAACTTGGCCTACAAGATCAGATTGTATCTGCATCCTGGGTCCTGAATGGTTTTAACATGGCAAGCGAAACAACAAAGGGAGAAATTATCTTGCTACTAAACGTAGCCGGGACCATACAAGATACAAAGTTCCATGGCATCGAATGTTACATGAGGTATAACGTAACACACTCCTCGGGAGACCATGGATACATAACATGAGGGTAGTGCCTTCAACTCTTCACCAGATGATGAAGTTCCCAACAGAGGAAGGAGTAAAAACAGCCTACGGGGAGCAACATGCTTCAAAAGAGATGTTTGCAATCAAGGAAGTAGTGCTGACTCCAGAGCCTTCAACCTTGAAGAAGTCAAACACTAAAGATAAGCAGCACGCCAAATAGCAATTAACGCC
This sequence comes from Nicotiana sylvestris, assembly GCF_000393655.2. Lineage (NCBI taxonomy): Eukaryota > Viridiplantae > Streptophyta > Magnoliopsida > Solanales > Solanaceae > Nicotiana > Nicotiana sylvestris. The sequence continues at coordinate 143,445,498 of NC_091066.1, forward strand.
TCCAGCCTCGATGGAGTTAGAGCAACATGTAATCGAAGACGAAGATGAGGATTTCCTTACTCCTTAAACCTTCGTCATTCCCAAAGAATCTGATGCAACCAAATCAACTATCGAGGAGCTGGAGCAGGTCATTTTGTTCGAGTACATGCCCTAGAGAAAGGTATACCTGAGAATGGGATTAACCCTCGAACTCAGGAAAAAACTCATTCAATTTCTCATTGATAATATGGATTGCATTGCTTGGACCCACTTAGATATGACAGGGGTTCCATTGGAGATCACCACACATTAGTTAAGCACCGATCCCAAGTTCAAACTGGTGAACCAAGAAAGGAGGCCTCAGTCTGAGGTAAAGTATGCTTTCCTAAAGGACAAGGTAACCAAACTTCTTAAAATAGGAACTATTCGGGAGGTAAAGTACCCCAAGTGGCTAGCTAATGTAGTTGTAGTTCCTAAAAAAGGAAACAAACTTAGAATGTGTGTAGATTATAAGGACTTGAACAAGGCATGTCCAAATGATTCTTTCCCCTTGCCAAACATCGATCATATGATCGATGCCACGGCTGGCCACGAGATTCTAACTTTTCTCGATTCCTACTCCGAGTACAATCAGATTCAGATGAACCCGGAGGACCAGGAAAGGACTTCGTTTATTACTAAGTTCGGAACTTATTGTTACAATGTAATGCTCTTTGGGCAAAAAAACGCAGGAGCTGCATGACAATGCCTAGTTAATAAAATGTTCGAAGAACAAATAGGTAAAACAATGGAAGTTTATATTGATGACATGTTGGTTAAGTCCCTGCGCGTAGAGGACCATTTAGTTCATTTGCAGGAAACATTTGCAATTTAGAGGAAATACAACATGAAGCTTAACCCAGAGAAATGTGCCTTCAGAGTTGGCTCGGGCAAGTTCCTCAGATTCATGGTATCAAATTGAGGTATCGAAATCAACCCCAATAAGATCAAGCTATCGAGGATATCACGATCACGGATAGTGTAAAGGTCATGCAAAGGCTAACAGGGCAAATAGCTGCCTTGGGTCGATTCATTTCAAGGTCGTCGGATCGGAGTCACCGATTCTTTTCCTTTCTAAAAAAAGGATTTTGCGTGGACCCCGGAATGTCAGCAAGCCTTAGAAGAATTGAAGCGATGCCTGTCGAGCCCGCCTCTGCTTCATACCCCGAAGGTAGATGAAAGGCTTTATCTATACTTGGCAGTGTCCGAGATAGTGGTAAGTGGGGTGCTAGTTTGAGAAGAGCAAGGTACACTATTTCCTGTTTATTATGTAAGCCGAACTCTAGGAGATGCTGAAACTAGGTACCCTCACCTAGAAAAATTAGCACTTGCATTGATAAGCACATCTCGAAAGTTAAAACCATATTTTTAATATCATCCTATATGTGTATTAACCACTTACCCCCTTCGAAATGTTTTGCAGAAGCCCGAGATATCGGGCCGATTAGCTAAATGGGCTGTCAAACTCAGCGGGTACGATATCGAATATCAACCCCGAACGGCCATCAAGTCTCAAATCCTAGCCGACTTCGTGGCCGATTTTATGCCAACCCTCATATCCGAAGTGGAGAAAGAACTCCCGTTAAGCTCGAGTACAACATCGGGGGTATGGGTCCTCTTCACGAACGGTGCCTTAAATGTGAAGGGGTCCGGGCTTGGCATTGTCTTGAAGCTGCCCATAGGTGATACTATTAGGCAATGTATCAAAACTCCTAGATTAACTAACAATGAGGCCGAGTATGAGGCCATGATTGCAGGTCTCGAGCTAGCTAAAAGCTTAGGAGCATAAATCATCAAGGCCAAGTGTGATTCTCTATTGGTGGTAAACCAAGTAAACAAAAGCTTCGATGTTCGAGAGGATAGAATGCAACGGTACTTGGATAAGCTACATGTAAATTTGCACCGCTTCAAGGAGTGGAATCTGGATCATGTGCCTCAAGAGCAAAACAGCAAGGCCGATGCACTTGCCAATCTAGGATCCTCGATCGAAGAAGATGACATCGTCCTGGGGCTGTTGTCCAATTATCAAGGTCTGTGGTTGAAGAAGGTCATGCCGAGATAAATTTAACAAGTCTAACGTGGGACTAGAGGAATAAGTATATTGACTATTTGAATAATGAAAAACTCTCATCAGACCACAAAGAACGAGGGCCCTACAAGCCAAGGTTGCTAGGTTTGTATTGGATAAAGATGGAACATTGTATATGAGAACGTTCGATGGGCCGTTGGCGGTATGTTTGGGGCTAGGAGACATAAATTATTTCCTTCGAGAAATCCATGAAGGCACTCGTGGGAATCACTCTGGCACCGAATCTTTGGTTCGCAAAGTTATCAGAGCAGGTTACTACTGGGATAGCATAGAAAAAGATACTAAGGAATTTGTCAGAAAATGTGATAAGTGTCAATGATTCGCACCGATGATCCATCAGCCTGGAGAACAACTCCATTCGGTCCTATCCCCGTGGATTTTCATGAAATGAGGAATAGATATAGTAGGTGGAAGCACATGTCTTCAAGAAGGTCAGAGAAAAAGAAGTTATTGACTTTATTTGGGCCCACATCATATGCCAGTTCGAGATACCTGCCGAGATTATATGTCATAATGGAAAACAATTCATCGGCAGCAAGGTAACAGAGTTCCTCGAGGCACACAAAATAAAGAGGATCTTATCAACACCATACCATCCAACTGGAAACGGACAGGCCGAGTCAACAAATAAAACTATCATTCAAAACTTGAAGAAGAGATTGAACGATGCAAAAGGGAAATGGAGAGAAGTTTTACCCGAGGTCCTTTGGGCATATCGGACGACATCGAAGTCTAGCACGGGAACCCTATTTTCTCTAGTATATGGCTCTAAGGCCCTCATCCCTGTCGAGGTTGGAGAACCCAATGCCAGGTTTCGACGTGCATCAGAGGAGTTAAATCACGAGGCCATGAACGCTAGCCTCGAGTTATTAGATGACAAACGAGAAACAGCGCTTGTTCGGATGGCTGGACAGAAGCAAAAGAATGAAAGATATTACAATAGAAGGACCAACCTTCGACACATTGGAATCGGGGACTTAGTTCTACAAAAGGTCACCCTCAATACTTGAGACCCTAATGAAGGGAAACTATGCCCGAATTGGGAAGGACTGTACCTAGTCCTCGGAGTTGTTGGCAAAGGATCTTACAAACTTAGCACAATGGGAGGTGAACAACTGCCAAACAATTGGATCATATCGTTACTCAAACGATACTACTGCTAAGGTATGACTTTATACTTCTTTTCCATTTGAGTATAAAACTAACTTACTACAGATTTTCGATTGAAGCTATCAAAGGTACGTGATCTCGAAGACACCCTGTTTACACGAAGGCCTTAGGTTTTAAAGCATGTGTTGCACTCTTTTTCCTTTAGATTGAATTTTGTTCCAAATGGGTTTTATCAGTAAGGTTTTTAATGAGGCAACAATTATGTGCTAGCTAAGGAGAACCCAACAGTATTCAAGGCTTCTTTTCAATCAACATCGAATATTGGGGGGAATCACCTTCGGAGGTTATATTCAAGAAAAATACTTCACGCCTAAGAGGGTCTTGATAGGAAAACTTTGTAATGGGCCAAACGGTCAGATGAACCGTGTCCATATAGAATAGTCGAGCCCTGACGGTGAAGCATGTACGCATGTATCAATTGTTTGAAGAAGCATTCTGTTAATATCAAACACACTTTGTGTCTCAAACAAGTTTACTATTATACAAGAGCTACACTTATAATACTACGGAAACGGCTCAAGAATTAAAACATCAAAACACCCCCGAATACTCGGGGACTGTCATCGACAGTCAGTACATCCGAGTCATCAAAAACTCGGACTCACAAGACCTCAAAGAGGCACCCCTCGAAACAAAGGCCAAGGCCAATATACTCGGGGACTAACTTTTTGAACAAGTTCAAAAAGTTATCAGGAAACAAGTCCAAGTGACATACCTGAAGGCTACGGCCATATTAAAGGCTATGGCCATATTAAAGACTACGGTCATATAAAGGCTACGGCCAAAATAACGCGGCTCGGAGATGTCCGACTTCCGCTATAAATTAAAGGCCTTCATACATTGAAAAACCGGTTAAATTAAGCTATCCTCGGCAAAAGCAAAATATAAAAGGCTTCGATAAATTCAGCCCCCAAAAAATCTAAGGGCTTCGATAAATCAGCCCTCGAAGAATCCAAAGGTTTCGATAACATCAGCCTTCGAAAAAACCGCAAGAGGTATTCGATTATGTTTACACAAACAAATTACTAATAAGGTTCCGATACGTCAAACCTTCCAAAAACCCAAACGAGTACAAAAAATACATGCTAAGGCATACAAAAAATTTTACTAAGTCTTTTAGCCGGAAAGAGGTAAAAATTATAGCCATTTTAGAGGCCGAAACGGCCCAAAGAGCCTAAGGGCCGATATATAAGAGCCTAGGGGCCAACTTAAAAGAACTTAAGGGCCAAAATATATAGAGTTCGAGACCTCGCTCTCACTCAACTCGGACTCAAGAATCCCATTATTCTGAACTCACATCGAATTGATTTAAGCTTAGCTTGAGGATTAACAAAATCTTAAGGGGTATTATATTGACCAATAAAAACCTAAGGGTTTATTATATTCTGAGTCTAAATCAATACTCGGACTAATTGTTTGAATCATCAAAATCTTCCGCAAATAAAAACAAAACAAAATCCAACACAAGTCAAGAATAGAGCAAAAGGATACTTTATATTCATGAGGAGTGCTTTACAAAACATATTTACAACGCCCACAAGAGGCCCTTGCACAGAAAAGAAAACCTAATTTATTTTTGGGGTCACTTCCAGGGGAGCGTCATCTTCAGGAACTGCACCTTCAGTAGCTCTATCTTCGGGTGCCTCCTCTTCCTCGGGAACATCTTCTTTACCTTCCCCATCCCCGGAGCCACTTGCCACATCCTCATCATTGGAAGCCGACGCTTTATCCTTTCTGGGGACCGTTTTTGAAGTTTTAGCCATGATTTTAAGCTAAAGAATACAGGTTGGGAAGGTGGTATTTTTTAGAAGAACTTGGCATTTTCCGGCACTTAAAGAGACGGTGGAAACATGTGATTAAGGAAAGAGATGAAGAAGGGGAAGATGTAAAGAAAGAGTAAAGTTCTTTACTCAAAGGAATAGCCTCATATTTATAGGAGGGAAATGATGGTTCGGCGGCGCTAGTGGCCGACCAATACTGGTGTGCATTCAATATTTTTGGGAAGTGGACCGACGGGACGTTTCAGTCACTTCGAACGCCTGCATCACAAAAATCATGGCATCACTAAAGACTTCAGAAAAATGAGGATCAAATCGTTTCTTATCATCTTACTCTAAGAAACGCGGGGACTATCTGTATACGGTCGAGATCAAATGCCTTCGATCTATATATTCGAGAGGTTATCCGAAGTCCGAGTCTGGGTAAGACCAAGTTCGAGCTCGAGGGACCAGACCCGAGTTCGAAGACGGAGCGCGATACATACCGAGGGCGAGTGTGTTCGACCTTGGAATAGTACTGTTATGGATTTGTAACAGACTAAGCTAGATTCCCGCCACGTCCCCCAAGATCGTGGCACAAATTTCGGAATAGGACTATACGATTCCGTACTAGGCGGTTAGATAGCTGTACCAAGAATATTCCTTACTGTAAATAGAAATATTCCTTATTTTGGGGTTCCCCTATTATATAAAGAGGATACCAATCATTTGTAAGATCATCTTATCATTGAGTAAAGAATATACTCTCTATCTTTTCGCCTACTGTTCATCAGCATTGTCCTTTAGCTCTATTGTTCTCACTTTGTTTTTATTACTTAATTGTTCTTATTATCCTAAGCCTACATCGAGGTCACTACAGCTGAGTAACATTGATTTGATTCACTTGTCTCTTTCATTTCTACTTCATACTTTTTGATTATTAATTGGTATTGAACTAAATCACGTATCTTTAAAACCACTAATCAAATTTAATTTTTACTCGTATTTTCGAGGTAAACAATTATCTTCTTATTTCTTTTAATTAATGCTCTGGTTATAGACCCATATATTCTGGAAATGATAATGCTAGTAACCTAGCTAGTTCTAATGACATTTCCCCCTCCCCCTCCCCCCACCCCCCGGGGCATAATGATTATCAATAAAATAAATAAATAAAAATCAAATGTAAGGAGAAAACAATTGTATGTAACTCGAATCTTTGCAGCTTCTTTGTTTTGCAAATTCAAAATTAATCTTTATCAGGAGAAACCATGATTTTTTCTAAAGCCTAAACTATACGAGTTTAATTAAGTTTGACTATAAGGAAAGTAATGGTTTACGCTTGAGAAAGTAACGGAAATTAACTGATACTATCAATTAATTCACACGTACACGTACCTATACATGCATACATATACATTACTAATATACAGGTTTAATTAAGTTCTAAGATGGTATAAACATTAGTTAAAGGGTATGATTTTATATATGGAGCGATTAGTGATGAATATTATGAAAAAAAGAAAGAAGAGAAATACCTAACGATCATTTAAAATAAATACTGAATGAGCTTATGATAACCATTCTTTGATTTGACACTAACTTGGACTTGTTTGGCAAAAATCTTTTTATTTTTACCTTCTCTGTGGTCCTTTCTTCGTAGCTAGGACACACATTCTTTACTTTGATGGAGAAGGTTTTAGCCAAAATTTTCTTTTTTCCTTTCTTTATTTTTTCCAAATACGTGCTGTTCCTTTCTTCGTACTAAACGGTTTATTTATACTCCTCCATCATCTTAATTTTAAAATGAAATTTTAAAACAAAAAGGAAAACAAAGTCAAAAAGGAAAAAAATATGGAAAAAGTTCTAAAAGCACACAGTAAAGATTTACAAGCAACAAAAGGAGGATTGTTTAGAAAATGATTGTATCTGCAAGCAAATGGTTCTTAGGCACATAATATCAGAGGTAGCATGAAAGACAAAATAGGGGATCTTAAAAAATGTAATTGAAAATAACATATAAAAAATTCCAAAGAAAAAATTATTCTAGCTTCTACGTCTTTAATTTCCAGTAAGCAAATAACTTCTTTGATATATCCTGATTCTCATTAAGCCATTTCCTTCAACTTCTCCCTTAAAAAAAATTGTCATCTAATAGTTCTAACTAGAAATAAAAAAAGTTGAATACTAAGTAGCATAGAAAAAAATTACCAAAAAATATGGTGGAATAGTAAATATTTCTTTATCTTTAATCAAATGTCTCGAGTTCGAGTTTCGAAAATGAAGTCTTCCTTCTGCGGCATAAATTCAAATTAATCGGACTCTTGATTCCCAAACACCGAATGATTCAAACCAAGAAAGTAGCAAAAAGGAAATAATATGGATATTACTTTTAGGTATAAGATAAATGGTGATGTATGGTGATATAAAATGAATTTCTATATTTCATCAATATTCTTCGCTTCTATTCTAAAAGGCCTCTTTGAAAACTTTAGTTGTTGGTGAAATGCACGGTTAACCACTATTTAAAGATGTCTTTATTGTTTAAGATGTATTTACTTTTTAGTCAGTGCTTAATAATCTTTTACTCGCCCAAACGAAAATACCCTTGTGTCAGACATGTGTGCTGTGTAAATATTAAGGACATGGTGTCCTTAACTTCATGAATGCTGTGTAAATATTAAGGACATGGTGTCCTTAACTTCATGAATGTTGTGTAAAATATTAAGGACATGGTATCCTTAACTTCATGAATGTTGTGTAAATATTAAGGACAAAGTGTCCTTTATTGATCTCCCAACTCTAAGTTCATGACCAAGTGTCCTTAACTTACGAACTTGTTATTGTAAGTTCAGGACTAACTGTCCTTAATTTATGAGCTTGTAAGTCTAAGTTTGAGATTACTTGTCCTTAACTTTTGAACTTGTAACTCTAAATTTAGTACTAGATGTCCTTAACTTTTGAACTTGGAACTCAAAGTTCAGGACTACATGTCCTTAATTTCTGTTCTTGTTACTCTAAGTTAAGGACCAAGTGTCCTTAATTTTTGAACTTTCAACTAATTTTTGAACTTTCAACTCTAAGTTCAGGACCAAGTGTCTTTAACTTATGAACTTGTTATTGTAAGTTCATGACTAGCTGTCTTTAATTTATGAGCTTGTAACTCAAAATTCAGGATTACCTGTCCTTAGTTTTTGAGCTTGTAACTGTAAATTCAGGACTACCTGTCCTTAATTTCTGTACTTGTAACTCTAAGTTAAGGACTACATGTCCTTAATTTCTGTGCTTGTAACTCTAAGTTAAGGACCAAATCCTTTAAACAACACCCATGCCATTTCTACAAGTTTTTCTGTCGATTAGTTTCATTGATGCTTTTGTATTTAACCGGTACTCAACTTGAAAATAAAAACAAAAGATTCCAATCAAAAATCAAAACAGTTCAAAAAGCATTGCTTCCTCTCTCCTTTTATCAAATGGCTTTCCTAAACTTAACCAAAAATAAAAAAACTCGTGCAGAAAAATGCCAAAAATCACCCTGATGATCCCCTTGAAGAATCTGACAAAGATGGGACACCTCCTTCTCATTCCTAACAATAGTTATCGAACTTGAGAGAGAGAAGAGAAGGTTTGGGAAGAAAAACAATAGAAGAAAGGATAAAAATATCTTTTTATATTAATTTTAATAGAGTAGTGACTATTTTTGCTCAACATTAAAATTATTGGATAAAAAATAAATAGCCCCTTAAATAGTGGCTACCCCATGTCATTTCTACTTTTAGTTGTTGCTGATATTGCGAAATCATCAACTAACGTCAAATTAGGCCAATCTCGTTTGAATTTAATAGAAGGTGACTTCTAATTAGCAACAAGTCAAACAGCGTACAATTTTGTCAACTTCCTTATCCAATATCTTAAAGTGTGACAAGAATAGTATTACATCTAAAGTTTCATCCATACTATTCAGTAATGCATATTCAATTAGGCTATCTCTATAACATCATTCCTATATAGCAACACTTCACTATAAAATTAAGCTTTTTTGGAATCAATTTTCATGTTATGTTATAGTATATGTTTTCTATAACAGCACTTCACTATAACATCCAAAAATTTTCGAAACAAACAAGAATGTTATAGAGAGATTTGACTGTACATACAAATTAAGTTAATTTCTATAAGTCTACAAGGTTTTGGAATTTTTATACTATTGAATTATCTAAAAGATAATTAAAAGTAGTTATCGTCCGTAAAAAGTGAGATTAATAACATAGATTAAAAGACACGTGCAACATGTGTTAAATAAACTGATAAACATAGATTAAAAGACACGTGCGATTTATGTTTTCTTTTTTTTTTTTTCTTTTTTTTTACCCTTTAGCTTTAGGGTGAAATGTAGGGTTTGTATGTTTGGTATTCCTACATCCGTGTGGACACCCCTTTCTCTTTATGTCATTAAAACCAACCTTTTGGGGTCATAAGTCGATTGTCGATTTTCTAGTATTTACTTTTATAGTTGCTTTAATTTATGTTACACTTCACTTGGGACCGATAACTTTTTCTGCAAAGGTACCCTCTCGTAAAAGAAAAAGAGTTTTGGGGAATCCTATGCCTCGCTATATATTAACATTTTAAGGTTTTAACAACACAAAGTATATTTATCTACTTGAAAACTGAGGGGGAAGAGGGTGTATTTTTTGAGTTTAAGAATTATATACACCGTTAGTATAAAAAAGTGTTTAAACTCTTAATTTATTAGAGTTGAGTTAAAATAATGTGTTATCATGTTTTGGAAATGCATGGTTGTCAAGTTATTATACGGCCAAGTCAATTATTTATGTTGCCATATGCTCAACAAATCTAAGTATTATCTTTAGACTTTTAGAGAGGGACCTGCAAGAGATAATATCATCAAAACATGGAGAACCCTATCTAGCAGAAAAAAGAAACTAGTAATTAAAAACGAAAGGCACCCTTTAATGTGGGCTTATAATATTTTTACTATTTAAACTTTAAGACTTTTGTAATGCCCGTATATAGTATCCCCACCTCCTTTTCTTTATTAATTAATTTCCTATCATCAAAGTCACATAGATTTCATTTTCCTTTTTAAAAATATGTATACACACCAAACCATAAATATGATCTTCTAGCACAATGTTTAAATTGTTATGATGAATATCACATTATGGTGGATGTCTACTCTTCTTTTATGATCTTTAGCTAAAATGCTTAATGACATATTCAATGACATAATTTGTATGTTCAATGACATATTCCATGACATATTTTCTTCATTTTTTATGCCTATATAAAGGCCTTGTAATAGATAGGAAAAATACACAATTGAAGAAGAAATAAGAATCTCTCTTCCTCTCTTTCTCTCTATATCTCTTAGTTTGTTTTTGCTTGTTCTATATTGTTATTTTGGGTTATATTTTATAACACGTTATCAGCACGAAGCTCTAATTTTATTCTTAACTCCAGCTAAGTTGAGCCATATTTTATTGAGGTATGTATCATTATAATCATTTTATTTATGGCAGTACATATATCATATGCTTAATTCTTACAACCTAAATTTTTCTTTGCAATTTTTGATAATTTACATCATTCATGTTGTTGTTCCCTTTTTCATATTTTTGTTTATCATGTTGTTTTTCACACCTGACACAATACCATTAAAAAAAATGTATGCATATGTATGTAGTGTATACATTATCTAGTCACTGCAACTAATAAAACG